>NC_089873.1:43118888-43433333 GCF_040182565.1 Anser cygnoides | reverse complement strand
CATAGAATACACAAAAATCAGTGCCACTGTGAGATTGGACCACAAAAAATGACCAATGCCCATCATATTATTTACTGTGTATTTTTTAGGTGGTATCATGGCACAATATATTCTTTTTCTTGAGATCGTATCTTATTCTTCAGTGGGCTGCTCTTCATTTTTCCTAAAATCTGTGTGCAACTGAAATTTGAATCGTGAAATAAGGAATACAATTTTGATTGGAGGTTTTTTTCTTCTGGTAAACAAGGCAGGCTGAATCTCACCAGAAATAAATAAATAAATAAATAAAATAAAAATAACATTTTTTATGTAACCCATGTTCCAAGAAGGTCACAGTAATTCAGAAGTGGCTGCAAAGAAACCCCTTATCTCAAAACATTGAGTCAGTCTGAGACACACACGTAGAGAGAGCACGCATGGACATAACACTTGAATGTTACTTCAGCTATGAATGCCACAAGGAAGCTGCTGCACACTCAGCTGTTTTACAAAGCAGACATACTGAGCTATTTTCCAGAGCACTTTTGTAATCACCAAGCACACGAGGAGGCTTTATTAATGTGGTGATTTTCAGACAACAGTAGGAATCCTCTCTTTTTTTTAAAACTTACTAAATCAAGTGTGTGGCACATTCCACCTTAATCAAATGAACACTCCCCAAAATACAAACATTTTCCTTTTATTCAGCATTTTTAGTGATTAAGTTTTACCATCATTAACTATTGGTTTTCCCCAGAACACAATATCAGTACAGATCAGGCGCTTTCTATTTTCCTCCTGTTTTTCATACAAAAACTACTTGAGAACTTCCATGATTATATGTTCCAGTTCATTTACGTTTTGTCCCACAAACATCTGTGGGATTTTGCCATAGGACATACACCTGTACATGATTACATCGGCAGCATAACCTCAAACTAATTTCTGGAAAAGGATTTGATGGGACAGAGCTTGAAATATTCAGTTCAAGTCAGTGTTTCCCACTGCCACAGAGTTCCTGATTGGTACCTACACATTTATTTGGCACCATTTTTTTACACAAAGACTAACCTCTAGATCTGGACATTGGCCTTGTCTTTTAAATTCTTATAAAAAGAAGGGTGGAAAAGAGAGAGAGAGAGATGGAAAAAGCTGCACGGAACCGATGCACAGTAAAAAAATATCCAGCAGTATAGAAGGTCAAGAGAAAAAAAGTGGATTTGTGTCAGACAGAACTAAGTGCAAAAGGAAGGGGAGGAGATTCTCACTTGGAGCAGCATTTTGTGACTGCTTAAGCATTTGTTTTTCTGGAGTGGTTTCTTGTAAATGCCTCCATCTTTTATTGAATTATTTTGTTTGTAACTCTATTTAAACAACATATTTCAGGCATGATCCTGCTCTCAAAAGAAACTGTCTATAAAGACCTCAGTGCTTTTTAACTACTGGTACACAGATGAATTTAGAAAGATGTCTGTCTGCAATGTGGAAAAGTAATAACTCATGCAAATGTATTAACTTTTACTTTCATTTTTAGTATACAGATATCTATATTCTAGGTCTTTTATTAATGAAAACAATAAGTGACTTAAACCCAACATTAGAAGTTATGCTTTTAATTCTAATTGTTTAGTTGGGCAAAAAATGGTCTTAATGAATGAGCTGATAAATAGACAATGGTATTATAAGATCCAGGCATTACAAATAATGTGTCTAAAGTCTTACTGTTTAGTAGAAGCATATTCACTTACAATATGACTCTAAGTGCCGAGAATATTTATCTAAATACCTAAAAAACTGCATAGTTTAATGGTAAACACTTTACATGGTGTAATTCCATTTGCAATCACAAGTATTACAGAACTGCAAAAACCTAGGGAAGAAGGAAGGTTTCAAGCAGCTATAGAGGGGAGCAATGACATGGCACGCCAGGACAGCAGAGTAAGGCACGTGGTAGGTCACACACACAGCTTCTCTCTCTGTTCCTTGCATCTTCTGGTGGAAGTGTGGGAGTCAGAGAAAGGCATGCATTCCCAGCCTTTCTCTTAGGGGAGTAGATATTGTTCAAATCTTAGTTTCAGAAGGGGTAGAAGGGAGGGAACTCTGTGGATATTAAAGCTCTTTTAGTCAATAATAAACAAACTAATTAATTTTGGTATTTCACAAGCTTAGGTTTGAGTTGGATCAGCTGTCAAAACCAGTTCACAAGATACTTGCACAAACCAGGTTATGTGTAATTCCTGGGTGGGGAAGATCGAAGCAGGAATGCAGAGTTGGAGATGGGGAAACCTAAACAACCATGGAACTGTATCTACACTTATATTTAAGTTACAGACTGAGAAGATATTTGGAGCAGAACAGTCCTACCACACTGCAGGCTCATGCAAACCTGATATCTGTTCTGAAGGCTGCAATGGTTAGTTCATGTATGTATAATATACCACATTATGTGAATTTCATCATGGAGATAGTGTGGGTGGAGCTCTGTCTAGAAAATGATTCATGAGTTTTAATAGACATTCATCCTCTGTCCAGGCCAAAGAAGTCTGAATTTGAAGTTTAGCTGTAAAATGAATGTTAGACTCTGTTCAGCTTCACCAAAGACATAAAGATTTTTTTGTATGCTTCAGGAAGGATCCTGGCCCAGTTACTACTGATTGTAGCACTTAAAAAAAAAAAAAAGAAAAAAAAAAGAGGCTAAATGAGAAAAATCTTTTAATAGCATTTTTCCTATCACATGATATCATGGATTTAATTTTAAGTTTACTTGTTTTTAATTCCAGGTTAATCTAAGGTTCTGCATTATCATCAGTGACAAAGGTAAATTACATCAACACTGACTTGTTAACATACATATGATTCTGCAAAATAATGTTTATTAATTTCTATTTAATTACAAATACAGTTCTAAATCTTACAAAAGCACATTGTTTACAAAAAGCAGAGCTGTTCATTCAAAATACAGCAAGCGTTCAGTCACTATGTGTAATAGTGCTATCTTGCAGAAGCTTTCTTAAGTCATTTTTTAAATGCTAATGTCATTAAGAAGTTTGGGGCCAAAATCTCTTGAAGTAAATGTAGAATTCCTGTCTCCATATAAATAAATCAAGAGATCCTAGAGATGTATTTTTCTTTGAATAGTTGTCCTTTTATTTTGCAGTACAAGTACCTCAAACTTTATAACTATGACAGTTATTTAATTTCCATTTCTGGCCTGTGTGGAAACTTTCTGTACACAAATTCCAACAACAAAGTCAAAGAACGTTTTGGTTCTAGGCCCTTGTATATAACATCTTGAAATATCTGCCATGCAAGTCATAAAAAAGTGCAAATAAAGCATATACTTTCTCAAAAAAAGCACTTTGTCTTGATTGCTAGGTGATAACTATTTCTTTTTAATAGTTAAATATTTTAAATAATACAATGGATTTTTCTTTCATTCTTAAACCAAGTCGCTATTTTTAAGGAGATTGCTGTGTAGAGGAGAGTCTTCTTAGTAAAGACAAATTTCAGTGTATATACTATTTTTCTTTATAAGCAATCAAATTGTACACAGCAAAAGTTTCAAGATTTTTCACAAAAACTATCAAAATAGCTTTAGATTTTTTTTTAATTTTATATTGTTTATTTTTCTTTGTATCAAACAATGTAATAATCTAACATTTTGTAATTAAATGATGACAGTCTGCAATAAAAACTGTCCGCCAAAGAGTTGTCAGAGTTTTAAACAAACATTTTAATTCTGAAATAATTTATGTGTTCAGGATTATACTGACCCACTGGGGTCAGTGGCAAAACTCTCACTGTCATCATTTAAGCCTAGTTTCATTTGGTAACTTTATAAAGCAAAATAGTCTCCTAAAAACAAGCCAAAAATTGTATCCTCAGTTTTTAAGATAAGATTACATAGTATGCTTAATACAAGGGAGAGAACATATTCAGCTGAAGGTGCTGAATCATGGAGATTTGCAACCTGATTGAACACTCATAGCTCACCTAGGCCCTTCAAAACATATTTTACATGGATTTTTTTTCCTGTATTGAAAAATTGTGAAACCTAGATTCAGTCAATAGTCAAAATCTCTGTATATAAAAAAAGAAAGTATATATATTTTATTAAAATATACTGAACACAAAATTTCAAACTGTCAAAGGAAGAAACTCATTTTGAATGGTTTAAATGTCCAGTCCCCCCTTTTTTTTTATAAATATATGCGTACATAGAATCTTATTCTACCACTAGTAGACAGCCAATTTCTTACTTGTGAAAACTGAAAAGTGGATATAAAATAGAATCCTTCACATCAGAAACAGCTTTTAGATATTTGTAAAAAAGGGACAAATGCCTGAACTCTTCAGCCTTTGCCTAGTCATGCTTCTTGCTTATAATATATACCAAAATTAAATAAACGTCAAAGGTTTAAGGACATTCTTCTTCTTCTTCTTCTATATGCTCAGGAGATACATGTACTTACAGACCACAGTCATGGTGTTTCTCAATGACTTCCAGTTTAAGCAGAGTACAGTCAGTGACTACTGCTTAACGGACAAAAGATAGACCTTTCAGCGAGATAAAAAATGTTTCAGTTGAACTGACTATTTTTTTTAATAAATTCAGTCATTCTCAAAACCACCATATGCTTCTTTTCCATTTAAACATTAATTCCAATGATGATCCTCAACTGAAATTTTCTAACCAAATGAAAAGAATCACTCACAAATTCCAAGTTTTGACAGGTAGCCATAATCCCAAATCTTAAAATACTGGAAACATAGACATCAACAATTAATTGGAGAGCCATTTAAAAGTAAATGATGGGTTAATTACACCTTGATAAAAAGGATTTATATATTTCTTTCTATACATGCCAATATTTAAAAAGGAAATTTGATCAACAACATAATATCTACTAAATTTGAAAAGTTACATTATAAAACATAATTGGTGTCTTTTTTTTTTTTTTTTTTTCTTTTTTCCCTGCAGAGTAGTATATCCATCCAAGGTGAAAAAATAGTCTGGTGAAATGAAACACATTTCAGTTCTTGAGATGAAATCATATCCATGCAATGCTCAGTTCCATTGGCATGAGCATTCTATAGGCTCTTGAATGACATACATAATTTCAGTGCCATTTCCTGAGCAGTGTAGTGGCACAGTCAGATTACGTGTTCCATTTTCTCGACAACATTTACAGAATCTTAAATGGCTATCAATATTGACATTGAAAATTGTTGCAGACGGGCATTTTCCATCACAAGAAGCCACATTTATCTATGAGTAAATAGAGAACTGTAGTTAGACATCTCAGGTTTTGTTTTCCAGATTTCAAACTTCTTTCTGATTAAAATCCATTTTTATACTTGAAAAGAACTCTGGTTTTAAAAGTTATCTTCTAAAATTCATTCATTCCAAACGGAGATACATTTTTTAAATAAAGCATTTTGGTTGTATTCTGTCTTAACCTTGAGCAAAACTTTGTGCTGTGGATACCAAAATCGTATCCTTAGTTTACAAATGAATAATTTCAAAACAGCATATCCAAATTCATATCCTTTTCATGTTCACTGCTGAAAAGTTACATTCTACTAAGCAAAACAAAGGATAGTCTATCGTTCCTTTTGAACGTTCAAGAGGAAAAGTATATCAGTGCTAAAGCTTTTCCTTTCTCACTCATACTGCTCACAACTAAGAGCCTGACAACATTAGCTGTGTCATCACTGTAACAACTATATTAGCAAAGTAGATTTAGTGTCAAACAGCAAGGGGAGAGACAGGCTATAAAATTATTTATTTGTGCTCTAGACTTCATCAGAGCTAGTCTTTCTCTCACTATTATATTACATGAAATCTTCATAGGTAATATTGTAACAGAAAAGAAATTAGTAGTTTTTAATTAAAACTTCAGCCGACATTGATATACTACAAAATCAGAATTGGCCGTATTAGACCTAGTTTGTTGTTGTTGTTGTTGTTTGTGTTTTTTTGTTTGGTTGTTTTTTTTTCATGGTAGTGTTTCAATCTGATTTCTTATTCAAGTGAAGCCTGTGAAAGGTACTGTGATCCACACCCTCCAAGCGGTGTCTGAACAAGTGAGACATATCCAGACAAATTAGATCAAAAGGTTAATCTTAAGGCTTTCATGAAATTTGACAGGGAAAAAAAAGTATATTAAGATCTTGTCCTAATCATTAATAATCTCATTTACAATTAAATGTAATCATGCTCAGCCATATCAGAAGTTTGACAGCATTAATCTGGTCAAAGAACACAGATGTAGCTCCAAACCAGCCACAGCCACAGCAGATACTGCCATTTGATAGGCCAAAGACTTACAATGAAATAAGGTCTCAGGTATTTTTGTGGTAGGAGAACTGGAAGGGGATGGAAGTAGAACTGAGGGAGTGAGTAGAGATTTTGTGGACATTAAAATGTGGACATTCTTCTGGTGAAGGATGAAGGAATCTGAAGGAATCTGAGCTAGCAGCAATAAATTAAATGGGAAAGAAGATGCTGGGGAAAGGGGCTTGTAAGATGGATGGAGGTGAGATCGGGCTTCTTTGTAGATGTTTTTTTAGAAGGTGCATAGATGTGGAAGGAAAGATAAAGAATGTATGGTAGGAAGTCAGAAGAAGCAAGGCTTAATTCGTCATGTCATTCATGGAATGACTCAGTGAACATTCTCATTGCTCTTCCCTGAACCCTCTCTAGTTCTGCAGCAATGTAGGGAGACCACAATTGCACAGAGGATAGTATTGCACCATTGGCTCATAAGAGACGCTAGAATGAGTTTGTTGCCATTCCCTGTCCTATTTGCTAAATGTCCTATTCGCTACTTTAAAAACCTATGAGTTTTGACTACATTTTTCTTCTTAATATTATTTGCTTTAGTCAACACCATGTATTTGTTTTGTTATATTGGTGTCCCTGGCTTGCTAAAGTAACTGTGAAGGTCTCTACAATCTTCTCTGCTCTTAACTATGGCAAAAAATTTTAATTTAATCTACAGACGTATACTTCCTAATTACCTACCTTTCTTCTAAAACTAAATAAATACACCACACATGCTTATTCCTCCAGTTAAACCTCAGGTATATCACTGTTGTTCTTCTGTCAGGCTGGAAATTAACCTGCCCATCTTTCAAATTGTGATGCTGTTTGACATCTTCCCTTATGACTGGTTCTTCAGCAGAATCTTATCAGAACCATTTCAGAAGGCTCAAGATATTGTGTCAATTACTTCTCTTTTAAGTGCTACATGAGAAGCCCATTTGCTCCTCAGATATGTCCTGGGTTTTATAGATGGAGCTACATCAAAGCTGAGAAATGAGATATATGAAGCAGACTCATAAATAAATGGGAGCATGAATTTATGATATGGAGACATGCTATGGGGAGGAGAGGACACACAGAGTAAAGGTCTTAAAGGAGAAATATAGCAGTGTTTCCATCACATCCTAAGTGGAAGCATTTCTACTCCTCTTGAAGAGTGGGATGTTATTTCATGGTGAAGAGTTCAGTGCCTTTGTTAGTTATAAGCAATTATGGTGTGTACTTTTCATTTGAAGCCAGATGTTTTTCCAGGTAGGAGGACTCAGTCTTTCAGTGACAGGAACAGCTAACTTTAATCCATTTACGAGTAGAATAACATTCCTGGGGTCAAAGGTCTGCTTTTGAGAAGATAGCAGCATTTTTTGTTGCTTGTTGATAGGCATAACTTATTTCTAAATACTTGGTCTGGTACGCCATAGGCCCAGCATAAAACACAAGTTTTTTTTATGCTTACCGGGCTTTGACTTATACAGTCATTTTTTCTTATAGTTGTCCTGATTGTCATTTTCTGGCAAATCCTTTCTTCCTTTTTGCCTGATAAAATACAAAAAGAAGGCATAGTGAATCAATATACTTTTTGTACTATGTTTTTGTTAATAAAAAGTTAAATTATTAAAATAAATTCAATGATTACACATTAGTTTCATTAATGTACACGCTGAAACTATTACCTTCATAATTATTATTATTTTTTTAGAAAAAACTAATATAGTAATAAATACTTTCAGGAATTATTGATTTTTTAGCTGGCACATATGAGGCATCAACCTGTGCATTAATCTATACAGATTTTATAAATACAAAAATATTAATATGGTTTTAAATTGTCCATATGGCAAGATAAGTATAATACTAGTAACTAAGAGAAAGATCAAGTAATTTTGAATAGTGATAGAATTAATTCTCTTTTTAATGGGAATATTAAAAGTATGATTTTGTTTCTGCATTTTAGAAGATATTCGGAACTTGATATTTGAAAAGATAAAGCTGTGAATGTGGTTACAACTTTGATGCTACTATGGCTGCTTAGAATTTAAATAGAATGATATCCAATATTTTTCTTACAAAGAGATCCTTGAATGAAGCTTTGAAAGAGAAAGATGCATATATTTCCTAAATAATGGTGCAGTTTTACCATCCAGAACTGAACCATGTAGCATCTAGTCAGCATATAGATCCAGGATTATGAAAATACTGCATTTTATCAGTATGGTCTAGGAGATATTGATAGGAGAGCTTTTCTTTTGTTTGAAAAATAAAGCTGTACAGTGCAAAGCCATTTTTAAACATAACAAAAATTGTAATATAATACTGAAATAATTAAACATAAAATCTTCCATGCTGCACTCCATACCAGACTGTTTGCTATTACTGTTTGTGTAACAGAAATTATTTAGATCTCCAGTTCCAGTAAGCATCAAAATAATCTATTTGTTTTCCTACGTGGACATTCTAGGCATGCAGTTTATAAAATAATAACCACTATTCAGCAGTCTCTTCACCTTTAGCACATGCCTGCATGGTCAGGTGTACACAAAAAGCACAAGTTTTCTTCTGAGCACTTTTATAGGATTAATGAGCTCTGAGTAACCAAGATATTCTGCAATCATAGCTTCAGTGGGTATCTGAAAATTAGTCTGCCTCCATAATACATCTAGCTTTTAATCTAAGCATTGTGGGATCAAACAGGATTCTCTTGTGGAGCTAGGAGATGACTGTAGGACCAAAACTGTTAGCCTGCAGCATCTTGCTTTTCCTTCCTCAGCAACACTAGACAAAAAGTATTCCTATGATTTTTCCAACAGAAAGCTTTTGCCATCGTGAATGTGCATAGACGACACAATCCTTATATTTCTACAACTCATACAGATATATGACATTTCAGCATATAAGGTGCTTATGTCTAATGAAAACTTCTCTGCTGCTATACTTTTCTCTCGTCCACTTTCAACTGTCAAAAAGGTCTTCATTCAGTATTAGGTGTACTTGTTTCACTTGTTCCTTATTTGAGTAAGGTATCTTACTAAAATTTCTGTGACTTATCATTAAAAGCAAAGAGTTATGACCATAATGCGACAGTTCTGTAACCTCCCATGATTACTGCTGTAAAGAGTATTTATTAATGCGTGATTGTACTTTGAGGATTGTATGTTTTTTTCCCCCAACATTTCCATAACTTTGCAAAACATGCTATTCGTGACAAAGAAGTACTGTATAAATCCATATCTACAAAGATGAGATAGGGCAGTAATGTGCACTTTTGATCTATTTTAAGGCAAAAACAGTTTAGTCATTAACTTCAGAGACATAAACACGAGATCAGAATCTCTTAGTAGCAGTATTAAGGATGATGATATTTTAAAAAGTAAAATCATTTCTTATTATAACTGTATATTATATAGTTATTTCTTATTATGTACTGTACCTTGTACAGTAGGTCCATGTAATAAAACCAATTTTAGAAACAAACAGGAGGAAGAACCATTTGCAGCATATAACATAAATGGATGAACCTAATTCTGACAGATGTTGAGCAGTGAACCCTAACCAGGTTTTAAAAAGTCACTGATTTGGGAGGCCAGTAGGAGATCAGCATCTCCCAGCACCAGGCCCAATACCATGAAATGCATTTAATGGTGATGACACCTATATGCATATATACAAGCAGTGCTTACACTATTATTAAAATAAGAAAATACATTATTAAAAATAATACCTGGTTCACAATTAATACTATCAGTAGGCACTACTGGACTAATGGCAAAGGGTAATAGACCCAATCCAGAACCTGGTAGAACCATTAGGAATATAAGTTTCTCATGAAATAAAAACATATTTATATAAATCACATTTCATTAATTCTTACACTGCCAATTGCAATTTTTCTTTTAGCAAAAGATGATGAGCGTTCCTGTTAGTATTCCAAATTTAGAAACTGTAGCTGCTTCAAGTCTCACTAAAGATGTCCTAAACTTTAGTAATAATCTCCTGATTAACACAAAACTGGAATGATGCTTCCTTGTAGACCAAACTTTTGCAATGAGTCTCTCTATGGCAAGGTAAGAATTAAATATATGCACTCACTTTGCATGCACTGAATCAGGCTCTTCCAGAAAGACTATTTGTTCCCATTAAAACCCCAAGGTTTTGCAAGCTCTATTTACACATACTGTTTTTATCTGCTTCACCACTGGGCACATGCTATTAGTTAAAAATAAAACAAAAATAAATATAAAATAGCGTATAAGTCTATGGATCATATATATTTTTAGCAGCCACCTGAGTAAGAATTTCTGAAGTATAACAACACCTTTCCTGAGGCCACAGAATATGGCCAAAATTATAAATCTTCCTAGTCAACAGATAATCTGTAGCCATTAATTCTTTAAGATAATTTTCTAAATAAAGCCAACCCATTTTTTCTGGTTTTAGTTAAGGATTTTTCAACATAGCTTATTGCATTAGGGAAAGAATATTGATTCATAAGATTTTAGCACAATTCTGGTGTGTTACTTTTCTCTGCTGATTCTCATTCAAAAAAAAAAATGGTATTTTGTTATATCAAAATTGCTTCTATTTTCTATGCTATGCATATTATAGAGCAACAATACTTGCAGATCACTTCCAAAGCTTTACATAATTTGGAAACTAGAGTATTGATCTATATTTTATAAATATATTTCCCCTTATATAGCCAAATCATTTAGCATACAAACACATGTATAGCTAATCCATTGCACTTCTGAATTTTACTCAATACCAGTGCAATATACTTACAAGCCTGTGACTTTCTATTCAACATTTTTAAAGCCTTGTTTAAAAAAAAAATCCAAAGACTACTTTTTTCTGTACATTTTAACTCTGATATTGAACACAAAAAGATCAAAAAAGGGAGGTAGTAATTTCTGTAGCATTCAACAAGTTCTTGCTCTATGTAATTAATTTCACAGAAGTGTTTTATTTTTACATCTAGATGATTATTGAACTTTTTCAGAAAACCTTTCCTAAACAAAACTGCAGAGAAAATCAAAGATTGTTCTCAGCCTGTTCTTAAACTTTAAATAATGAAGACTTCATGTGTTCATAAACTTATGTAAACTTAGGTAAACATGCATCAAAATACATTCATCATATTTTAAAGTTACACACACAGAAAATGTGAATGTATTTCCAGATATTAAAAAGTCAATTTTATATAAGAATTGTTAACATCAATACTACTCAACTCCCAATGACCTTTCCTCATTTGGGATTGAAATATATTTTCTACAGTGGAAAGAAATAATTTTCAATTAAAAATATTTTATTTCAGTATTTTGACCCTGGAAAATACACAACAGTGAAACAGAATAAATAAGTATGTTTGGAGACTTAACATCAAATTAAGTATCAATTTTAGATGGAAAATATTTATATTTTATGGTGAACCTAATTTAGGTGATATTTTAGAGTCTGCTTAGCAATAAAGGCAATCTTTTAATTATTTTAATTGAGATAACATTTCATGTTCTACAGGTTATATTTGGAGAGATTTGGTTATACTCCAGAACATTAACATTACAAACCACCAAGTCAGCAGCCAAATGAAGCGAGACCGTTTAATAAGAGTAGTTAAGTAACTATAACAATTTTGATTTGTGTAGGGACAGCATGCTTTTTCCTTCTTTGTGTCCCAGCAGCAGGTTAAAAAACACAGCCCTCCAAAACCAAAGCCAAACTAGCATTTACTGCAGCCTTCATCACTTACAGGTCTTGCAGCAGCCATCATTATATGTTTGCACAATTCCTCCGTTCTAGAGAAATAAAAGAAGAATATATCAAAAAAGACTGTGCCCAATGCAAAGGTATATTTTATCTCAAGAGATTCCATGTTTTAAAGATGTCCAACTAATAAGAAGTAATATCATCTAAATCAAGAGAATTGCGCAAATATGCATCAAATGTTTGGTTCACAAATTCTTTAGTCTTTAACACCAAAAATGAACTCGTCCCTGGTTATATGACCTGATCTAGTATCCTTTGAATAAGCCACTTAGTTTCTATAAGCCGTTTTTTATATTGCCCATTATCATCTATTTCACCACCAGTGAGATTTAGCAGGAAAGTTTAAAAAATTCATTTATGTAACTTTGTGGATGATGTAAAAGGATTTACACTGCTTATATACCTAGCAGAAAATTAGTACCTAATAAGGAGCTATTTACAACATTAGATATATATATGCATGTACGTATATATACATATACACACACTTTTGAAACAGAACATGAATTGCAGAATTTCACATATATCGATGCGCTCAATTATTTTTTCTCAAACAATAATAGTCTTTGCTATTTTATTTTCTAAAGTCACTTGTTAGCCAGAAAGTAAAAATGTATCAAAGTGGAGAAAATGTCCTTGTGAAATTAAAAGAAAGCACGAGGGAAAGAAAGACAGAAAGAGAGGCTGCCGTCTATCAGAATGCGTGCAAGGAAGAAACATGTCCCCACAGTTTTATTGCATAGCCCAGAACTTTGTGGAAAGCAGACAACTGAACATCAATAGCACTTTTACAACGAAAGACAAAAGCTTCCATTTGTAAAGTTCTGTCGTTTCATGCATGTGTGCATTTTTTATCTCATTACAGAAAAATTTCTAAGTTGTTCAGTAACTTCTTAGATGAGCACTTAAACTCAGCCTCTTAAATCTGTATTTGTTCCAAAGTTATCCTGAGCTGACTGTCAGAAGAGCTTTCGCCTGGATCAAGTCTACGTTTAGCATCTCTGAAAAATAGGTCAGACTGATTCAGGAAGTTAATTTTAGTGCTCCGTTCATTACAATCTCAACTAGAATTATTAAGGAAAGATCCTAATAGATAGTGACAAAAGGGTTCCAAGGAAGAAACTCAAAGATAAAGTTAAAGTGGAACACGCATTAATTTTAGATTGAATGCCTTCTTCATGACTGGAAGAAATAAGGAATTTTAAACAACTGCAGTGGACTCATAAGAGTTGGGCTAAATTTGTAACGTGTAGTCAAGACAGCGATGGTACTTACACTCTCTACATGTTTTTTTGTTTGTTTGTTTGATAGCTTATATATGGTATGGCATACCACAAGTGCAAGAACTAGAAATATGAGAAGTATTATAAAATTAGGGAAGTACCAAATTACAAGTATACATTTTTCAAACAAATTTGTAACGTACATGAAGCATCCACATTCTTTAAATCAGCTTATATGGGCATGCCAAAATTACATTTTTAGTTATATGGTGTAGGTAGATACCCTTTCAAGTATGATAAATACTTTTTGTTATGTCATACAAAGTTTAGTTTAAGAGATAATAAAGTTTATATACACATGGTCATCCTTCTAATCCTTGCATTGCTTAAGTAATTTTTAATATAGTTCGCATTTATATGCAAGATTTCTGAACTGCTTCATCCAATTTATTTAATATATACACACTATAAACTTAAAAGTATTATTCTGAACTGAAGTAAGAACTAGTGGTTAGCACTTTATATAGTGGTATCTCAAGCGCAACACAAATTCAAGAATATTACAAAAGCAGTTTATTTTATTTATTTTTAAAGCCCAAAAGGAGTTTCTGTGCTCCTCACAGATACTGTTAGTCAAAATGCAAACAGAAAAATAGAAAACGAGACTGTACGTTGATCACTTACATTTTATAACTTACCACTTTTTTAAGTTTAAAAAAGCACACAAAGTATGTGTGCATTTTCAAGTGTTGGCGAAACTCCATACTGACAGATGAGTTACTGTTACTCACCTCACCCAAAGTACAAACCTTTGTACACTCAGTGTCATTGAAAGGGGGGCAAACCACACCAGAGCCCAGTATCATAGCCCCTGCAGCAGTCTTTGTACACTTGTAGTTTGTGCAGTTGGTGCTCCAAGTGCTTCCTTCCTGAATGTGTAATACAAAACTTGTCATCAAAGAAACACATTTTGGCTATATCTCAACTCCCAGATGTCTGTACAAGTCTTGCCTTCATGCTGCAGTACCTACTGGAGTGGAAAGTTTGTTGCACGCTTACCCACACCAGCAAAGACCATCCTCTAACTGCAGTGGCAGCTCCTCCCCGGAGGTACTGGGTGTATGTACTAGAGCAAAATGAAACGGGTCCGTGCCAGAAAAAAAAGGGTAATGCTTTCTTTTGCTCTAAAAGCAATGGAAAGCATGAACCAAGCCGTGGCTACATCTAAATGTTCTTGTATGTGGATGCTGGAATGCAACAGTCAGATTCTGAAACCCGGTGGCTCTGTTTGCACACTTGCTTGCTGTAGAAACCAGAAAAGGAGAAAAGAGTGGCCCTGGGAAGAGGGGGACACAGAAGTCCTGATGTGGACCCAGAAGCCCAAAAGTACTGCCAACTCATCTCAATCACAGGATATGACTTAGAGTTACAATTCAACCTCTACCTTGCACTTAGAACATATCCAGCCTTAAGTAAATGATGACTTTACCTGTCTTTGTGGAAGATATTACAATCAATAAAATGAAACACAGTATTCATCTGCTGAGAAATGGCAAGTCTATAAATATAATTTTTCCCTATTATATCATTTACCATAAACAGCCCATAAGTGCATTAGCAACAATAAGGAAGTATGAAACAAGACTCACTGCATGAGTTAACTAAGTGACCATCAGACACCTGTGTTTATCATGTCATTATACTTATCTTCTGTGCCTCTCCAGAGGCTCTTACCTCATATACAATTTGTGTGCCATTATCAGTGTGAAAAAAACAGGACATATTTAGACAGGTACCACAGCAACTATGGTGACTGGAGGAAGGAATATATATTTGATGCTAGAAGGAAAAAAAAAAAAAAAAGACAATTTTTTGTAAACATACAGTATATAAAAATTCATTGAATTCTGAAAATAAAAATACCAAGAGAAACAATATGGATGGATGGATGGATGGATGGATGGATGGATGGATGGATATATTCACGAACACTGCTAAACATCACCTCTTAAAAGAAGCCTGGAGTCGCAGAAGATATATATCATCACTGTTAAGTTTTCAAATTCTTTCTGAGCAAACTAGACTAGCAAAAATCTGCCCTTTAATTTTTGTCCTAATTGTGAAGTTGTGCTTACAAATTGCATCATTCCACTGTTTAAAGTATACTTACAGCTTCACATTGCTGGGAACAGTTCACTGTTGTAAAATGCATGGCATTGTATCCCGTGTTGTGATCTTTTTCTTGTAAACACTGTACAGTATAACAAAGGTCTCCATCCAAGTACTGAATCACTGATTGTCCAGGATTCAGTACTGTTACTTCTTGGAAGATGCACACATCATCCTTTTCTGACACCAAAAGAAAAACATGTTATGAGTGAAAAAAAATAAAATAAAAAAAAATCATCAAGCAAGTTAAGAGAATCTCTGCGAGGACAAAAGTAGGGCAAAGTCCTATTTGTTGGAAAAGGCTTCCAAGTTTTAGATTTGATCAGTTTGTGGGTTTAATTACCAAACAAAAGAGGGAAGGGGTGTAATTCAGCTCAAAAAAATGTTACAAAGTGCATTACTGACTTATATTGACAATATTCCTAATGTGGAATTTAAAAATAATAAAAATAATAATAATCTGTTGTTCTTTTTTAAAGAGTTATGTTTTTTAACATTGGGACAATTAAATTACATGAATTATTCTGCACATCATAAAATGTAGCCTATTTGTCAATTAATAAAGCATTCCTACAATTAAATGTGGAACATTAATATATTCAAGCTGCACTGTAAATTTGTGCTTTGCTACCAGAGGCAGTTTAGCCTGGGCTTCTGTCAGGATTATGAGATGCCTCATGAACTCCCATAGACAGTGGGCTGAAATCTAGTCTGCATAAGGTAAATGAGTTACAGAAGGGAGCAGAAGTCTGATCTTAAAATTGGGCTACATGCTGGCTCATTTGAGATTAATAGTGTGCAGAAGAAAAGAAAGGAAGAAAGGAAGAAAGGCAGGCAGAAAGAAAGAAAGAAAGAAAGAAAGACAGAAAGAAAGACAGAAAGAAAGACAGAAAGAAAGACAGAAAGAGAAAGAAAGAAAGGAAGGAAGGAAAAGGAAGGAAGGAAGGAAGAAGAAGAAGAAGAGGAAGAAGAAGAGGAAGAGGAAGAAGAGGAAGAAGAGGAAGAAGAGGAAGAGAGAGAGTATGGACAGTTTTAATACACAATACACTCCCTATGCCTCTCAAGACCAAACACAAAATTGATGAGTTTGCAGACAAAATATAATATTAAGTAATGACAGCATAATTCTATATCTTGGTAGACATCCATAACAAAAGATTGTTAAAATTGAGAAAGTGATTATCACCCTATTTCTTCTTTCTTTGTATGCCCTTTTTAGTAAAATTTAAAACCAAGCAGACATGAATAAAAAGTTACCACAAATGTAGTGAGTGCATCCGCAAGCACTGTAAATGCTACTGTCTATTTTTTTAACTTCTCCCTGAGTGTAAAAAGATAAAAGAATTTGCAAAGTCATACACAAATGTATTTCTCTAAATTTCTCTAAAAATCTAAATTATTGCTTTCATCACTTTCACCTGTGCTTCCATAGAAGAGTAAAATTGCAGTGTCCTCAAGAAACAATAGCACATTCAAAAATATTCAATGTATTTATCTCTTTAAATAAGTGCAAAATATTTCATTTTCTCTAGGAATGAATATAAACAGCAGAGTGGTTATAACAGCAGTTTTTCCTGAGATAATAAGTTATTTCAATAATGAACATATCAGCAAAAGAATGCCTGCTATGAATTTTCTTCCCAAAGATAGATAAAAGCTATTAAATTTTGCTACTCCTGTTTACATGTTACATTATCTTCACATAAGAGGAAAAGGGGGACAAGCATTTAATAGGGAAAATGTCCCTGATATTAGGAGTTTGAACATTCACTTATCATTATCTTCCAGATCACTGTCCCTGTTGAGGGAGCATACAAGGAGCAAAGTATTTATGACTTCTCATATCTAAGCTAAGATATAGCTAAGTTCAATAATGTTAAATCATCTTAATTGAAAGCATAAATGCTTAACAAAGTAACACATTTCTCCAGATGATACATATGATCATAAGGGTCATTACTCATTAATTATTAACAACAGTTAGGAATTATTTAAGTGGGGAAAGTTCTAGCATTTTGTTTTGAGTAAATATTGAACAAAATAATATTACAGTTGCTTTTCTTCTTTTGTTATCCTAAAACACACAGAGTGAAATTTCCCCAGGGAACAGCTGACAACACCATACAGAAATTTGATTGAGTTACACGCTTGAGCTGTGGGCTGAAAAGCAGAGTCCTAGCCTGTCCAGGTTCAGACTCATCACCCTTTACAACAAATTAAACAAAGAATGGAAAGGGAGGAGTAAGAGTGCAGTCCATGATTAATAAAAATATTTAAAGGGCAGCTCTTACCAATTTGCAGGTCACCGTAGTAGCATTTTCACAGCTACATTCTGAAAAGAGAACAAGAAAAGCATATCAGTCAGTTACCTAATTGTTTTTATTATCTGCAGTGACTAAGGAATAAAGTAATAATTACCACAGTGCCATTCTGGACAACACTGCCCAGGTATTTTTTCCTTCACAAGTTTCATGTCATCGGTACAATTAATAGGAGGATCAGAACAAAGGTTTTCATCACAAACTAAATGGGAGGAAGAGACAGGTATCAGAATACTAATGAAGAGTACAACAAAGGTACAACTACATGGAAGCTATTTTATTACAGATGTTTTTAATGTATGGATGTATATGAACAATTGTATATTTAAACACTAAGGATCAGATCTAGATCCAGATTAATGTATTGGTGTCTAGATACCAATACATTGAAAGTAGCTCTTCAGTGTTTGGTGAACTAAATAAACTCTCCAGACTCCACTGACTGTTCTGGTTAGACCACCATTGAGTATACCAAGAACTTTGAGCCTATCTCAAATGTAGACACCCTCACTTAGAGCACTTAATCTCTAGCTGAAGCACATCATAAATGCTGCATCAAATAAACCTCCACGCACACTTCCTGTCATTTTTATTAAATTTGGTAACATATTGAACTGACAACAGTTATACGCACCACAGTAGTAATGAGGACAACAGTAATGTATGGTATTAAGGTCTACAGTGAGAATTTCCCCTTCGTTACACAAGGGAACAGGCTCAATACAGGATTCACAAACTAAATGAAAAACAAAACAGATATTTACAAATTTTAGATAATAGAAAGTTACCATGTGCACATTTTATTTATTAGTACAAGTCTTATGCCTCTTACTTGGATAACAGAACTTTTATGGACTGGTATTCAAATCCAGAAACATGCAGTGCATGTAGTAGTGCATACACTTAAGTGTCAGGACTTACACCAAGTCATAGACAGCTTGGTGGTAAGGAACTACTGAGGTTCAGCTGTGATCCATGATATGGCACACTGACAGCACAAGTCATATAATTTAATGGTGAAGATCACTGTATGTTAACAATATTAATCTACAGTGCAAGCATGATGTTAAAAATTATGTTTGAAATGAAAGATCCCCAAACCCAAGTGTAATTCATGCCCCAGTCAGCCTGGCCTGTGTGAAATCCCACTGACATCTTCAGGAATTCCTGGATTAAGTTATAAAGTTTAAAAATATATACTATTTTTGTAAATACTTAACTATTCCTCAGTTACCCGCAAAAATAATAGAGTTTTTTTACCACAGAGATAAGAGAAACAACAGGGATCTTCCTGTTTTGCTTCAACAATAAATTGGTCTTCTCTGCAGTCCAGCTGAGAAGCATTGAAACAAACTGAAGGATCACATTCTGTAGGATATGAAATAACCAGTACTTTAAAAAGAGTCAAAGAAACAATGCTAAAAAGATAAATAAAATGAAATCTTTTGCTTATTAAAAAAAAAAAAAAAAGATTGTAAATCAAAACTGGCACAAAACACAAATACAAAATAATATTGAGAATTTGAAATAGATATACAATTGCCTGGAGCTATTTACAGTGTCCCATTCTGCTAAAAATCAAAACAGGCTGTAAGGCAAACTTTCTTACTACAGACAGTAGAAGCCTGGAAAGTGTCCCAGTAACTGTGGTTTTGTGTTTCCCTTACCACATCGGTATTGTGGACAGCAGGACAGAGGGTTGTAGCCTACAACCAATTTTTCATTGGTTTTGCATGTTGGAATAATGGCATCACACAATGACATGTTACATTCTGTGGGATAAAAAACAATCTGTTTTAACATATACGAACAAATACGAGTGCAAGTCCTACACCTCAAGGTATTTATACCATTTACTAAGAGATCCACAAACTAACAGCAGTCCAAGTCAGCTTGCAGTGCACTGCACATCAGCACGTAAGCCTCCCAGCTCAACCCAGGGCTGGTAGAGCTCTGTTCATGTAGCACTGTGCAAGCACAGTGTACCTAAAGCAGGTACTTACTTTGCCCTGCTTCCTACAAATGGAGCCAGCTAAAATGTCCCAGTGAGAATGTTCCTTAAACAAATCAACAACACAGTGTTAGTTACAGGTAGCTAAAGAACAAAATCACCAGATCTGCTGGACCATTTGTTCTCTTTTTCCCTGAAGATGTTATGAAGAAGGAAGTATCTTCTGCTTAACATTTTTAGCAGCAATAACTATATTCTTTTTGCTACAAACCATGGCTGGGTAGAATACAATCAGTGATCATATCACAGAGTAATGTTTTCTTTGAAACGGCATGAGGTCAGAGGATACTTCACTTAGCACCAAGACACTCATAAGAAATGCACATAGGCTCTGGTAACTGCCCCAACTACCAAGCTACTTCTATCATTGAGTATTTGTTAATTTCTTTTGAAATTCTACTGAGGAGCTTAAAAAATCATTTTTTAACAGGAGTTTTGTTTCACTAGTGGATGTGGAATACAAAATAAATAAATACATATTTCAGTGAATCACTTCTTACAGAGAACTTTGCTTTGCTGACCCAACCAGCCAAAATTACCTAAAAATCACTTCTCAAAAATGTTACCTTGGACCCTGTCTAAAAATAAACCTCTGCCAACAAATACCAAGCACTTAACTTACACTTATGTTACTGAAAATGTGTGCAGCTGGGTACATACCACAAACTTTCTTGGGACAGCAAGCCCTTTCTTCAATGACATGGATGATAACTTCTCCTTCTCTTTCACAAGCTGGTGGTGGATCATCATTACATTCAGGTTCTACAGCAACAACAGTTCCATTTTCTAAGCAGTTGTATATGCAACAACCTCTCATGGACTCATTCCAGATCTCCCCAGCAGAGTGGGGTTGGCCTCTGTTATCTGTACATGCTGAGAGAAAAATATCATATCCCTTTGACAAGTAGAGAGCACAGATTTCCTGCAAGCAACTATTAATTAGTTTGTCATCTAGGTGGCCATACTGCATAAAATAAGAGTGCTGCAGAACATTATGACGAAGGAATCCCTCCAAAAAATGATGACATTAAAAACCCCAAATGAACAAATAATCTGCTAGGGGTGGAAATAATCAGTTGATGCAGGGGAAAGAAGCTGTCCATTCTACTCCTTCCTAGTACTCTAGGAAAGAAAGCCTGGGAGCTATGGAAGAATGACCATCATTTTTCCTGTGCAGAGTGACATCAGCAAGTGAAGTTAAAGTGCAGATTGCTATAGCTTGAGATTAAAGCTAGGCTTTGCAGAAGGGAACCCTACCAGATTCACTCCTACTGAGGACTGAAATAGAAATTAAACAGCTTACACTGGTCTGTGGTTAATATTAGCAAATATTTGCCAAACCCCTCTGTCCTGCTGTACTTACTACATTTTTCTTCTGGAATACAGAGGTCAGAGTCTGTTCTATGTAGAATAGTGCCATTTTTACACACACAGTCTTCCCTTAAATAGGAACAGGGAGAATCTTCATACAGCCACTTATTCAAGCATGTCTTTGCTTCACACGGTTGCACACAAGGCTGGTATTCCTTGCCCTCTGGACAATTCAATGCTGCAAGTCATAAAAAGAGGAAACTGAGTGTTGCTATCATTCTTTCAGAATTTCATTAGGTAAACAGGTAATAGGAACAATAAAGTATATCTCAGAAAGCATATATTTATATTTTTAGTGATACTTTAAATAAGCTTCTTGTTCAATCAAGATTAAAATTCTTTCATGACACCAACTGGTGATACATTTCAAGAACTTGGACCATGGCTTACTAATGCTGTCATAGAATGAGACAGCACATCCAATAGCAATAGGAAGAAATGTATTTTTTAACCCATCTCTATACACTGCAGCAGGATAAAGTCACATTAGAATATAGAACATTGCTGTCTGCTTACAGCAATAATCAGATGTCCTCCATTTAATGCAGATATTGTGCTTGTTGCATAACGCCACATATGCAGAAAGTGCATCACACTCATAATTCCAAAAATGAGTGCTGTTGATCCACATCTTTTCACAAAACTCCTGTGGTGAAACCTAGGAACACATTGTAATTGAGAATTAACAAGTAGAAGAGTTTTCTGTAATTAAAATTAATAATTAATTACAAGAAATAACACAGGTACAGGGGAAATAAAATCACAAGCATTCTCTAAAGTAGAAAATATCTTTTTTTTTTTTTTTCAGAACACTCATTCTGCAAAACTTAAATTGCCAGAAACTTATTCTCATTAGTAGGCCTGAGACTGTAATGCTACTTACAAGAACTTCTGCGGTACTGTCTGATCAGCTAAAAATCAACAATCTCAATTAAACATTGCAGCTATATCTTCCATAAATTCCTGCTGTGAATGAACTATTAGTGAGTACTCTTTTCGTCTGTGTATAGGGCCTGATTGCCTCTGTTACTGAGTCTAAATGCAGGTTCCAACCTATTTTATTTGCATTGTTTTTCTTTGCATAAGTTTAAAAAAAGGTGGAAGAAGTCAGAATTTGTTTTATTCTGCCTGTCCACTACTGTGGAACAGCCCAGCCCTCCTGATGGTTTCAGCAAATCTTCAACCAGTTTTTCACACTTGCCTTACAGTTTGTTACACAGACAATTCTGTTACCTATCCTTGTCCAGTTGCTCCATGTCTGTGAAGCACACAATATGCTCCATCCAGTCTCACTCTGCTACCATAATGTGCATGAAAGAAAACAAACCTCGTAATGGATGAACATGCTATGTCAGATTTTGATATAAGCCAGGAAGAGATGCAATTGCATTGCACCTGAGGATATGAGAGTTCTCCTGGAAACATATATGAAGTAAGAGTTCTGACTATTCAGATTAAATTATTTCCAAATCAGATATGTTAAAACAATTATGAAAAACATATTGCTGCCCACTGATGCTATTCTCCCTTATGGATTCCACAGTTCATTCCTTGCCATTCAGCTTCTGTGGCAGATAGCTATAAAATCTCTTTAAGCCATGTCTTTAGGAAGAATTCCCTCCATTTTTTCTACCTGGGAAAAATGAGGAGAGGACTTGGGATTTTGAAGGAAGGGGTTCAGCTGTCTACAACACGTGTAACAGCATTTGTCTGCGATGAAGACCACATAAAGTAATGCAAAGCAAAGCCAGGTTGGAAAAGCAGAAGAGCTAGAATTGAATCAGGAATCTAGACATGTCCATCTGTGAGAAAGAAAGAGACACTTGAATAATTAATCCTTTTTATATTGAATTAAGTGGGAAAAGTCAGTGTTGAGAGAGATGGGCTTTTTCATTTCCCATTGTGGGAAGCAGCTGTGCTGCTCTAGTGGTAGTCTGCATGCTAAAGATACATCTCTGTTTGAAAGCACAGCTTCCAAAAATAAATTATTATGATTTCTGTAAGAAAAGCTACCAAACTGTCAACATAATAGTAACTACATCAAAAGCTGTTTAACAGAAAATGTCATTAGTCCAATCAGTCTTAGGCTACATGAGTTGCTTTTGTATGCAGAAGAAGCATGAGGCTTTTATTTGTAGTGACTGTTGTCAAGCTTTTGTTAAAAAATCAATCTTTAGGAATACACCTGTGTTGGGATGATGAACTGGTGCCACTTTGTTGAGCTTTGCCTAATCAGTGATTTAAGAAACAGAGTTAAAGAACAGAGATCCACGTAGATGTACTTTTCTTTTTACCTGAGGAATTATTTACAATGGACAAGATGACAAAAGCATTGGAGCCACCTTGTTATGAACTCATGAAAGTAAGCAAAACATAAAAAATCTGCATCTCTCGTACTCTTTTCTTAACAATGCAACTTCCATTTAATTTGCACCTGGAATTTCTTTGAACTTTGTACTCACTTTCTTGTGACAAGGGATGAAAACACTTCTGTTTAACAGTTCTATGCAGTATGTGCAGTTATCTTCAGTACAGTTTCTTACTGGCCTCCTAGTTGATACATCATGTGATTTCTCAATTTCCCAGCTCTTAATGAACATTTCAATTTCCTCCACATTTGTAATTATGGTCCTGTTTTGCATTTTCAGGTCATCAGTAGGGTCTCCATTACACACCCCTGGAGTCAGAGCATCACATTCAAAGTAAAAACAAGCAAACAAGCAAAAAAAAAAAAAAGAAAAAAAAAAGGAAAAAAAAAAAGTGTATTACTTCCTTTGAGAGAGAAAAGTGCAATTGATAAAATTAACATTGCAACAAGTTCATGTGTGAGACTTAGTCATCTGAATTTATAAATCACAGCAACTACATGTCTGCTGTAGATCCAACCGTCTAGTTATGATTCCATGATCAGCTTAGCAAAGCAAGCAGATCATATAATACAAGTAATAATACTTTTCCCAACAACGAATGAAGTTTTAAGAAAACCTGTCACCAAAATGTGCTGTTGAGGGGGCTAATTCATTGACACGGCACCAAATTCTCTGCTCTTCTACTGAATAGCAATCAGCTGCATGGGAGTAAGTGTAGATGATTTTCAAATTAATTGCACATTGCTGACAATTTGATGCTTTATTCAAATTTAATTGGACATCTAAATGCAAGAAGTTGTGAAAGAAGCCTTTTGATGAACAAATTGCTTTCTTTATTGAAAATACTTTTCCAAACCTGTTTATTAATACCAAAGCACTCAAAAAAGCACTCCCCAAGACCCGAATATCAATTGGCTGAGTTAGAGTGTAAATAGAGTGTATTTGGTTAGGTAGTTAGTTTAGAAATAGTGTATTTAGTTAATTTGTCAATGGAAATACGCATCTCTTATGAACACACAAGAAGTCAATAAAATCAGCCTTTTTAATTTTCATAATAGTGTTTTAAATCCCAGAGACAGAACACCCAAAGTTTCTATATCCTTTCTCCACCTTGCTTCTACATGGCTAATCATAGCCCAAGTCTTCATGCTTTGAGACCTGTATCCTGATACCCTCCAGGGACCCCGGTGGACTAGGCTGGTGTGACAGGTCCTGCTATTCTCTCAGACAGCATGGGGAAGTACAGGAGATGGTATTTGCATGATAAGAAGCACTTGATAGTAGTACTGCTTCTTCTTGCTGTCCCAGTGCCACCCCACAGCCGGTACTGGCATTAGAATTCTGTAAAATCACCCTACAGAACTGCAGAACCAATACAGGTGTAAAAATAAAACCAGTTTACCACATAGTCCAACATTTTCTTCAGTATGAAGGGGAGAGGACAGGAGAATTCCAGACAGAAGCAAACATTAGATGACAG
Organism: Anser cygnoides; assembly: GCF_040182565.1. Taxonomy (NCBI): domain Eukaryota; kingdom Metazoa; phylum Chordata; class Aves; order Anseriformes; family Anatidae; genus Anser; species Anser cygnoides. The sequence continues at coordinate 43,408,319 of NC_089873.1, read as the reverse complement.
GAAAAAACACTAACTGAAGCTTCATACTTTTTGCAAAATACCAGGTAGAGCAGCACTGTTCAGCTGAGATTGGAGTTGTGTGCATATTCTTCCTCCTCCTGTCTTTTCATGACACAAAGAGCAACTATTCTACAATATTTCCTACCTGCAATCTCATCTCATCCCAACCTTTCCAGTTTGAATAGAGAAGATGATACTGGGCATGATACCAGGAAAAGGTGCAGTATCTGCCACAGCCAGCATTCCCCTTCTCTCACAAGATATAGGAGAACTTTCCTTTTGTTCAAGCACAATGTAGAAATTGATTTTAAATACTTAATTTGCTTAGAATATATACGTAAACCATACCTGAATTAATTTGTTTGCTTTTAAAACTAAAAGCAGATTGAAATATTTTAAAAAATATTTTTTCTGGTCAATATGGGATAGATTTCAGTAAAATAAATGCACCAGAAAAGTAACATTTATGATGCAATTAATGTTACTCTAGAATACCTGCCTACACTTTTCCATAAAATTCATACTGGCAGAGTTATAAAGGCATTATTAGGGAAGCCTGGAACATGCAAAATTTGCTGTCATTGTAATTTAAGTCTGAGATAGCTTAGACAGTCTTTGACCCTAAATCCAAGTGTAACAGGTCTGGATTTGGATTCACCATCCTTAGTGAATTCAGACCCTTCCCAAGTTACACCTTTTATCAGTATTTGCATAGCACTAGGTGTCACTGCCAGCATCCTATAGTTATCCCTTTCTCCTATAATCATTGAAGCATACTCTCTGTACTTGAACTTCTTCAGCAGTCACTTCTCCATATAAATTTTTGCCCTTTTCTTTGCTTGACTTTAATGATATTCTTAGCACAGGAAGAGATGACTACATTTTTTTAAAAAATTAGTTAAATATGGTGTATCGATCATTACTTGTTCTGAAAACTGCTCCATTAGCAAGCATTGCTTTCAAACAGGATTATTGATTTATTACTGTTAATTAATACAAATTCACAAGCCTACTTCAAATATGATTGACAGTGTAATTAATGAGAGTAACATGGAAAGCTATAGGGATAACAGATCACAGACACAAAAGGAAGGTGTAAATTGTAAATATGAAAGTAATTAATTGCCACCATAGCCTCACCACAAAGTCCTTCTGTCTTCATTGATGTGTTAGAGTGTAATCCATACTGTATATCTATGATGCCTGTAACATGAGCCCACTTGATGCTAATACCAGCTGGGGTATTAATGACATACATTGCACCAGTATCCTGAATACTCAGTCCTTCTTTTGAAAATGGTAATGATGGAATTACAGAATCCACTACTACCTAAAATAAACCAAATGCCTTTTAGGGATAGAAACAGATTACAAGGATGTATTTTATATTTATTTACATCTTAAAGCAAAAGATAATTTTACAGTGTCTGCCACATACAATAGCAGTAGTCACTGTGTTTATATCACAATGCTTCCTGCTAGTGACTCTGTAACTGCAGATGAAGTAGGCATGAGAAAAAATAATGATATGGAAGTCTTCTCTAATTAAGGAAGCAATAAATATTATTTATCCTATATCATCTGGTAAAACAAAACAACAAAATAACACTGATTATTCTGATTATTCAAAGTTATCTGTTCTAAACTGTTCTAATCTGTTATTACCTAGCAGAAATGACAGCCTAAATATTTATCACATCTTGGAAAACTATTCTGTTCTAGGTTTTCTGGAAATATTGTCTCAAATATAAATGCCTTTTGCAGCTTCTTTAAAATCTCAAATCACTTTGAAGTGTTGTATAAATGACAGGCAAGTGAGGCTTAGTATCAGAAATGTTATTTTTTCTTCTAGCATACCATGAATTACCAGGAACATGAACTGCAGAAGTAATCCTATTCCTGTAGTACATTCATTATAAACCTGACCTACTGCATTCTACAATAGAATAGCTCTCCAGTTATCTCTTAAATGTACACATGCTATATGTTGGTGATATATACTTACTTTTCTTGCTAAACGATTAATAAGTAACTTAGATCTATGTGTTGTAACATTCAACTTCTTAAAGCAGAGACCTGAAGTGCTTGCAGGGGGAACCTTGAAAGAAAAGTGATAAAAAAGTTTTAAGGAGTAGAAGAATTATTTCAATATGTGTAATACTCATACAATTTATAATTAATAATGGAAAAAATACTTACTAGATTTCTTATTGAATTTGCACTCTGAAAAAAAAATAAAAACTAGATTAGAAGTGCAATGATAATCAGCAGAATTCTTATTTGGCAAGAATAAGTTGAATGTTCTCTTTGTGTTTAAAAGTTCTTCTACAATCAGCTTCCAAATTTAAATCATCCAATATATTCCTTATAAATAATAAAAAATAATACACATTTCCCAGCTAATACATTGCACCTTTCACTTAACTAATTTTAGAAACTTTCTTTACTTATTAAAAAGTTAAATAAAAGGGGTTTATATGGCAAATAATACAGAAAAGACAACCCAACGACCTAGACAAGTTGAATAAAAAAGAATATTTAGAGATATAGTGGTCTTCCCAATATAATCCCCTGACTTAACCTTGATAAAACTATTTTACCAAGACATCTTTCCACACATGATTGCAACTCATATATACCATAGCTCAGCTGGCTTCCAATGAATCACCTTTAACATTGAGAGCGACTCATTAACAGCCTCATGAATCTCAGCATATGCTATAAAACCCTTTTAGAAAATATTTATTAAATAAAAACAGCTACGGACTTCTCATTTGCCTATGTAAGCTGCAATCACACCTTTAGTCTGCATCCAAGAAACAGTGAAAAGACAGCAATTCAAAAGAAAACATCTAAAACATTGCAAGACTCAGGACTTAACATTTAAACGTACCATTGCCCAGAATGTGTTAGAGAGTGGTTATGAGACCAAAGAGAGATGGGAAGGAAAGAAGACTGGTAAAGTACCTGGTGAGGAACTTGTTTATCTACAAGCCAAAGGTGGAAGTGCAAGCCAACTGATCAAGGTCTTCATGAATTAAAACCATGGGCAATGCAAAGGAAACATTTGTGCAGACTCTAAAGATGAGACTGACCTGACGAAAAATGGCAGTCCAAAAATGAAATGTCTGGACTCCCTCTGCAGGCAATGCAGAGGGGTAGACAGTGGCAAAGTATCTCATCACCCTAATCCTGAACTTCTATTACCTTCCTTAAATAAAGGCAAAAGATTTTTGTGACTATTCCAAATATTTCTTCATTTTGACAATACTGTAATGTATAAATTCAGTTGAATTTATAAAAACTTAAAGTTTTTAGTGATGCATTTTTGCACTATTTCATACCTATAACACCAACATTCAAGACACAAATTATTGAGGAAAGGCAAGTATCTTACCTGATTAGAAGGACATTTTTCAATATGAGCAATAATAATTTCTTCTGGTAGCTTGACTAAAATGTAGGAAGCCATATTACAGAGGGCTATGTTGTTTCCATCAAATGTAATAACACTCAGTTCAGACAGTACAGAACATTGACCTAAAAAAGAACTGTCATTTATTAAGGTTACCATGAAACAGAATACTAGGCATTTCTAAAAACATTTTTAGTTTGAGCAGTAGTTGCTTTCATATGAGTTACTTTCATGTATATATTGCTGGCATTGTTCCGTAGACAGCATATTGAGCCACAAGGAGAAGCATCTTAGGATATTTAGTGGACATAGCTAATCAAGGGCTATATGCCCAGGAAATTTTAAGATGGTAAAAATTTTCACTTACAACAAGGTTTTACAAGTAAGATTAATGAATCTGTACATCGTCAGATGAAATATGTACATTAATGTATACAAACATTTGGCATGCTGATAACAAGATACACATCCATTCGATCTTAAATATTTTAAAATGTGATCTGTGTTTCAGAAATGACGCAAGGCTTTTAATATGACTTCTGTTTAACCTTCTGGTTCCCTTGAGTCTGCTACCCGTCTCTACAGTTTCTAAATATCATTAAGTACTCCTTTTAGAGCTAAGTGAAGTTTGGGGGGGTTCTTTCAGAAAAAACAAGTATTTAATATTTCTTCCCAGAAGTGTTGACATCTCAATGTTTTCTAATGATAGAAATTCTGAAGATTTTCTGTTAAAAATGTTGACATTTGATTTGTGGATCTAATTGCAATGTTTTAATTTCAACCATCTTTTTGACTCTCCTGAATGTTAATTCAAAGATACCAAAGCATTTACTATATTTCATTGTTTTGCTGATGAGGCCCAAAACAATCTCCCTTAAATTCATTTCAGTATTCAGCTTAATCTTCCCACTGTATTAATCCCTTAATTTATCACTTGAAATTTCCACATTAAGTCTCTGTGTTGGAAGTATATAATAATATAACTGTGACTTACAGGGACATTCCCATTCTGGGCAACAACTATCAGTGTTAACTTGAACTGGCATTCCTCGAAAACCACAGTCTGGCTTCTGCGCATCCTTAGGGCAGTTCCTTGAAAGGTTGTATAACATCCAACCCATATTAACACATATATACTGGCTACATTTGTCGACAGGTTCAAGATATCTTGGCTGTCATATATGGAAAAAACAACCAGAATCAGCTTTACACTCATTGTACTTATGAAGTCCAAGTGATCGCTAGTTTATTGCCCTACTCTGAGACAGAATTAACACATTTATGTGACTCCTCCTATATATTTGACTTTGGGTCTGGAAGCTGGACTAAAATATTCTTTTGTCATGCAACTTTAGATACAGTACAAACTAACACCTGATCTTGCATTTGACTACAATGAGATGCATAGGATATCAGCAAGCTAACCATAGCCTCTAGATCTCTCCCAGGCAACATGGTCCCAGGTTAAAAAATAAAAATAAAAGAGAGAGAGGGATCATTAAATTAATATTCTGCACTCCTAGTACTAGAAAGAAAAGACCCCTAAGTAACCAGAACACTGGAAACAAAAATGTAGCACTTCCTCAGAGAGATTAAATACATACCCACAAACAAACAAAAAAGGCATTAAAATAAATTGCATTAAAATAAGCAGAAGTCTGAAGATAATTTGGCCAGTTAAATCCTTCTTGCTGACAAGACAAGAAGGCTTGGGTGAGGCAAATATGTCCTACAATTTAGATACTGAGTGTCTAACTTTGCTGTACAGACTTAATTATCTTGCAGATGTTGTTATTTGCATCAGTTATTTTGGAAATAATTGCTTGTTTGCTACAGATGACAGTGATGAATGTCGATTCACCTACACCCCTCCTGTTCCATCTAGCGACAGTGGAATACTCTATATAAAGCATTATAACACAAAAGCATTTAAAAAAATACAGCATCATGCATTCCCATCATTTTATACCCTATCAGAAAGAAAGAAATGAAAAACAGAAAGGCCAGATTATGCACAAACCTCCGAATTCTATGGACTATGGCTTTTTTCTGAACCTCAGAAATATATTTTGCTGTCTAGAATCAGCACAAAGCTTTAGACTTTTTTTTTCTTTTTTTTTTTCTCCTGAGCAATGGATCTAATTTGCAGAATATACCAGGGCACTAAAAGTGCAGGGATACAACAATCCTCTAAGAATAATTCATTTTTACGTAATAGAAAAATGAAACAAAAATAGGAGATACTTAAAATCTCTGGTATAACATGCTGAATATCAGTATAGCTATCCATACATTAACGCATCAAGGCAAGTAAAACTATCATACCACGCATTCAGATGTATATGACAGTGGATGCATCACTGTACCAGAAGAAGCCTTGTCAGCTATAGCTGTCAATGTTTTTGTGCTTGCCAGAGAAGTTTGTGTTTCCACAGTCTCTGAAGGGGAAGAAAGCACCATTTAACCAACAGAATGGGATAAATCTATTACAGTTCTGTTCTCCAACTCTGTGGGCTCTGTTAAATTGAAATAAGCTTTACCTGTTCTCTGTGTTAGGATTTTAGACCAATCAGATGTTGTTACATCTGGAACTTCAGAGAGATTTTTTGCTAAGGTTATATTTCTTTCTCTTGAAAAGGGTGAACTCTGACCTGCAGGTACTGTCAAATAAGGCAGGGAAGATTTCTCTGTTGTGGTTGACTTTGTCTTGGTTACATTTCTTTGCAAATGTGAAGTCTGGTTGCTTTCTAAAGTATCTGAAGTTCTTTCAAATGAGGTTGCATACTTAAATTCTGAAGCTGTAAACGAAGTACTCTTTGTCTGTGATAATGGATTTGTAGTACCAGTTGTTTTCATGATCGTCATTTTTGGAGTTTCTTGACTGCTCTGTGAAACATGAGATGCTGGAGATGTAAATAAAGACTTGCGTGATACATACATAGGTGTTTCGATGGTGGTAGGAACTGAAGGTGAAGCCATATGAAACTTCAAATCAGCAACAAAAGAATCAGACGTTTTTGAAGTAATCCTAGGGAATACAGTAGTGTCAGAAGCAATTAATAAACTGGCTGAAGAACTAGGTGGTATTTTTACAAAAGTATAAGGTGTTTTTAGGGATGTAGCATTCACTGTTGTGTTCATTATCATTGGTGCAGTGGATTGAGTGATGATTCCAGCTGACATGACTGATATTGTTCCATCTTCTGCTGAAGAACTTACCGAAGAACTCTGTTTTCCTAGAGAAACAGTAGAGATATGAGTGGTCTTAGGAGGAGGTGAAGACATGGAGACCCTACCAGACTGGCTTTCTAAAGTGACCTTAGGAGTTTTAGGCATTAGTAAAGAGGGCATTATAATGGATGTGTTTAGTGCTGCTGAAAGGGAAGTACAAGAGCTAATGTTTAAAATGAATGTAGAAAAATCTGTAGAAGTTGCAAAGTCTGTAACTGGACTTTTTGAGGCTCCTTGTGCATCTAGAGATGAAACTGGTGTTTGGGTAGCAGTTATATTTTGTGTTAATGAAGATGTCCTGCTGAATATGGGAATTACTGAAAAACTTGTAGTATGAGATGTTACAGAGGATGGTTGTGATGTTGATAAGACTCTAAGTAGAGATGATGGTATTGTAAAAGAAAGATCTTTAGGAAAGAAAGTGCCTGCACTTTGTGCAACAGGCATGATTTTCATCTCTGTGCGAGGACTTATTAGGTACTCTGTAATTTTTTCAGTGGTTGTTAATGTTGCATTTGGAGGTAATACCAATATCCTAATAGGGAAGACTGTAGAACTAATGGTTTTCTTTGGCTTTCTAGAAATGAATGACAGTGAATAGGAATCAGTGGGGATTATGTATTTATTTTCTGTTGAGGCTGAGCTTGCTAAAAACGTATCAGAGATTGTAGGATTGGCTAGTAGAGACACTGAAAAAGTGGAAGGTTCTTTATAAATACTTTTTGAGACAACAGTGACATCTCTCATAGCTTTGGGCTTCAGGGAAGTAGTCAGAGAATGCACTGGTATTGAGACTATGTGTGTTACAGAAGGACTTGAAGTTTTTATAGGGATTTGAGAAGCAACTTGAGGTGAAGATCTAGCCACTATGGGCAGAGCAGTAGAAATACTGCCTTTCATTAATGGAGATGTCTGCTTAGAAACAGTCACTGAAATTTCCACTGAAGATAAAAATGTCTTTGGAGAAAATCTAGCTAACGAACTTGTATTTAATGGTACCAGAGAAGTTTTAGACAAGGGTTTGGTTGTTTCCGAAGATGAAGATGAGATTAATTGAGGAAAACTTGTCTCAAATCTAGTTGTTTTAGGAATTTGAGGAGCTGCTGAAGTTAATGCAGAAATGGGTGTCGAGTGAACTACAGGTTGGCCAAAACCAGACATAGTTCTACCAGACAAAGTGGATACAGGAGAAGTAGGTGTACTTAATGTCAGCCGTGAACCTAGGAGAAATAGGGGTCTTGTGAAAGTTGCTCTGCCAGCCAGTAAAGCAGGCAAGGACACTTCAGAAGATATGCCTGTTCCCTTAGAATGACTTACTGAAGGACTCCTACTCCTCATAGTCCCTGCTGGCAGCTCAGAAGTGACAGAAAATGGTTTGGAGATCAAATTTGTTGAGGTAGAGGGAGCAGTTCCTAGCTGAGTGGTTGATGCTTCAAGTGGAAGTGGAACTACCCCTAGTGAACTGGGTATTAATAATGTAGAACCTGTTGGAAGAGGACTGGCACTGAGTAAGGTTGTTGAAGTTGGTATTGGAATAGGTGAAGTTATAGATGGGGTAGAACTGACAGTATGTGATGTGACTGCTGAGGTTTGAAAAGCAGTTAGAAAATCTGTTGAAGATATGAGTTTGGAAAGGACAGAAGGGCTTGCTGTGCTGTGAGGTACACCAGAAGGCTCCACTGTACTTGATAATGAAAATGTCGAATAGGTGGCTGCATTAGATGCTTCCAGTGAATAAAAATCTGTAATGGACTGCGCTGACATATTCATTCCTGCTGAAGTTGTGTTTGCCTTCATGGTAATTTCGGTTGTCATACGGGTACGAGTTGACTCAGTCCCTGAAGTAACAATAGGATGTTTCTGAGGAAATCTCGCTGTGGTAGTAATCACATGAGGGAATAACAATGAAGGTTTTGTTTCAATTGCTGATTCCACAGGTGTCACAGGTATACCTAAAATGAAAATGCACATTTCACTGTCTTTTGTGGATTATTGGTAAAGCAAGATATCAACATCTATGTATATTCAAGTCCCATTTAAATACTAACAAACCAGAGCATAATTTTGCTGAAAAGATAAGTTACCAATGGTTCCAGGTTGCCTGATGGCTTTGAGGAACTCAACTCACTCTCAAGAAGATTCTAATTTTCTTTGCAAATGGAGTAGCCAATTTTTATTATTACTGAAAACCTTGAATTTGCAGAGCAGTTTTGAAGCAACAAGGGAATTCTATGGAAAATTCAGTAAATCTAAAATAGTAAAAAAAATTGGCATAAGTAGATTATAGAGTATGCTATCTTCTTTTATATCTTTGGAAGGCAATATAATATATGAGATAACTTTATACTAGCAAATATCAAAATGCAATTAATTTAAATTTGTAAAGGAAAAAATGAAGTATTAAAATGCAATAGTTGTGTTAAAAGAATGCAATATTCAAAAAATAAGCAAATAGTGGTATCTTCACACACCAGAAGTTATTAAATAGATATAAGGAAGTTGTTAGGAATGGCTCACCTACTGAGAAGTCTGAACTTTTCACCACAGCAATATTTTTTCCATTTGAGATCTTTCATATACATATGACACTCTAGCATTATATAGTCAAATCACAGTTATAGTGAGTCTAAAAACACCAAAAATGTTGAATTTCACACTATTAGATAAATGAAGGAATTCAATACAGATATTCATATGAATGTAGAAGATGTATTTTGGATGACTGGGAATGGAGCCTAGGTCCCAGAGTGAAGCTCTTCAACAGAAAGATATATTGTTAAAACATTTAATAAAAATAAAAAATAATAAAAATAATAATAATAATAAATCAAAACACATCTGATTAAATCACTTCTCATTATCTGTAAAATAATTTATAAGATTAGATTGATATCATAAAATATACTTACAATCTTCTGGGTAAACACATTTAAGTGTGACCTCATCAAGGATCATGTTTTTGGGACAGTATGGCAAGCATCCTTCAACCCTTTAAAATATTGTATAGTTAATTCTAAAGCCATAGCAGAAATACAAATCAATTTTAAATTATTTCATTTTGGTAAAACGAGACATTTGAATGTCTTCCCCATCAGAGTTCTGAGAACTTTCCAGTGTAAAGATGAACACAGAATTATGAGTTATTTTAAGGTCAATGAGACAGCACAATTCTGTTTCTAAATTGTTAATAATCAATTATTTGCATATGCTGATGGATGTGATGGCTTCGGAGCATTCTGCTTCCAAACACAGGTGGAAGTTCAGGTGCCTAAGCTGAACAGATTCCAATAGGACCAAGAACTTAACTTGCAAGAGTGCTGTTTTGCCCAGATATGTTCATTTCAGATATTAAGATACTTAGACTGACTCTATAAAAAGTCTCTTTCTTGTGCAGTTTCAGAGTGGAAGAGTACAGACAAATCTATATATTATCTTACCTTTTAATTATGGGGGGATTTTTAACAATAAAATCATTCAATAAGAAACCCGTGTGCCAATACAGAAAAAATGTAAAAATAGCAAGACAGGAAATTAGTTATATTAGTAATAATCCTAACTATAGATTGCATGGGCCCATGGAGATAATCTGAAATTCAAAATATCATTTCTTTTCCACTGGATTTTGTGTCTTGAGTTTTTAGACATATTGTCCTTTGGTTTATTTATAAAAATTCACTTTCCATAGGTGCTGGGGAGATCCATGGAAACAGGAAAGCTTATTACTAAGACTAACAAACTAACAGCAGGAGGGTAAAATCTCTCCTGTCATGCCAAAAACCATCTTTTAGTGTAAAGTTCCATCCTCTCACAGGAGAGGGCGTCATTCACCCTAACTATTCCTCTAGCTTTTGGTCTCAGACTTTTAACCACCAGAAGGATTAAATCAGTTACAGTATCATGAGATACCAGTTTAGGATTTGAATATATCATATCTGCTGAAGGGAACAGAGTTCATTTCATTTAATAAATGTTAATCTAGCACTACCAGAAGCTAATCCCCTAGGCTAAATACAAACCCTTTTATTCTTTGTTCCTACTTATGTCAAAAGATCATATGTAAACAAGAATATATAACATGGAAAACAAGTGGCTTGTTGCAAATGTTTTCACACTAATTGTGAGAGTTGCTATTGAAATTTGGATGACTAAAAATTAATGGACATTGCAGCTGAAGTAATTTTCAGAAAACATTCTGTATGAACATTACATGAAAAAATATAGCAGTAATATTGAGCTTAATTTGACTTACGGAGGAAGAAATTTACATGCTATTCCTTCAGGATCACTACATGTTTTAAAACAAGGATTAGCACAAGATTCATATCTCCATTCACACATCCTTCTATAAGGCACAGAGGCACTGAGTTCTGAAAAAGGAGGAGAAGGTATTATTTATTTGTTTAGTAGTCAAAAAAAATATAAATTTATAGTATTTTCTATACCCTTGGAATTTTCAGAAAAATGTAAAAAAGGAAAAACCAGTATAGAAATATTCAAGAACTTTAATAGGTGACATTTTGTTCATTTATGTCATTTGAATAAGTATTTTAAATTCAATCAAGGTAAAAGACACTGAAACATCAAAGATACAAACAACTACTCATTTTTCACAACACATTCTGTTTAAAAAGATCAGTTAAACATAGTTAAACATAGTGAATGTACTCTTTGTTTCAAATGTGATACTGTTACTCCATTCATTTAAGAAAAAAAAAAAGATATCTGTAGCTCAATAACAAGACATTAACATACACTTTTTGTGACATGCCACATTTATTTTGAAAGAATAAAACAATGAAAATATAGTCAAAAAGTAAAGTGTTCTTTGTATCTGCAAAAAAAAAATAACATTTGGATGTAGAATGGAAGACAAAGACGGAATAGTAATTAAGCACAAGATAAAAATACTTGTTACTATTGCTAATGCATGAGAAATGCTCTGAAGGCAAGAAGAAGAAACCAAACTTATCCCTGTGGATTATGCAAAATTTACCTTCAATACTAAAGCTACTTAGACGTTTGAATTCTTCTGAGTCATCGTACTTTGCCACTTTAACACCAGATGATGTGAGAATGATGAAAAAACCTTTTTTACTGTGCAGTTCAAAGGCACTGAGCCCTGGACTCCAGAGGCCTTGGTGGTGGAAAAATGTGGCTCGTCTCCGAAAGGAGGCACTTGCCTGCCACTGTTCCAGACCAATGGTTTCATTTGCATGTATGTACAGAAAGTAGTTTGGCCTTTCAGCAGATTCAAGGGAAACAAGAGACAGAGCTTCGACGAAAGAAAAAAAAAATTAATAGCAAACTTTTCATAGAAAACAGTCTGAAAGTGAAATTCAACCTATATATTGGCTACTTGGCTCCTTTTAAACACTGCTTTATAGAAAAATAAATAAATAAATAAATCTATAGTATGGAAAAGGTAGAAATGCAGGTCAAAAAGAAACTTCAAGTGATCACATAATGCAGAGTTCACCAAAGAGCTAATCAGACAAAAACTACATTCATCCTACTACTGCCAGCCTTCAAAATAATTCATAAGCAGTCTCAGCTTGGGATATGCTCAAATGGAGATAGTTTTTCCTCAGCTTTGGACATCCAACTGTTCAACTGCAATGAAACTTGTTTAGTAAGTAACATTGCAAATTCTGTAAGAGCGTGCTTTACTTCATGTCAAGCTTTTTTTACATACAGTCATATCCAGAAATACAGTAAGAAAACTTGTGGGCAAATAAAAGATTCAACCCTCTGTTTTTTCTACTCCTGCCAAAAATTGGAAGTGAAGAAAATTATCTGAGAGTTTAAGAACTTAGAATAAGGCTGACTTCAGATCTGTTTGTCACCTTGAATACAATCTAGCAATATCTTTAATCTAGATGAGCACTACCTCCTCCCTCAAAATATGAAAACTGTGTACTGCACAGACATAATGAATATTTTACTTATACTTGACACTGGTTGGATAATTGGACAAGACTGAACTAATTCTTCTATTTTATATACCTTCTGTTTTTAAAATTGTAGCTAAAAACCTACATGGAAAATTGTCCACAGCTTGTGACTATAGTTTCAAATTTTATAGTAAATACAGCCCTTCTCTATGTTGACTTTTGAGGGTTTAGGATTTTGTCAAAAAATTAAATTCTGTAACTAGAGAAAGCAATGAGAAAGTCAGCATTGACTTCAGTGGCACAAACTCAGTGTACGTGAAGAAAAGAAAACATATGCAGAAGGCAGAAGGTAAAATATTTAAACATCTATTTTTGGTTATATTGTTTGGATCTGTCTCTGATAAATGAAGAATAGACTTTAGGAATAGCTGTTGACCTAAGAAACTTCCTTCTACATTATATTGAGATGCCGTTCACTAATAATGCAGAATCCAGATTGGTTGTTCTAATTTGCATGCTTTATGGTGCATTAATAGTCACAAAATAGGAGAATAGATAGAAAATAAATGATTTTACTGGAGACAAAATTTTCTTCACTCATCTTCAGAATTGTTACTTTTTAGATACATATGCAAATTTTTCCATTTTACAGTTACACAATCTAATTACATTTTTCTCAAGAAGGAATTCTTCACTCATATTTTGCAGCATATCTAAAACAATTTCTGAAGTCAGCTTTAGAGCTGACAGGTAGGTTTTCCAATATTTTTTTCAAAAAAGTCAGTATTCCTCCTCAAAAGCAGAACACTTCATTGTTATTATTCCAATAACTAAAAATATCTAGACTATTTTAGGTTTAGAAGATGCAGCAAAAAAACATTCATATAGTTTGAAAAATATGTATTGACATTCACAGTAATGTTGAGAACACTTACATAAATCTTTATCTTTGAAAAGACCTGGAGTTATCATGAAACTGAAAAATACATTTCCATATGCTCCAATTCTAGGCAGGGGAAATATCCTTCTACTAGATACATTAGCTCCTATAATTGTGTCATTTTCTCCAGAACTTGCCAAAATATAGGGTCCTTCACCAAGCCCTAAGAGAAGAAAAATCAAATAGTAAAAGAAAAAACAATCCAACTTGCATAACATACAAAACTTAAGCCTTAGCTGACATAATATATTGCCTTAAATATTTCACCTTACCTGGAATCAAATATTTTTTGAACTACAGCTCAATGCCTCAAGGTATTATGCTGGAGTAGGTCTGTATCTATCTGTTCAAGGTACTCCCTTCCTCTTTGCTTGCTTTCCAAAACACAATAGATACAAAGTGAGCATAAAGAAGTGTGGGCAGCTATCCTCATAAAATGGCACGTACAAGAAAGCGATCTGGGCTGCCTCTGTGTAGTATTTTGTCCTTCACGTGTCCTTATTTCCATATTTTGGAATATCAACACAGTAACTTTAATATTATTCCCCAAACAGACACTGAAACTACTCCAATATTTACAAGGCAATTAAAAAAGAAGGCTGTAATTGAAGTTTTGGCAGCACCCTTGCTTAAGCAGTTGTCTAGTTCATCTTCTCCCAAAGACCACTTGCTTCTGTCCCCCTACAGCCCCATTTATTATGCCATCCTAAGTACTTCAGCAGTAAACTAATCCTACTGAAAAATGACCAGCTAAATTTTCCAGTCTGGTTCAGCACATAGTCATCCAAAACTTCATGCCAATATAGCGGTGACAACAACTTCAGCTGGTACTGCTGCCAAAATGCTGCTGTCCCAACTATGCCCCAGACATCCTATAACATACCCTTAAAGCTATTTCTGCGGGGCTGGAAAGGCTCACAGGGATACATTGAGATATAACAGCATCAGTCTTTGTCACTATACCCCACTGAAAGAACCAAGAGCAGCATACTTCTAAGACCTTGCCTTGTGAGTAATAAACAAGGTTTGTAAATTTTGAGAAAGCTTTTAATCCTTTAATCCAGTGAGAAGACTGAACCCCTTTCCTAACCTAGAACATCTGCTTTCTGATATGACTCTTCTAAGAGGGAAGAACTTATCTTAATAACGAGATTTGGCTTTGCTAGAAGTTAAACACCATTTTCTGAAGCAAACTACAAGAAAATAACTAGTGTTTTTATAATGAAGCTATGCTGGAGTTCGTATGCACTGGAAGCTCACAAACTTGCCACAAAGTGATCCCTTTTATGGAAGTGGCAAGTCAATTACTGACTCTACCCTAAATCATGGGATGTTCATCCCCACGTACTAACAAACATTTTGCCTGTGACTACAGCAAAAGCAGGACTGAGCTGTAACTGAGAAAGTTTCCACAAAGATTCAACAGTTTGACATCATGCAGAACAAAAAAGAATCAGAGGAAGAGCCATCCCACACACCAGAAGGTGTATTGATGGCATTCAATGGTCAACACGTGCCATCCTTGATTTTCTTACTACTTTTTAAGTAAGACAAAATTCCACATTGCAAGGAATATTGTAGAAAGCCAGGTATACCTAGCAGTATCTAAATTCTGCTAATGTAGTGGGTTGGACTCCCTAAAGCAGAAAAGCATTGTCTACTGTATGATGCTCATTACAGGATGCAAGTTGCTAAAAAGGATGTATCGAAAGTCACATTTGTGTGATTGCAGTTAGCCAATTTTCCCTTCTTTTTTAATATCTCACTTCCTACAAACGCTTGAACGGTATCCAAATCTAAGAAGGGATGCCACAGGAAGTTTATTACACGAATACTACTCTCATTCTAAGGAGTTAGTTACTTTACGGTACAGGAGTTAGTTACTTTATGGTAGAGTACTTGTGAGACCTGTGCAGAAAATCATGTATCCTACCAATTTCAAAATGTAATAGGTCTCAGTTCTGAATTCTGGAGCACAAGCACAAGCTAACTTCCTTCTAGAGCTTCTCCCTGACTTCCAAAATGTGCTGCATGGCACAGCAATCCACCCACATGCTGCAAATGTTGAGGTTATAAACTGAGACATCAGGGAGTACTAAGATTATTTAACACAGCTGGGTCACTGACCTTCACCCGTTAAAAGTAGAAGCAAATCAGTTATAACTACACATGCCAAGTGAAAGAATCATCCCATCAGTTGGTTCAACCGAATTCTTAATTGAACTAGAGCAAACTCTTTTATATGTCAATATAAGAAGGAAAATCCAAAGAAAACAAGCCAATTTAGAATAAAACCCAATAGCATAAGTTAATAAGTGTGACAAATATTCATAAAATATGAGGGTTTTCTTTTTTTTTTTTTCTAAAAATCCTATCAGATTAATTATGATGATTAATCTTAACTCAGTATCATCAGAGATGCATTATGTCTACACCACTCCTTTCTGGATAAAAAGACTTAAATTTCACAACACCAAAGGTAATTAGTTCAGTGGGGTGAAAATTCAAATGGTAATAACCATGTATAACTATGTTAGATGCACAACAATGTGTCAATATTTGAATCCCTTACTAATGTGAGATTATCTGGTTTTATTCACATTGGTCAAATCCCAAATAGTATATGAGATACTGCACAGAAAAAATAAAATAAAATAAAATAAAATAAGCTTAAAAAAAACCACAGCATTTTTAGATACCTATAGAAGAACTGAATGGAAGAAACACACACAAAAAAAATAATAACAGGAATCGTGGGTGTCCTTAATCATCAACCAAATCTTTCATGTTTTAACATCTCACATGCAATATCCAGTTTCCATATATTTTATTTTGTTCTCACAGATATTGTAGCACTACACCAGTAAACAGACAGTGGCAAAAAGTAATTTTGTGCAGATTCATCCTGTGAAACTGAAGAATACAAGGGATGTGTTCATACAAGCACTTGCCTCCAGTGATACTTTACTGTGTCTGCCTAAGTGGAGGAAAACACCTTTGTTACTAATCAGAGGTTATGTTGCAAACAATAGTCAGTATAGTGACATAATGATGTTAAATGAGCAAGGAATATGTGGCAAATGACATATTTGTCACCTCTTCTATCTAATGGATCTGAAGGTCCAGAGAACTCAAGTGATTGTGACTATGTAATCCTACCCAGGGAACAGGGAGCACAGAAATGAGATAACCTCCAACACTGCTGCAGCTTACAGAGACTCTTCTCAGCGCGAGCTATAACTAGTTTTGTTTTCTGTGTGCAGTGTATCATATTTCATCTGAGATTCCAGATGTGTTTTTACTTACAAGTAAGTTGTTTGTTTCCATGCTCCCACTGTCTCTGGACATACAGCAGAAAGACTCATGGAGACTTGCTTTGCTAACTTGCTGAGCTCACTGATCTCATATACCCAAATCAAGAATCCAAACAAATAAATAAATAAACCAATAGATAAATCATAACAACTAAAGAGATATAAACTAAATCACAACAGCTAAAGAGAGATATTACCAAACTAAATGTTTTTCAGGTTCAGTCTGAGTGAACCAATATAGACAAGTGTGTCTTGGGTTTTTGTTTTTAAAAGAGAAACAAAATAATAGGTGGGGAGAAAAGTATTTCAAAATAGCATAGTACAGAAAGAAAGATGATAAACAGTTTGTCAAAAACACCTTCCATATTCTAGAGTGGTCAATGTGAGAAATGATTGGGTTTTTAGTCAATGGCCTGCAACTAAGTGCTTTATAAAAACAGATTTGATGTTGTAATCAGGGAATACAGATTTGTTTCTAGCACATAGCTAGGTGGTATACTAGCAAACATGAAGCCTATGTATTTTCATCAAGGTATATAAATACCAGGATGAATCAAAGAGAGTAATATTCAGTACTACATACCTCGATTGTAATATTCACAGTCATAAGCTAAAAGAAAAAGAAAACAAGGATATTATTACTACAAATTAACAACACAGTTCATGCTTACCTTCACCCTAAAAATGTAAAATTCACTTTCATCGGAGGAAGTTTCATTTTCTGTAATGTATTTCAACTAGTGACTTTATTTCCTCTGGCTTTTATTCAGTGACATAGAGCATATTTGAACAGATGTGCCAGGACAGCAGACCGGAAGCACTAATTATTCTATAGCTAAGAACTCTTCCCACTGTCAGTGAAAAGTAGAACAGATTGAACGTCTTTGCTACCCCACACACAATCCTGGGCATTCCCCACATGTGGTATGCCTGTGCCTTTCCAACAGCCTCTGAGCACAACCAGTCCTCTAAGGAGAGTATATTCAGGTGTTTAGCAGCTAACACACAGGTCACTTTTAAAAATGTGAAGTGTATTTATTATCCACCTTCTTCTGTTAAATTTTTAATTTTGGGAAGATAAAAGCCAAAGATGTCCCTTTCTCTGAGTGGGCTCTGCTGTGAGGCCAGCCCAGGTACATACCACAGAGAGAGGGAGATCGCCAGTGTATCACCGCTCCTTGCTGGCAGCACTTGTGGGCATAAGCTGCAATACTGGTACACAAACATTCACAGTCTCCACCAAGATTGCAGTTACATGTGTCTGTATGACAGTTTTTGACAAAGGAAGTCACATCAATCTGGAAAAAAGGAAGGGGGAGGTGGGGAGAGAGAGCAGGTGACTTTATTGCATGAGCTGTACAAATTCCTGTTGCACAATTTTCAGCAGGAATGCTACTTCTGGAAGGATTGTCTGAAGTAATTTACCACAAATATAAGATATTTTCTAAGGTTTGGATACAATCTTTTACAAAAACTGCACTGTGAATGACCATTTTGTACCTACCTTACAGACCAAAAGAAAAAATTATTAACAAGTATGACTGTCTACACTTTCTATTTGTTGACTCTGAAGAGCATGTTGAATGTGACTTCTGTGTTTTCATAAAGCAAATGCTGCCACCTATAGCCATCCTGTTAGTTTTGCATGAAGAACAGCAAAATCAGAGCTGCAACTGATGATTGAGTAATTAAAGTAGCAATTTGTAGAGGGGCTTTTGGTCAGGAAAATAAAGCTTGAGCACTTGGTGACATTTTGCAGAAATATATTTCTACATTTATCAAGTTTTTAATATAATTTGTCCAAAAATCTTCATTAGTTCAGACACTCACTTCGCCACTCTAAAATCCTACTGCAGTCCCAAATTTAATAGCATGATACTGATACAGTATTTCTTGGATTTAAATCACCTTTTTTGTAATATCGAGCTAGATCTCAAAAAAAAAAAAAAAGTGTTCTTTTTCAACACATAGGAACTTTAAAACAATGTATTTCTTCAGTTTAGAATCATTTATAGACTCTAATCTAGCTCAGCTGTAGAGCACTCCAGTGGCACTCATCAGATTACCCAAATACCACCACAGCAACAAGGCAGCACTTATCTAACATTGAGACAGCTTCTCAGCTGGCAGTTGCTAGATGCCAGCAGAGATAAGATGACCATTTTTCTGCCTTTAGTGCTTGGAGAGAGATGCCATTTTGCTTTCACTCTTTTTCTTATTTTGAAAACCAGTGGGTCAGGGACATGAGCATTAGCTCCGTTGAAAATGGCTATAGTAGCTCAGCAGGAATCGCAAATCAGCAGACTGGCTTCAGAGTTCAACCTGTCTCCCATTCGCAGGACAGCATCTCTCCATTTTGTGACAAGCTGGGAGGCTAGGGTCAAAGCTCCTGCTGAGTTCAGGAGTTATGAGGAAGACCTTTCTTTCTGCAAGCGTCAGGGCTCCCCTCAGGCCCTGCTGAGCTCAGTGCTCAGCCGGGCAATTGCAATCCATCAGTCGCTGCCAGCCAGAGATGCAAGATTTTGTCTCCCTGAAAACAGGGTTTTCCAGCCTATGCTGAACCCACAGGCCACCTGTCCTAGAGAAGGAGCTTGTCCCCATGCACAGTTGCATCCTCCACTGCCCACACAACAGGAGTGACTGCAAGAGCACGGCTCCATGCACCTCCTGAGACCCACATCTACACCTTCTGTTCCTCCCAGGCCTCCAGTGTCTGTCTCTGCTTGGATATATTTTTTTCCTTGGAACCACTTTCCCTGCCGGTGCAGCCAGTAGTTAGGCAGGTAGGAAGTCACAGTGCCTTTCAAAAGAGCAGTATTTTTCACACGCTAATGAAGAGGTTGTAAAAACACCTGAAAGATGTTTACTTTACAACCTGTCTCATACAAGATGGATATGTGCATATGAAAATACCTGACAACTGATTAAATGCCATGTTTTGCACCTGACATGAGTTTCTTAATATCATTATGCTAAGTTCTTGGAATAATACTTGAAAATGTTAATCACAACGTGGGTAAGATACTGGAAATGAATGTTCAAGAGAAAATGTCTTTAAGAGTTATTATAATACAGCTCCTTAAAAACTCTCAAAAGTTCCATTTTTATTTATTACTTTCCACTTTGAAAATACACTCATCACTGTGTTCTCAGGCACATGCTCAAAAAATTCTTCACATAGTAACCAAGGTCAACATTAATAAATTTCCTGGGTTAAGCTACTGCAACCTCCTCTTCAGGCAAATTCCTAACCATGTTGATATCAAACTTCAGTCCTGAAAGTCAGGAGGTTCAGCTGAGACATCTAACGATCTCATTTAGTATCAATAGTCATAAGGAAAACAAGAGACTGAAACAAAATGTCATAGTGGGTCTTGCCTGCACAGGTGTTAAGAAGCACCTCCAATTACTGAATACCTTTGGGTGGCTAAAATCAGAAAGAGGCATAAATGTACAGAGCACATCATGTGTTGATAAAGGGTGAACTATGATGGAATAAAAGATTCCCGCACAAGCTGTTGTCATCCCCATCTTGTCTAGACTGAACTTAAGGACATTCTTGCAACTCAAGTTCCAAGCTCAGCCAGGTGTTGAGGAAACAAGGACACCATACTGCAGAGTTTTGATAAAAAGCAGATGATAAGCTGTCAGCAAATTAAAAATACCGACAGCTCTGAAGTTAAAATCTCGCTTTCTCATATTTCTTTCTATATTGAGCAGAACAGTTAACAAAATAAAACCATTTTAGATAAGCTGGAGGCACATTACACAAACGTTTATTTTAGAAACCCATGATATACACAAAAGCCTTTAAAATGCAGTTACCTATATAAATAAAAGATATAAATAAAACCTAAAGAGAACAGAACTCTGATTGTCCTGTCTACTAACTCACGACTCCCAGTTACCACCATAATGTTTAGGCTCCAGTTTTGATAGGAACAAGGAGCTCTGCTCAAACATAGCCCACCCACATAGTTGCAGGGCTCTACTAAGTATCCTCCATGGCATTCAGGCAGAGGGGAATGGCAAAAAGAAATTAATTACTGGAATTTTAATGTTTTCCTATTTGAGAGCAAATCTGGGTTATTTAATAAACTTACCACATTGCGACAAGGTGCGAAAACATCACTGTATAAAACTGAGCATTCCTTTTTGGCATAAGGGAACTTGCTCTGATGTACCTCACATGGTCTTAGTGTTTCATTTGGGCTCTTGCACTTAAAAGCAAACAAAACCATCACAAACATTTTACACAAAGATGTGTTTACCATGGACTCAGGTACACTATATGCATCATATATTTCAATACTTGCATACTCAGAAAACTCATATAATGTTTACCTGCTATTTTCTCTATCTTCTTCTTTCCCTGATTTGTTGTTATAATTGAAAACATTTGAACAAAACAGAATCTTTGTGTTTTGTTCTGAAGTACTAAAATGTTCCTGCTGTCTGCTCAGTGTATGAAGACAAAATGTTTTCTTTGTGACACACTATAATCATTACCAGAGCAACCAACTGTAACATCACAAACAAATACGTGGTCCAAATCCATCCCTGGTGGTTTTGCACTGACTTTAAATGGAGGCACACTACAGATGGCTTTAGCCCTGTAAGTTCAAATAAAGAAGCAGCGGTAGGAAGAGAGCAACACATAAAAAAATAGAGTCAAAGATCATCACGATAACTCAAAAGGGATGAGATACAGCTCCCTCTCTTTAAGTCTCTCTTCAAGAAGAAAAACAAATGAACAGAAAAATATAACCAAAATGACACTCAGCTCAGAAAACACAAGTTCATCTGAAAGCATACTCCCTTGGTGCAGCAGAGAAGCCCAGGAGACGGCAGTGATGGACCTGTAGGCAGAGTTGGGGTGTTGTGGCACAGCCTCGGCTGCAGAGCAGTCGCCCAGCGGCTGCCCTCCCGTGCGGGTGCTCCGATAGTGCTGTGTGGGGATGTGCTGCCACTCCCCGGAGGGAGAAACCCTGGAAGTGTCCCACACGCCTCACCGTGCCAATGCCGGCATGTTTGCCAGAAGCAGAGTTGGGTTGTAGGCCTCCAGCTACTAAATACGCCTTTCCAGTGTTTAGATTATGCAGAAAGGATGACCAGGATACCTCTCTGCAAAGGCCAGAGGTCCTTTCTGAAAAATGTCCTAATGACGCCTACTGCGAAGGCAGATGCGGTGCCAAGACTGGCTGAGCACAGGCTGCCTACTAGGCCAGTAACGAATTCAGGTCCTCCGTGCTCTGGCAGCCACAGAGACCGGATGATTATACGAGATTTTACAAAAATATATGGCCTCAAAAAGGCAAGTGCAAGTTTGGGTTGGTTAAGCAAAGGTCATAAAACTCCAGAAGTTCATGTTAGGTTCAAATTGCGCAAACACTGCGCCATTTATTAAAGCAACCACTGAACCCACTGAACAGAGAAACTGAAAAAAAAAATAATATATATATATATATGGGATTGGAACCAAAAAGATATCTTTAAAATTTTTACGGAATAAAACCCAAAGCCTTCCAGTTACACTTGCTTCTTCAAGTATTTTTTTCAAAGGGAAGAGAGCGAGTGGAGAGCTAGTCTCTGGGACCCCTCCTCGTACCCTGCTAACCCTGGCTCTGAGTCATCAACACAGTGCCCAGCCAAGACGAACACTTTCAGTGCTCACTGTGTAGGAGCCAACACATTTCCCTTGCTTGGTCACAGGATTAAAAGATTTTATGTGGTGTAATATAGATCCAAAAGGAGAGATTGAGGGAGAAAAACCTCAAAGGCTTTCTTCCAAAGCAGAAGAGATATCATATTCTTTCATGAGGTGAGAGATTCTGGTTCAATTTCCTTCTCTGAGTCAGGGAGAGAACAGATTAAAAACTGGGTCTTGCAGGCATCCTAAGGGAGTGTTTTACAAATACTGATTTATCAGGCGGTTCACAATGCTATAAAACCTTTCTCCTTCTCAGCACAAATGAATAAAATACCTATTCTCCTGTGTTATAAAACACAGTTGCACAGTTGTTCTCTCCAGCCTCCTCCCTCCTCCTCTGAAATCTACTGGGTTGTGCCTGATGCTGTTCTTGCCTTTTCTCTCCCACCACTTCACCACTGCTGCTTCATCAGTTTGCTTTCTGATTACAAACTATAACCAAAAAAGATCACTGATTGAACGTGATTGTACATTTTATAGCTTCCTTGGCATAGCTCCTCCTCTGAATTTCCATCTTGCGCTGTGGAGAAAGCCCCTCCTGCGGTCACTTGTATGCAGGCAGCCTCAGAGGGCTGATGACACCTCTTTCTCCAGTTTATTCTTTCAAATCCTGTTTGCTTTCAGTATCCAGATCTCTTCAACATCCAAGAAATTACAATTGCTTTTAAAATTGGTCTGAATCTAAATATCAAAAGCATTTTATCTAAATTTGTAGAAAACTGAAATGCAGACAGCATCATTAATTATCCAATGACAGAT
Source organism: Anser cygnoides (assembly GCF_040182565.1). Lineage (NCBI taxonomy): Eukaryota > Metazoa > Chordata > Aves > Anseriformes > Anatidae > Anser > Anser cygnoides. The sequence goes on along the minus strand of NC_089873.1, from coordinate 43,385,059 downwards.
AGTTATCATTAATTAATAGAGGGATCAGTGTATCCTTACCTGAAAAGATTGGATGGTTTCATTTAAATTCAGTATATGTTTCTTACAATATAAGGCATTATTATCACATCTCATACCTATACACATAAAAATTCAAATGCCCTCGTGTATACTGACCATCAGTTTAGAAAATCCTTGTACTTCATGTACTAATAATGTATTCATTTATAAATTAAAATTAATGACTTTTTTTCAAAATTTTTACTGGACACGGAACTTACCTGTCCTAATATCCAGCTGTCTCCAAACACCTGTGCATTTCTCACCTCCATGTTGTTGGATGTAGTCAGATCATTTGAAGTGTATTTGTCAAAATTTCCACACAAACCTGCCAGTTTCCCCTAAATGAGAAGGATTTATTTTTTAAAAATACTGATAGTCAGTAATCAGTATGGAGTATATATGTGGAGTAAAATGTTCTTAAACTGAAAAAGGTGAATCCAACTCTGACTTACACTTGGAAAATATCTGATATTATGCTATGCTTACAGTAACCGATTGCAAATAACTTTCAATAGAAATTTCTTCATGTTTCCCAGAACTTGCTCTAACTACAAAGTAAGAACTTAGTAATATTTTTTTCTGAAAGCTTAGTACTACATCCAATCCAGAAGTCAAAAGTTCAGGTGAATTACCTTGTAATTTTGCAGCCTGACTAGTTGTTATGATTAAAACTTGCTGCCTCTAATTTTAGATCACTTAGCAAGAACATTCATAACAGCAGTTATGAAAGAGACAGCTGCAACATTCTTGTGTTTAGGGAAGTGCTGCTGATGAACATACATATATGCATACATGCACATATAGATACATACAGAAAAAGATTCTTCTGCATAATAGTACAATGTGGAGCTGGATTTCTGAGGTGCTGCAGCTCACTCTAATTATTTTTTCCATAATGACTGCTGCAGACTTTATCTTACTAAACTAGAGCCTAAGGAAAAAACAGCTGCTAGAAACAGAAGGAACTTGAAGTATTTGTGCATCTGCATGCAACTTTTAGACCTTAGCCCCTTGTTAGCTTACTGTAAAATAGAAAAAGAATTTTTCATCATTATTATTATTATGTGTATCGACGGTTGGTAAATCAGCAAGCAAGCATCTTATGGCTATTGAGAAAAAAGCCTACAATAATGTTGCTTTAAAATAAGATTAGATGGTTATTGTAACTTTGACCTACACTTCAAAATACCTGATACTGTTTTCTAGCATGGTGCGCTTTCTCTTCTTTTACTGGAAACTGTTCCCTCTCAGTACATGCACTCATAGCTGAGATGGAGCAGGGATGTAATTATTGAAAGTGCAGATTAAGTTACTTCATCAGAACTCATGGATTGAGCTGCAGATGCACCAAGGCATATAGATGATGATGTAGAAAAGGACAAGGGAAGAACAACCGGAAAGATAAAGAGCCTCATATTCTTCCCTGCATCATTACCTAACCCTGTCACAGTATGCTTACGAGGTTTAAGTGTAAGTTCTTGTCTAGATCCTTTCCCATATTACATTTTTTTTAATTGATACCCAAGATGCGACACGATCTGTTCATCTCAGCAGCCTCTACTACATCTCAGGGTGCAGTTCCACCATCAGCCTAATGCAATCGGTGCTACAAACCTGTTTTCTTCCGTGTTGCTAGCTATGCATTTCCTGCGCTTCTTTTTCACTATATTCAGCAATTACAAAAACATGCACATAACTAGGTAACTCAAAACAAATCCTCTTTTCCCACCCCAAATTAACTTTGAGTCAGAGCTGAATCACTTGCATTGCAAGGTTGCAATGTGTGGAACATCAGAGTAAACACGCATATAGGAACAACCCCTTCTCTTCAGGACTTCAGTCATTAAATCACATCCTCAGGCACTTCTTACCCGTGAAATGCCAGCAGCTGAACACCATGTTAAACAGCTATATCAGTAATACAAGAAGATATCACACTAGTAACAATGAGAACTACACAAAATCTGAGTTGCTTTTTTTTTTTTTTTTGGCTCACCTTCCATCGAGGTCCGACTTTAATATGCATCATGGTCTTCTTATCCCACAGAATTGTAATGTCCTTTTCTGGAAAGTGTATCACAGTATAATATCCAGCCTTCCACAGCTGATAGTTAGACTTGTTTTCCTGTCCCCTTAAGGCATTCTGACAGAAATGAATATTTATTAATATCTAATAAAGTAACTCTACCAAGGTATGCAGTCAATTAAGAATGTAAAGTGTATAGCGAAGAATATTTTACCTGTAGCATATAACTTAATCAATACTATTACTAGAAAGGTTGTTTAATACTTCAATATTCTGCCTTTTGGATCATTCAAGTTTGCTTTTATTAGATATTTGGTCTCTCTTCAAAAAAACAAACGGAGAGAAACAAATAAATGCCAGTATGGTTTGACTCCTTGAGGCTTTTGAGCAGTCTTCTTTCTGAGACAAATAGAACTCAGAGAAAAAAATGATAAAGTAAGATTTTTCCTGGGAGCTGCTGTGTATTTGAGGCCTAGGCACTTGTGCTGCATTAACCCAGATTGAGAGATATTTTCCAAAAATATGCTCCTTTAGAGTTGTAACTTTAAAACACTTATCTTAAAAAGCAACCCAAAAAGGAAAGAAAATAACTAACCTGCTTCTCAGAAGGTTCACTGAAATAAATCTCAGTGTCTCCAACAGCGATGAAAATATTCTTTGAGCAAACAATATCATTATCAAAGCACTTTTTGTTCTGAGCAATTATAGATATGTTTGAGTTATCTGTGCTCTGCAACACGAAGAAGAAATCATTTTACTGATAGATACAATTGCATTTCATTCCTACAGATTTATTCCAGCCTCATAATCAAAAAAAAAAAAAAGTTGAATACCTTTGTGTTTTCACACCTTAGAAATTAAATTCAAGAAAAAACACAAATCAAGGAACTTCATTTTTAAATTCAAAACTGAACCTTCAAGAAACTTGGACTTTGGATTTAAGCACAAAAAACCATTATGTTCAGCTGTGAGTCCTCTTTCTGAGGACTTCACAAACTCATAGGATCAACCTATCCCTAAACTAAGAGTCTAGTTTAGTCTTGTAAAATGTGCTCATACATGGAATCCAATACTTACTGCACAGTCTGGTTGTCAAAATTGAGACATGCTATAAAAAGAGCTTTATTTTTAAACCAAGGTACTTGAGACCAAGCTGTTCATATTTTTAAAGCCAAGAAACCTACCATCAGTCAGTAGTAGATAAAACAATTTTCATACAACCATCTATGAAAATGCACGAAACTGTGAGTCATACTCAACATTACTGGAGTGGGGAATCATTTCTGATTTTTTTTTTTTTAAACATTTAGAGGTATTGTCTTCTCTGTTGTGTTGACTGTTTGGCTTCCTGGTACCTCAAATTCAAATATAATCCATGCTGCCCTCCCAAGCCCATATCCATTGGCTGTCCAGCCTGCAAATTAATTTTGCATTCTCAGCACATAAAATCACTTTCGTGATCTCACTCAACATATCAGTTCATTCACCTGCAGCTTCTGCAGCTCCTCCATACCCCCTCCCCCAAGGGAAACACACATCCATGCTGTAATTCCCCATGATAGGGTTGGTATTAGAACAAAGGAGACCAGTGGTATTATCAGCGTTGATAACACTGCCACAAATAAAAATCAAGTTATTATTACTGTTACCATTTTTTTTTCTTTTATTTCACTTCTGTACCAACCCTTGCAGGACAACAAGAAACAGTAGCTATAGAACAGACTCAAGAGGGTTATCCATAAAGACCATATAACCATTTATAACCATGAAAGCCAGTAACAGTGCTTCTGAAATCAGCTCAATTTATGATCAAATTGAGTCCCACAGTCCTTACAGACCTGTGACAGACATGAAATAAAAATTCTTGGAGGTCGCAAGCTCTATATAAGAGCACTGAGTCATTCAGTCACATATGAGACACATGACTAGTGCTGGAAACAAAAAGATGTTTAAACTTCTCTTCTTACTCCCACCCTCCTTTAACCTCTCTTTGAGAACACGACTAGCTAGAACTAATTGCAGATGCTAATGAGCACAGTGGGCAAGATGGGAACGGTGGCTCCCAGCAGCTTGCCAGTGCCAGGAACTCTTGGCTCCCAGCGATGCTCTTGGAGAGCTCCACTCAGCCACAAGGGGAGGGACCCCTGCCCTTGCCCTATACCCTCAGCACCTCTTCCCAGAGCTTTGCTCCCTTCCTTTGGCAGTGTACCCCAAAAGGTGCAGGGAGCATACCCCTAACTAATCCCTGCCTGTCTTACCCATATTTGTTCTGCACTCATCAGAGTTCAAAAATAAAAACTATATCAGCAATTTTTCCTTCCCAGTGAGAAACAGTGCATACAGAAAATACACCTGCTGCAGGAAGTGGCTTTTTTTTTTTCCCCTTTAATAAAAATCAAGGTGACCAAGCTGTTTTAAAGAACGCTTTCAAACCAAAGCCACAAAAGAAACAGACTAAAAAAAATCCTAGATGATGGTAAGTGTAGAGGTATTTTTGTTGCCACACAGAGGAAGTGCTCTACAGCTTTGCAGCCCTGAGTCTAGCATGGTCCACAAGCCAGCAGATGATGCTGCTTGGCGTAGAGAAAACTACAGCAAGTGTGAGTGGATGCGATGAACATGAGATCCAGTAGATGCCAACGAGCTTTGTTACCATAACACCAGGGTGTAAGAAACAAGTGGGTGGTGTATGCCAGCAATCAGCTGGGAACACAGTGATTAAGGTGGGCTAAGCAGGGACTAGATGCCAGTGGTGAGGGGCCGCAGGAAAGCAGCTCTGCTCTTCACCATTTAGCAAGGAAGCACAGCTCAAAAGTACTGGGAGCTTTGGCGTAGAGTGAAGTTCATCTGTCCTGTCCTGTGGTAAAGTTGTTTTAGGTTGCACTCGGAATAATATTGCTCGCTACCTTTTTGGGAAATACACTATGTTTTAATTAAGTCAGGCTTGCTGCTGGAGCCAGTCCAGTAATTATTCCCCTCTGAGTCAGATAACAGCCCAGAGCATTTTGGGATTTATTGGAGGCGATGTGGTAAATTAAAAAGGAGACAAACTCATTAGTTTGGTAGATAGGATGCAAGTCGATACCTTCTATGCTGGCCAAGGGAAAAGTGAACAAGGAAGCTACCCCCCTGCCATGAGTCAGTTCAGAAAGGGGCTTAGCTTGCAGTCTGTGGGTCTAATTGATGCCTGGAACATTACGGGCTGTTTTCATTGCAAAGTTCATTCCTCTTCAGTTAGCTTAGCCTCAGTAAAAGGGGGTACTCTGAGTTAATAGGGAAGCAATGTCTTCACTGTAAGGAAAGAGATGGAGGGTTTTATTTTAAATAAGGATTGTTAATTCAGGCTAATTATCCCACAGTAAAAATACACCTTTTTTGGCAATGAAGACAAGTTCTTGGAGCAGCATCGGGTAACTGTACTCGCTATGCTAATCATAACTGCTGCCTGTGCCTTCTGACAGTCCAGGCCAATCCCTTCAGCAGAACAGCATCAACATACTCGAGTCAGAAGTTTTTGTGTATGGTTGGGATTTGAGCCAAGGGCAAAAGTTGAGTTATATTTCAAGTTAACTCTGCAGCAGAGAGAAGCCTGGAGACAGGGAGTGTTTTGCTGACCAAAGCCAGAACAGGGAGTCCTGAAGACATGTGAAGTACTTCCTTACTTGTAGGACTTCATGTTGGTGTTAAATTACTGGAAATGGTGCAGGATGGAAATGCAGTTCAATAGAACTATGCGTAAACAGACGTTTAATAAAAAAAGGTTTACATTAAATACTGAATCTTCTGTACTTTCTCTCTTTCCAATTGAATCTTAGACCTAAACCCAAATTTAAAAACCTTTCAAGACAAGATTTCCTTTACTTATGCACCCTTGCCATTCTCTCCATACACCTCAGTAAAAATGGTTCTTTTCCCACCCATGCAATACGATTCAAATTCAAAGTTGATTACACCATTACTACAATGGACTTCAAATTAGTCTATAGCTGCTGTATGAGCAGCCTCTGCTATCAGCAAGGAAGAAAAGTGTGGTTGAAATACAGTGCTTAACTATTGCCAATGCAGAAGAAACAACAAGGACTATTTAGATAAAGTGAGGATTGTCTTTTACTGTTTAAGACAGTGAGGTCTTGTGGAAATCACTGGAGCTCTTAGGGACTGTGACATTATAAGTGATAATGATCGACTTCCATCCCTCTAATCTGTGCTGGATCCACACACAGCTATGAAAACCAGCTTTTGTCAATGCTGTAGGAAGTAATGTCTGAGTGGACACTAGAAGCAGGTCTAGTAAATAATAAGGTGTGTGTGTGGGGTGCTTTTCTTTCCTCTTTCTTTCTCTCTCTCTTTCTTTCTTTCTCTCTCTCTTTCTTTCTTTCTCTCTCTTACTTTCTCTCTTTCTCTCTCTCTTTCTCTCTTTCTCTCTTTCTTTCTCTTTCTCTCTCTCTCTTTTCTCTCTTTTCTTTTTTCTTCTTCTTCTTTTTTTTTTTTTCACAGCCTTTCGAAGGCAGAGTTGCTCTTTACCTTTTTAGGTAAAATGCACCCGACAGGGGATGTACTACAGTTCATCATGTGAAACCTACTTACGCTGACAGAAACTAGAAATAAAATGGTTTTCCCACTGCAAGAGTATCTTCCCACGTAAATTACCATATCCAGCCTGTTCCAACTTAATATCAGTTTCTTTGTGATAACATGGAGTTGCCAAGCAACAGGGAAGACAGAGTCACAGATCTGGGCAGTCAGTCAAGCGCTCATTGTCAGTCCTGCTTCTCAGAACATTCTTTTTCTAGACTTCACTGCACTTTTTTTCCATATTTCTTCCTATCCAAAAAAACATGGACCTTCTTTCCATTTTTTTAGTAGTGCTTGGGAATGCTAGGGCTTATTTTTTTTAGAAAGATACTATTTCAATATCCCAGCAGAAATTTCTATCAACCAATAACAACAGCATACTTACATAATGAAAATGAAGCCTGGGATGAGACCATTTACAGGGGGCTGTATTTATTTCTTTGAAAGGTTCATTAAAATCTCTCTAATTTGTTAGTATGAAGACTTCTTTTCCATTCTTGATATGCTGACTTCCCTTGTTTTGTGTGTTTTGTTTCCTACAATATGCTAACTTGCAAACTAGGTTGCCCACAAAAGCATCTAGGGACATACTGTAAACTGGACAGAGATAGATCAGCCCCATTTTCCTTTTGTTTTCATGACTCATTGGAGATTTTCATATACAGCCGCACACACAAATACATGCCAAAAGCTCCAAAATAATGAAAATAAATACACATTAGTTTAAAAAGTATATATATTTTTTCTCCTTCCTGCATATTTTAAGAGAAATGCTATTAGCTCTGTTCAGTATTAAGCTTTTAGGAAACTCAGAATTAGTTTGGTGGTCGTTTAATGTGCTGTGAATTTCTTCTGAAGGAACTTAACTCTCGAAAACGTTACTTCAGCAAGCTTGATGAAAGGGGGAGTAAAGCATCTTATCCTAGGTTTAGTGAGCACTTCAGCATAAATATTAAAGTGGTTTTGGAGACCAGACATATGATTTTGTACCTGACATGATCTTTCTCTGTTAGTTTATTGTGCCATTTTCTAGGGTGGTTCATATCCAGATAATCATTTAAAATACATTAGTTATTCAAAATTCATTCACAATTGACACCAAGAAGCATCTCTGATTGGAAGGCTTTTTTCTTGTATGATGATTTCTCCTGTGCCATTTCAAAATGATATACATAAGTTCTGTATAACTATATAATACCTGCTTATCCTGAACACATTTGTACCATCAGTTTTCCCTATAGCTATTCAAATATTGGAGCAATATTGTTAAAAGTCAGCAGATGGCACTGATACACACTGTCTCAGTTTAGGAGAAAATCTGCACGAGATTTTGGATACAGTATTATAGGAAAGAGAGAAGTTGTCCTCTCACAGGAGAGAGAAAAGGAATAGTAATATTATTTATTTTCCCACTGATGTTATTTCTATATAAGTACCCAAAAACACACTTTGGAACTAAGAACCTAAAAGAGCTAAACTGCTCATATACATACAAAAATTTTTAAATTCCATCAGTGTCTTCTACAGTGGCAGACTATGTGATTATTTGCACTTAAAATATGGCAAAGAAACTTGCAATGAATCTGTGCGATATGACACATTCCTGTTACTGTCATACGATTGAGTAAAGATGGAAGAGAGCAACACTAAATAGAATCACTGAAGAAAATTCAAAGGGAGAGAGATTATCCCAGCTACTGACTCACTCTCAAACTACTTCCAGATGTCTGCTAATGCATTCATGATAACTCTTTTCTATTTCTTTAAAAGAGACTTCCCAAAATTATAAACCTCAGGCAGAATGAACTCTCAACAACTCTTACTAAAGATCATTACAAGTATTTGTACATGTATACAAGCAACAGGAAAAATAGATCATCATATCAGTTTTTCTTTATTATACAGATATTTACTTGTAATTTTTATGGCAGTATAGAGTTGTTGGGTGTTCTGGGGTTTTATCAGTAATACTATTTAAATCCAAATAAATTTCATAGATCTACTGCTAATAATGTAAAGTACATAACAGGGAAAATTTTACTTGATATACTTCATAACCTTTTTTTCTAAGTCAACGTTTCTGAATTTTTAGAAATTTGAAGAAATCAAATAGAGATAGCTGGAATGGGTTCGGTTTTTCTTTTTAATATTTTAAGAGAAATGCACTAAAGAGGTTTGAGAAAAGATCCTTTAAAACAGATTTTCTTTTGTTCCACTTATTTAGCTTTGCATGTTTATACCAGCAGACTTGGCTTTTGCACAGGTCACATTACTGCAATCCTTTTCTAATTAAAAATTAGATATTCTGAAGATTAAGGATTCGGGAACATTCAAATATTTGTTTCCAAGTGACACAGTCGGCAGCGCAAGCTGTTCTGATATATAAAACAGCAGCACAGTTGGTGATGTTATTTTTACATAGCTACATAACTATTTATTTGAGACTTATTTGTATTGTATTGGGATTGTTTTATTAATAAGTGCACAATAAATGTAAATATTTTATCACTATTCATTTGCAATGATAAAACATAATAGAACAGAAAACAGAAAAGGACAGGACATAGTGGTGATAAATTTGCCTTTTCTGATCTCTAGCAAATTATGGCAGGAACTACAAAACTGGAACTTGCAAGAAAACTTTTTATTTTCTTGTTTTTAATATAATAAATGTTAAATGTGCTTATTTACACTGCTCTAGGCTTAAGTCTTGTTTCCATACATTCAGAAACAAAAATATTCATATCCTGAACTAAACCAAAGTAAATTTAATACACATCTCTCATTGACAACAGCCAGCATCAGAGGCCATAAAACGCTAAGCAGCACCTATGGGTGACAAGCCTGAGCACCTCCCACTTCAAAGACGGCAATAGGCTTCCATTTCACTGCTGACAACGTACCATAGAGCTTCCTGAAACAGCAGCACATGATACTATTTTTTCTTCACCTTTTACTGCTCTGTCAATAGAATGCGGGCATCAACAGTCCACAAAGCGTTACCCACCAGAGGTGACCCAACTGAGGCAGCCATTCTTATGGTGATCTGACTTTTTGGGCAGCTATCAGATGATAACATTTTAGAGTTGGTATGACCAAAGAGCTGATGGATGCTGAACATAAACAGAAATCCAAGGTGAAAAGGTCACTTTCTTCAAGCTGGGTGGTTACTACATGGCAAGGCCCTCAGAAAGAGGATCTAACTTATGAGTCATACCACGCTCCTCCAAATTGCCAGCCTCATGGCAAGAAACTTTTCCCCAAGCCTTTCCTGGAAACCTTCCATGCTAATCTGCACAAATTGAAAGAAATCTTTCCTTTGTTGGAGAATAAAAGTGATTCATTCACTGCATAATTTAATGGTCTGAAGAATCAGGTGTTGGAGACAGAAAGGCATGTAGAGGTAATTGAGTCTGAAATCATTGATCTGGAGAAAATGGAACCAGAGTATAAATCCATTGCCAACTGTAATCAAATCTTCTGCTCACAGAAGGGATAGAACAAATGGAAAAACACAGACAAGCCAACATTATCTGAGCTCTGTGCTGCCCAGCTGAAGACTAGGATGGAAAGGGATGTCTCCCACAGGGACCTGGCTATTGTCTTTTGCAGGATTTCCATAGACCCAGAAAAAAAGTGGGCATCCAGAATAGTTTCCTCTAAAATAATAGGACTGATGAAAAGCAAACTGTTGGTGTTCTTTGCAACTAGAGCAAGGCAAACAGCTCACAGTAAATAATATTTTCCCTGAATAGTAATGTCCTTTTTTGGACACTAATTTGCACAGAAACTGTCAAGAAACACATTGTTATTTCTACTCAGTTACTGTTGATATAACTTACTTGACAAGTGGTTTAGGTGGATATATTTTGGCATATCTCTTACTCATGAAAGCCTTTGATGGAAAGTGGCTTTGAGGATTAGATGGGCTAATTAAAAAAAGACATTCTGATTATAACCCCATGTTACAATTTTATTCCCTGAATAAAAGAACTTTTAGAGTCAGGTTTCCAATTTAAAACACCTATGATTTTAAATTCAATATTGTTTACCTTCCCTTTAAAATCTTCAGCCTGTTAAAAGAAAATAATTTTCTTAACTATGAACAGTTCATTTGACAATGTTGGTTAACTGTGAATCTGCAACTGTAATCCTCCTTATCAACAGCAAGCAGAATGTATTAATTTTGCCAGCAGGCTATGAGAGAGATCATGAAGATGCTACTTCAGTCTATAGGTTTGCTAATTTAATGGATCCACAGACTGTCTGACACAAATGATGTTGAAAAAAGCCACACACAAAAAATACATATATATAAATATTCAATAAGGGGAAGTGGGATAAAGGCTACTTCTGCCTCCTCAGATGTGGCAAATGAATAATTGAAGAGTGGTTGCTTTGTGTGTGGTTGCTGCAGTTTATACAGTCATCATTTAATAAATTTAGTAACCACGTTAAATATATCAGCAAGTAACAGGTAAAAGATTATCACTGCATCAAACAACCTTTGTATTAAGCCTTCTAATAAAGAGAGCATAATTTAGGAACTTCAAAATTGTCTCAAGTTATAAAAGAAGGGATATAGACAAAAGAGCTTCCTTACTGTATTCCTGAGGGCAGACCCACTATCTAACACAAGGGACACAGGATAGTCATTTGGAAAGCTGGGATACTGGTTTAGCTGATCATGTATGTTTTGTTAAACGAACTTCTTTCTCAACAAATGGGCTCCCATGTGATGACTCTTGAACCTTTTAATTGGCATTACATTCCAATTATTTGATCGAATGTCTGGTTGTTGTTTTCATAATCCTCCAACGCATTAAAACCAGTGGCAACTTTGTCTTTAAAAGTGCCTTCAAGGTTGCATCAAAAAGATTTAGAAAGTGACTTTAACACGGACAAACCCAGTCCCTCTAAATTCCCCCTTGGACATTTCACCAAATCAGAGAACATATAAATCTGCTTCTCAGAAGAAAACAAGTCTGAGGGGCTCCAAAGTGCAAACATTTTGACCCTACAAACCTCAATAAAGAATATACTGAACTGCAGGACTGGAAACCAACAAAAAGCTAGAAAAAGACCAATGTGTATAATAGGAAGACCGCAATATTACTGTAAAAGCAGAAACTCTATGAATCACACAAGTGGAAGAAATAGATGGCAAGCACAAATAATGCTCAGTAAAAGTTTGCTAGAAAATAAGATCATTTTGTTAGGGAAAGAATGTAGCATCACCGAAGACAGAAGATAAGCAGGAAAATGTAATTAAGCAAGGTATTTACATCTTTTTAATTAGGAAATTGGTTGGCATAATTAAATCAATGAAGTATTTACATGATCCATACTGAAAAAAGAGAAATTCATTGGTCTCCTATGGTTTTCTTTTTTCCTTAGAAATTACTGAGTCAGGTTTTAAAATGTTAGAAGCGAAAATATTGATATCTTCTCTGTGAATGTCATCTATTCATACAGAAACTTTACTCCTCAGTGTGCAACGTAACTCCTAATTCCTTGTTATCATGTCATGAAACATTAGTGGCCTAATTTCCTTGATTGCATTAAATTCTTTTGGTCATTGTCTGACTGATGTATATATCTGTTGAACTAATCATAAAGGGCTTTTTCATTCACCTACTGCCACCTTAAACAAAAAGATCTGACAGATGATACTCTTGTTGAAAACAAAGTTTAAAGTTTCATAATTGGCTGAAAGATAATACTTGATTTTCCCCCCATCAGAGCACAGGAGTTCCTTATTAAAAAGTAAGGATGACTTTGTTCGGTAGAGTGCAATACAGTGTCAAATTAAAGAATTGTTCAAATATATCAGATTCATAGAGGCTAACAGCCAAATCAATTGGTGTGTGTTTGTAAAGCATGTGGGAACTGAAACTGGGGACATGGGATCCAGATGATAATTCTTAGACCTGGTTCTGTTTCAGGGAAGAATTAGTATGCTGACAAATTAATTGTAGTTATGGTTTCCCTTATTGCACTGCTATGGTACCCTTGTTTAAAGTATTTAAGATAGCAGAGATGAAAGGGTCCAGTTCTCACAGGAAAAAGATTAATAAAAGGACAAAATTATTATAGTGTTGTATATATCTATAAAATATTAGGACCACATCAACTATTTCAATTTCAGGTGTTTGGTGAGCCTTTTACACACTATTCCTAAAAATCGACCTTATAACAGCACTCCAAACTACCAGTAAACCAATTAATTTTTCACTAGTAACTATCAAATCTATGATTCTCTGTAATACCTTGCAGGTGTGCAAGTGGGGAACCTGAAGAACACAGCATATACATCAATTTATTTTTAAGTTAAAAAATACGGGTTTGTGGGACAGGTAGTATGGTTTAGGAGACAGCTCTGCCTGCCGGGATGTTAGGCAAGGCATTTAAACTTTGGCAACAACATCTACTTTCCCACCTTTCATCTGCCTTGTTTATCTGGAGAACAGACTATAAGAGACAGGGCTCTCTAGCATATATTCTGTACAAACAGATGCTCAAGGGGACTCATTATATTAATGTGAGACTACTATTTAAAAAAAACAATGCTGCACATGGCCACAATATAGAGTAGGGCAGTGATGAAAATACAGCCATGGAATCCTCTGATCTAGGAACAACAAAGCCTGTTTTGAAAGAGCAGCCTCGTCATGCAAACATGTCTGCACATATCATGTAGTTTAACCACATCACTGCATGGTACGACTGGTCACATGTATGCAGTACAGTTGCAGTGGAACTGTGTACATGGAAATAAAAGCATATATGAAATTGGAGAATGGATGATACCTTGGATTATCACTCAGGTTGCTGCTAGTAAGACACCTATTACAACTGTTTCTTGTACTTTTGCCACATAAAATTTAATTCCTGCATATTAATAGGCAATGTAGAGCCTATCTTCATGGTAGCACAGTCACGGTTATTTTTTCTAAGTGTGCACTGATCTGTATTTTTCATTGTAGAATTTTATTTTCCATTTTATCTTGTAGTGTTTTCTGCTGTAAGAAATGCTGAACTTTTTGGTGGTCCATTTCTGTTTCAGCTGCTCAAGACTGTTTCTATATGATCAGCACTCTGTCTGCTCAGTCCCAACAAAACTGTTTCAAAATTGTTACTGAAGATGCTAAACAGAGGTTTCAGCATAGATCTCCATGGGATATCACCAAGTCCTCCCCATTCAAAAAAAAAAAAAAAAAAAAAAAAAAAAAGGCCATTTATTCCAATCCTTTAAATTCTAACTTTTAAGTTATGTTTGAAAGAATCTTCACTCTCAACTAATCTCTAAAAATTATTTGTTGAAATCTGTCTCCAAAATGTCTTTATGTCTAAAATACACACATATTGATCTGATCATTCTTATCCATATGTTTGTCTTCACCGAATAAGTCAGAAGATTCATCATGTGTGACACTCTTTTACAAAAAAGAGTTCAATTCTTCCCCAATATCATGTCATTTCTCTTTATTATGATTTCAATTAATTTCCTTCATATGGAAATCAGATGTATTAGTCTGTTCCTGCCAAATTCAGCTGAGGAGTCCTCTTAAAATATTTAGTTATACTACAATGTTCCATTCCTCTGATTCCAGGATTATAGATCACATAGTTCTTCAATTCTATAGTTCAGTTCCTTCAAAGCTCTTGTGTATCTGCCATGTGATCCCATCTTTTGTTTCTTTTTTTTCCCCTAAAACTTCTCCAAACTTTTCACATTTAAAAAGGAGCCCACAGATATATCACCTATTCTAGACACAATTATGTAGTGCCTGATTTGTGAAAATCATTCCTTCAATATAGATCAAGTTTTCCATATACTAAAGAGAAATGAAAGATCATGAACAAATTAGGCCATATTTTCTCACATTAGCTAAGTTGGGAGGAGGTGGGATCTGAAAATTCTGAAAAACAGATCTACACATAGGCAGTAATTTAGTCACTCCAGTTACCGTGTTCACCTGATGAAAGGACTGTTGGCAGTGTGTCATGTGCCTTAATGATGTGACTGCCAATTCTATTCTTGGTCTCCAAATGCTCCCCATGGCTTGTTTCCAAATAGGTGTTTTCATATGTAGTAGAGTGGCAGGTGACATTTGATTGTAAAAGCAAAACATTCAAGTATCATATGAAAATTTGAAAACGCAGCCAAGATTTGTCTTACGCATCTCTCTAGCTGGATGGCATACAAAATAAGAAACAGCAACCCACTTTTTTGCCTTGTCATATGGGCAAGATTATTTCACAGTTAAAGTAATCCCCACTTTTTGCATCTTAAAGCAGTAAGGTTTGTGCAAACATTCATGTTCCTCTAAGAGTAAGAGCTTTGTTTTGAGACAATATGATATATGCCAGGAGTTTGTAATGAGGTATTCTTATAGAAAAAATCTGTGACCATATACGTTTTATTTTGCAGCTGTGAATACTCTACCAAAGTGTACAAGAAATAAACTATTTTCAGTAGTCCTTGTTGAGAAACCATTCTTTTTCTTAAAGTTCGACATTTAGGGTTGACAGAAAATGAATATTCTTCTAAACGCATTACTGTAACTCAGAAGACAGACTCTTAGCCTTAATAATAGCAACAATAATAAACAATAGTGTTGTGAGAAATAGAATATATTTCTAAATGTCAGTAATGGTATTTTTAAACAAAAAAGGCTAGCAATGTACTGTAAATATGTGCTATGAAGAACATTAGCATGTAGTTGCCAGACAATCTCAATGAAGTATTTCATTATCCAATTATGAAATCATCATGCTTGATATTATTACATAAACTCCAGACCTGATGCAGAGCACATTTGAGAGATTCCAAGCAGCCTCTGAGGTCCTCATTAACCCTCTGCCAAGCAGAGTTTACAGATAATTTTTAAATAAATGTAAAGATTGTACCTAGCTGTACACCAGTTTCTATAACATTATTCTTCCCTCATTGGGATGAAAACATGGATAAGGTGGAATAGAAAACTTTGATTTCTGTTCTTCTCTAGACCACTTAGTTACACACCCATGTACCATTTTCAAATGAATTAGCACAAAATGTCATTTATGGAATCTTCCTTTAAACACATCTGTTTTACACCTGTTTTCTTGATGTTTGTTTCTCTATATCATCTCCTGATGTTCTAAATATTTGCTTTTTCATGGAAACTTTCAGCTGGACATATGAAAATATATGAACAATCTTCCTACCTTTAGCAAGTAAGCTTGGCAGTCACTGACATAATCATACTCCAGTCCATCAAAGGTATAATAATGTCGATCTCCATAAATAGTGCATACAGCTGGACAGGGGTAACTAGTGCAATTGAATATCCCTCTCCGACAAACACTGTAAGGAAGAGTAACAATCAGTATCTTCTCATAGCATTTTCTTTACTATTTTTCAGACCTTGAAACACAGAAATATTTTGTGGATTGCTTTTGAAATTCTTGGTGACACAGTGGAAGAAAAGTGTTGAGTATTTGGCCATCAGCACACAGATAAAGCAAGGATCCATAAGAAATTAATATAAAATCTTAAAAATGTTATGACTTATGCAAATATTTTCCATCACTGCCTCCAGTAGAGCTAAAACACTCAATCATAACATGCTCATTCATAAAACATCAATATTATATTTTTTCTTAAGAAATTTTGTTACATTTTCTAAGACGTAAACAGCACATATTCAGTGCAAAGGACCTTCAGTTGCTGCCTGTAAGATTTCAGGGTATCATACAAGTATGGAATGAGTTTAAGAAATAAATGTTCATACTTTGAGGGATTAGTTTTCCTGCCAGCTATATTCAGAGACATGCTTGAATTTGTTCAAAAGTAGCAGTACCAAAAATTATGAGAGCTTCTGGTTGTGCATATCTAAGTTTATAAGCTCAATCAATTTGTCAATAATGTCTTCAGCTAATTAAAAACTACTAGACCAAACTTTTAATATTTTGATAATTCAATGTATATTGAAGTAAAGACAGATATTTTGGCTAGCAAATTATAATGGATGAAAAATTGTTTTGTGTCAATATGAGTCAGGTTTTTCAGAAAAGATGCTGGTATTATCCCATTCTCCAGTATTAATGCTTTTTTAAAAATTTCCTTTCTATTTTTATTGCCCATTTACTTCCTTTACAGTCCCTCATGCTGAATGGTAAACTCACACTGCAAACAGTCCCATTTCCAAGGCACAGCCTATTTACCACTGTGAGACATTTAATTTTCCTTTTTTTCTGTCTGGTTCTCTTTCCTGATAATCTATTCCCAAAACGCCAAATGTATTTTCTCTCAGAGATTACCTGATATGTGTATAAACAAACATTTGTTCTTGACGGCTTTTTAATTTCAATATCCAGTGCTTCCTTTGTAGAAGTACTCACCCAAGCCTGTCTATTCTTCCAAGACTATTATTGAGCTTAATAACAGATATTTCTTGCAACTGTTTATAAACAAGCATATACATTTTTGATTTTCAATGTACTCAACACATTTTCTATGCCAGTTTCAATGTGTGACTAGACTGGGATGATTTGGAAGTACGCAAAATGCATGCCACTCACCAAGTGTAACAAGGCGTAGCTATCACTTCTCCTGACAAAAATTCCCTGTCTTTCCAGGTGCATGGACAACTGTCAGGAATATAACATTTCCCTCTGTGTTCAGCCATCCTTTGAAAGAAAAGAATTATTAAGATGAAAAAATTATTAAAAGAAAAGAATTATTAAGATGAAAAAAGTAAATTCATAAGTATATCAACATAGATAAATGCCCAAATCACATCAAGGGCAACTGGCCTTGCATCCAGCCAGGGACAATTGTTTCAGCAGGAAAAGCTGCCCAGATCAAAAGGTGTCCTCTATGCACAGCTGAAGACCTCACAAAGCTCACAGTTATGGCTCCTCCTGCTACCTCAAAGACAGGATGTTGGTGTGAGGCAGCAGTTTCTCTGCAAGAGCACAGGTAGTGTAGGTACTCCTCCCTGCAAACTGCAACTGCAAAACCAAGTATCCTTCAAGGGCAGTGTCCCACCTAACTACACAACATCCTTGTGTTATGCATGCTGCTGAGGCCACAGCTGGGCTGCCCTTCCCTCTCTGCTGCTCCATTGTCCTCATGTACCAGAGAAACAGCCAGACTGGCATGCCTGCACCTCTGTCCAGAGCAGCAGTCACCCTGTTCTGAGCACAGGGGAGTGAGCCAGGCTATGGCAGCTGTTGCAGAGTTGGCAGAACGAAAGAAACACTGCTTACAAAGAGCAGTGCTGGAGGTTACCTGCCTACACCAGGGAAATGGAAACAACTAGCAAGGTTAGACCAATATGCTGGCATCTAATGCATAAAGTTGCAAGTCCAATTAGATCATGAACAAGTGACCTGGAGATGTGGCTAACTACTTTTTGCTGTCTCCTGCTTTCCCACTATTTGGCAGCATTAACTTTTTAAAAATGATACACTGCTGGTGTTGCTCTGGAGGGGAGCACTTTCTGCAGTTGTCACTGCAACTGTTGAGAGTACAAGCAGAGGGTTTTTTCCTCAAAGTATGATCTGTAGATTGCTTCACTTGAAGCTAAAGCTGAAATTAAAAGGAATACACAGATTAGGGTTTTCTTCTCCTCATAATTAATGGTTTGCTAAGGATTAATTAGTTCCAAGTAGAGTCAAGTTAAATTTTCAGAAATATGATTAAAATGGGAAAGCACTAGAATGGATGCCTTAGGAAGGTCATTTAGAGTCTCCATGAATGGAAGTGAGTTTAAAATCTGCCAAGAATAATATAGGTACTGCTGACACTACCTGAAGGCAGGAGAATGACTTAGGTGGCCCCATGAGGTCCTTTCCAGCCTACTCTTCTCTGCTTCTGTGATTCAACAATACCCTTTTATCTCTATCTCAGTGTTAGGATAAGTTTAAGGACAGCTTTGGATGATGAAATTACTGGCATTCTCAGATCACTTCCTCATGAAATTTTGGGCTGAGCTATTCAGGTTTTATAGAACATTCCAGAGAGCTTCAGCATTTCTTATTCTTTGGACCTCTTTAATTACTAGCTAAAAGAAAAACAAGTTGTGTAAGAGCTTTAAGAATAGAAAATCTTAAAGTTTTTTTTTTTTTTTTTTAAGAGGACCATTTTTTGCATAACAGAGTTTGTCCTGCCATGTGTTTCCAAAGGAAAGGG
The DNA here is from genome assembly GCF_040182565.1 of Anser cygnoides. NCBI lineage: Eukaryota > Metazoa > Chordata > Aves > Anseriformes > Anatidae > Anser > Anser cygnoides. The sequence goes on along the minus strand of NC_089873.1, from coordinate 43,366,232 downwards.
CTTCACTACCATTCACAGTAGTGCTTAGTCATCTGGGAACATTACAAGTTTTTGGAAGGGCAATTCTAGCAGTCTCATTACACTGTGATCTGTGCACAACCAGTATACTGTCAGGGGACCATTGACTACTATTCAGGGAAATAAAATCAAATGTTGATTTAAAAAAAAAAAAAGTGAGCAATCCACTTGAGGTCAAATTGCAGCAATTTGCACAGCATATTTGACTCTTCAAATCTGAAAGTGCACACAGGAGGTATTGGAGGGGGGACGGGCAGGGGAAGGAGGGAGTGGTGGTAGATCCTGACAGAGACTTCACAACAAGTGTTTTTAGCTTTCATACTTTGATTTGACCCCTACAGAGCTCAGCAGACTGTTTCTGGGCAGCAAATAAAAATATGTGAGTGGAGAGAACAAAAACTTTGGCTGAGTTCAAAAGAGCAGAGAATGAATGAAGAGGAAGTGTGCAGGATCCAGCCCATACACCCTCCCTCCCTCCCTACCCCCATCAATACCATAACCCTGACTAGAAGTCTGGGTGAGACAATTACTTGTGTACTAGGCAGGAACACAGATGGCTTACTTTATGATTTATGTCATGTTTGCTCCTACACTCATAATAACCTGTACTGAGCAAATGTTGGGAGTCATCCCCTGTCCAGACAGTCCCAAATACCAGTTAATCAGATTGTTTGAGTAAGCTGGGTATCTCATGATACTGGAATCATGGCATCAGGATGGAAAAACCATGGGACTCCATGAAAGCATGGATCCTCATACCAGCAGGAAGGAGAAAAGGACTGTCAGAGACAAAAGAGACAGACTTTTAAGTGTGACTCTATATTTTCAAAAACAGATAGAGCAATTGATGAAGCTTCAAAATTAGAGGCGTGATGCCAGTGGAATTTAAAAAGAGGAAGAATACACAGAGTCAAACTCTAAAAAATATGCACATAACTTGTGCTACATATCATTCTGCCGAAGCTTACCCAGGGGGGCAAATACAGCCACTGGCACAGGGTGGTGAGGGGACACAGGAGAAGTTCATGGCAAGGTTTGCACAGGAGATCCCACAATTCACACCTGCTGCCGGTAATCCAGGTGCAGGAGATCTGCAGTCATAGTAGATTTTCCCTTCTGGGCATGTGTGAACTTCAACCGTAAAATACAGGTTAAATGAGATCAACTGCTCCCTTACACTGACTATTTTCTACATGGTTTAGTTCAAAATCTATTTATTTTAATACACAGCACACAACATAGTATGTATAAGAATACATTCTGAGTAAAAGTCCATAGCTTCATTTTTATTACAGGGATATATAATGATATATGTTTTAATGTAAACCAATAAAAATATTTAATGTTAAGCATCTGTATCTATGCACCCTGGATCTAATACACAGTCCATTCTTAAAGGTCAAGTCATTATGCTTCAGGGTGGACAGGCTCTTTAGAAGTGGCAGTTTTCAATGTACTGAAATCCTTTCTGAATCCACTAGAAATTTATTTAAAATTTACTTGCTAGAAATCAAGGTCCTAAAACTTACTAAACATGGATACCAAGCCTTAATTTAGGTATTCCCAAACATCCTGACCTACACCTCACATTCAAAAACAAAAAAATCCCAAGTGACAAAGAAGTACAATTTTTACTATACAGGAAAAAAAAAAAAAAAACAGGCAACTTGTGGAACTAATCTCCTATTTTAACTATGTCATGATATTAAGTATATCAAAATTATTATAGACATGAGGGGAAAAAAAGATTATTCAGTATCAAAAACTTTCTGTGTGCAACTGTAAGAATGGACAAGACGATTTACCTGTATTGTCTGTAGTAGCTTCCATACATTTCACTGTTCCATTCAAACACTGGCTGATTAAAAGAAAAGCAAATCCATCTTTATTCTATCTTTATTCTATGGGAAAATGTACATAGCCACCACGTTTAAAAATAAATAAATACAATTTACCCCCAACTTAAACAACAGAAATCAGGGGGAGAACAATGAATAAAATCTGAAAGTGCAAGTTCTGAACAACATTTTCTTGGCTCTTCTAAACACTGATGTGTAATGAAGGCCCACATTCACAAAGGTGCTTAGGTACTATTTAATTGTCTAAGTTTCACCAAAATAAAAAATAAAGTGGGTACTTAAGTCTCTCTGGGAACATAGGACCAGGTGGTTCAGAATGCTGGCAGTGTAACACAAAACATGATCTGCCCTCGTGAATACAGAAGGCTACAGCACACAAAATTGCTTGTTGCAGAGAAGGTAGGATACACAGCTTTATTCTTTTGCTGGTAAAATGCAGAATAGCAGAAAAACACATTAGACAATAGACCTAGTCCACTCCCCCCCCCCCCCCCTTAAATAAAATGTAAAAAACAGAGCATAGGAATCACAGAAAGTGAAACCCCCACTCTCACCTCTTCAACTGCATGATTACAAAGCTTCAGTTATAACAACTGAAAAATATGAGACCTCACCAAGAGCCAGTCTTGACACTCAGGTCCCAGACATGTTTTTAAATTAGCAGGTTGAAAGAATTCCTTGTAAAATGAACAAGTTTGACCAGGAAACCTGGGAGGTTTCCTCACTTGTTTCAGTGAGGTCAGGATTCCATCACAAATTCATAATACAAAATGACACAAATATAGCTCCCTACAAGCCTTTGTTTGAAAGACTTCCCAAGATAGAATCACATTGTTTATTCTTTGGAAACCAGCCTCACTTTGCTATCATAATGCCCCAAGTCTAAGAACAGCATTGCAGTCTTGATGCATATATTTTGAGATACTCTTTAGCCCCTGGCTTACAGAATCTTTATGGTATCCTCTTCTTAAAACAACTGAGTATACAATATAATTTATATTAAGCTACCTATCACTAAGTGTGTAAAAGAAATAAAATCTTGATACAAGAGACTTTCATTCTATGTGAAGAAAAAACAATCAAACAAACAAACAAACAAACCTCAGGACTCTTGAGTAGCATCTGAGCTGTAATACACAAAAGATAAAACCCTTGGCACTGAAACCTACCAGGAGCCTGTTGGTGTGGGGAAGATTTCTCCAGGCTGTAGGGCTTTGCCCTTGTAATGACAACGACAGGCAGATCTGTTAAAAGAATATTTATACATATAGATACAACAGCAAAAAGAAATGGGATTTAAGGGCAATTATCAAGCTATTATGATAAGAAGGCCTTGTAATTCACTAATTCAATCTCTTTGAAGGTCCCTTCATCTGAACTATTCTATTCTATTCTATTCTATTCTATTCTATTCTATTCTATTCTATTCTATTCTATTCTATTCTATTCTATTCTATTCTATTCCATTCCATTCCATTCCATTCCATTCCATTCCATTCCATTCCATTCCATTCCATTCCATTCCATTCCATATTTTTAATTTATATTTACAATATACTTCTAAAATTAAAGGATAACACTCTAGCTGTACTGAAGTTAATGGCAATACCCCCACCATCTTCAAAAAAGCCAAGCCTTTCCTCAAGCTCCATATTATTTATTTGCTATTTCTGTGCATTACAGTCTTATAGAAAGAAGCGTTCCTCCCTAGTTATGGGAGTAGTATGGCAACATGTAGTTCTTGTTCAAAGTAGTTTAAAAATCATGGGAGAGGGGAATTGTCATAGCAAAATCCATTAACCCTGTCCTTGATAACAGCCAGATGGGACAGAAGTAGTAATAGAATTCCCTAGAAGCCGTCCAATAATATAGCAACACCTGGCTACCTCACACTCTTCAGTCATTTGAAGCAGTCTTCATCCCAACAGTATGAACTTTAGGGATCTTTCCGAAATATAAGTCACAATGAACAGCGATATCTCTGAATGATCTTGAAATTTGTATAAATATTCATTCTAATTTTTAGTCAGTACCTGAACTCAGTAACTACCCACGGTTGTAAGCTGCAAGCTTTAGGTACACAATTACAGAAACTATATCCTTTCATTGACTATTTCCTTCCATTTAACTGGAAATTCTTGCATTGTGAGAAAGTAAAAATACTCCTAGCCACTTTCTCCATACTATCTATGACTTTATGGATTGCTACTATGTGCATCCCTTCCAATTTTTTCTTAAGTGTTAAAAACAAGCTTTTCATGTGAAAATCCTTTCCTAAGAATTAAAAAAAGTTTCATCACCCTTCTTTAAAGCAGTATGACATATTTTCTCTGATGTTCAATAGATGGCTTTACAGACAATAGGGTATATATAGTGTATGAGGCCCCACTATTGATTAGTACATAGCAGTGTATGAAATCTTAGAACCAGAAGCATTGAATGGTTAAAGATCACCTAGTCCAAGCCTCCTGCTACAGGCAGGGACATCTTCCACCAGATCAGGTTATGCAAAGCCCCATCCAACCCGACTTCAAACACTTGCAATAACAGGGCATCCACAACCCCTCTCGGCAACCTGCTCCTGTGTCTTAGCACCCTCATTGTGATTTTTTTCCTTATATCCAATCTAAATCTTCCCTCTTTAAGTTGCCCCTTGTCCTGTCACTACAGGTCCTAGTAAAAAATATTCACGTATTGCTTGCTATCCTGTTTCTTAGGCAGTCTACACACTGAGGGAAACAGCAGAAAAACTATTTTCAATCTTGCTGGAAAGAGAAAAATGTGCCTACGCATGTATTCTATTTTAGTACGACTTACATTGATACACAAAAGTTGACCGACTCTTCAAAGTATTTCCCATCAGGACAATTGCATCCTTCTGCACAGTCATCACCACAGATATTTGCCATAGAAAGTGAAGCACAGGAGTGTTTACAAAAAGAAGAGCACTGATGATAAAGCATACCACTGTGACACATCACAGCTGGGGGGGAGAGAGAGAGAGAAGGGAAAACAGCATACTCTTAAAATGTGAAAAATAAAAAAAAAAAATACAGTATATCATGGGAGACCAAAATGGCAATGCAAAATGGTCTTTTGCTGTTCTGGGGTGAGTTAAAATGCATGAGAAAAATAAACTATTTAATTGATTTCTAAAGTTAGAAATGTTCAGGATGGCCTTATGTTAGAAAAATCCTTGGCTGGAAGTAAGTCTATTTTCTATTTCTGTGTGTGTGTTATGTGTGAGTGGTGTGTGGCTCCATTCATCCAGTAACTCAGGAGAGGAACAATGGTCCGGTTAAAACTAAGGCATTACTCTATGATTTAGAAATTTCCTCTTTCAAATCCCTGTTCTGCCACAAATATGCTGTATCCCATTTGGAAAATCCATGCCCACCCCCGGGCAGTTCCCACCACCCTGTCTCACCTTCCCTTAGGGAACAGCCCTGCTTCTGCTGCTTCCTGACACTGTTCGCTACTGACTGTAGTGGGCTAATGTGGGCTAATGTGGGCTTCCACATAGCTTACAGGTTCAAAGTTAAAAATTTAAGTTCTCTCTGTAGCCAGCAGAAAGAGACAGACACCTCTGTGAGTTAGCTCAGGGTCCCTTACTCAAATGCGTAACATAAGGCTATCAGCATTCTCCCCCTGCACAAGACTTTAGCCCTTGGCACAGTTCTAGCTTCCACCAAAAAATCCTCATTCGCTGTATTTTGTGAAGCCAGTGACAATTTAACACATTTGAAAAGAGTCTCTACTTCGCAAATATTACTCACCACAGTAAGAAATATGAGATCTGAAGTCCACGGCAATGCCGTGCTTTCCACAGACATAAGCATAGTGTGCAAGAGCATTACACAAACAGCTGCTTCCGCATTTGCAGGCATCAAAGCGGCATAGTTGGTAGTATAATGCTGGACTGATGTAGGCATGGCAAGGAGCAAAAACTTCTTGATTGATGATATCACAGTGAGAAGCATAACCAACTAAAATAATGTGACATTGTTTTAGCCAGATCCATGTTAATATAACAATTAATCAAATTAATAGCACAGAATATTAACACCAAACATAATCAGCCAGTTGTGCAGCAAAATCTTCTATACAATGTGTTTCTGAAAAGTTCTATGATTTAAGATTGTTATTTTAAACAGCCCTCTCAACAACAAACTCCACTTAAAACAACAATTATTTAAAAAAAAAAAACAAACTTTTTTCTTCCTATAGCAATGCAGGAAATGTAAATGGCAAAATAATATATTTCAAGAGAGTTGACAAAGTCCTCCAAAGCTTGGAATATGTTTTTTCCTAATTGATGTTTCATTTAGCTTTGAAATTGGTAACGCCCATATTGTTCTTGGCATGTCAACTCAGCAAGCATTACAAAACAGAGCTCAGAAGCATACAAGCCCCAGACTAGCCATATACCTTCTAGTACCAACAGACCCTACTCCTGCCACTGGAACATACTATCATTACAGTGGTGGATTATCTCAGGAACACCATAGTGTGGATCATATTTAAACCCATTTTGCTGCTAAAAGAATGTCCCTAACCTTCCTCCTCTCTGTTCATTCCTATATTACACACTGACACAAGGGTCTCTGGAGTCCATCCGTAAACAAGATTCAAGGAGTGAGTGTATGTGACTTGACTGAAAAATAGCCTGACAAAATAAGTAAACAAACAGATCATGGCAGGCCTGAAAAGATGCTTCTGCTGGCTCAGCACAGGTGGCAGCATGCAACAGCACCATGTAGCCAAGGAATGTTTTTTCCATAATCACAGGAAAATGTAGGTTAGAAGGGACCTCAGAAGGTCATCTAGTCCACCTTCCTGCTGTAAGCAGCTTACATATATGTCAAACTCCACCTCTACTGAGGAAACACAGGACTGAAGGTAAGGCATAAAGTATCTTATATAGAGCTAACTTGGCTGACATATACTGCTTTAGAAGACAGACAATGCTGGAGGCATAAACAGTCTTATAATGCCCCAGATTCCTAAAGGTTTACGGTTATTCTGGGCTCACTCCCACTAAATATGGCCAAATCCCACATCCTTACTTCTGAAACATTAAAAACACTAAACTAAATTCTGTCAGAATTGGCAACTGCTCTCTGCTCCGTTGTCTTCATTAATTGGAAAGAACAGCAACATGGAAAGGAGACAGTGAAAGTTGAACATAAAATGTGGGCATGTCAATGAGCCAAAAGCAAATCTTCAGTCAGGAATTTGAACAAATCTGCAGATCTCAGATTGTTTGTCTTGGTTTGTGTGAGAGACCGTAGATAGAGGATAAGGAAACCTTTAAATACAGCTTAGAAAAGCATGGAGAAGCCAGAGGCAGGACTTTTGGTCTGAACACCGGTTAGACAAGACACAGTCCCATTACTTTCTTTGTCAATCAGGAAACATGCATTAAAAATACCACTTAGTCTTCTTAACTGAAACAACCTGCAAGACTACAAATAGCATTCTGCCTAACATTCTGCACATATTCTAGACAGCAGAATTTAGGGCTTGTGGCCAGTATGCCCAGCATAAAATGATCAACTTACTTATTTTAGTTTACTTGCTAAATGTGTGGAAAGAAATCATCTTTATCAAAACAGAAAAAGAAAATAAAGAGTGTGCATTCAAAACTTAAGTTTTATACAAGTTTTATATTCATATACAAGTATATATTCATTAATGACTAGTAATTGTGAAACTCATTCACAGAGAAAACAAAAATGTCCCACAGAAATAAGATACAAATAATTCCAGATTCCCATGTGAAATCATACCATTTTGCTGGTTAATGTTGCAGGGATCGACTACGGGAATGTTGATAGGCACAGAACAAGCTGAAGAAACCTTCCATGCATTGGCGTGAAGTTGCGGGGTCCCTTCTATCATCCCTGCTGGAGAACTGAAAAGGAAAAGATAACACTGCAAGCATCCTGCTGGCCTTACAGACTACACATGTGAGGACGTGTACAAAGTACATCAAAAAGCTTTAGATGCATAGAGACATTGAACATTCACCGTGTTAAAAGAATTTCTGTCTGCGAGGTATAAAAGAAGAGAGGATATGTGAAGTTTTTTCCTCAATATTTTGCTCATGCAAAAATACTCTTAATACTCAAAGTCTGCCCTCATTTACACTTAATGCAATTATTCTGAAATCAGTTGAAGGAGGCATTAATGAGAGAAGAATCTGGCCTTTGTTCAGTGGAATGTCAGAAAATCAACCCTTTAGCTTATTTCAGTATTCTAGGAGGGGGTTGTTTGCATTTTGATTATGTTTTTCACTACATATTTCAAAATAATTTATTATTGCTAGAAAAGTTTCATGATATAATAGCTTGGAGAACTCTGGTTAAAATGAAGTCAAAGAATAAGGAAAATGTACCCTTCTAATTAAACTATTCCTGTGGCTCAGGAATACATTTTTCCATTAGAACTTGATGTGGGGAAAACAAAATCAAGCAGTAGTAAGTGTTAATCAGGTGAGCATTCTACTAGTACTGTCATCCACTCCTTTTATCAGTGCTCATATGTTTGTTCTGATGCTTAAGGAAAAGAGTGCATTCAAGCAATATTGTGATCCAATAACCAATCTTCAAGCTTTCTATAACAACTTGGTTAAATGTGTTAGAATGACTTAGCCAATGAGTTTCATATTTAAAAGTGCCTAAGTTTTAATTAAGATATTTTGTATTGGTTATTTTAATAAAGTACAAGAAAATTAATGAAACAAAAATATGAGGTGATTACATTCAACAAAACTTTCACTTGTTTTTAAAAACATTCTGAATGTACTGTATGTAACTTACAGAAAATCATCTCTTAAATTCCCGTTGTAAGTTCCACATAGTCCCAGTGTTCTTCTTTTCCAGCTGACATCAACTTGAACATAGATTCTCTCTCCATCTTTAGCAAACAGTATCTTCAAACCAAACGTAGTTTTTAGTTGAACAAACAAAGAAGATATATTCTGAATTTCAATAGCCCCTGCAAATAGCAAAATAAAATAAGAGCAGTCACTGAAATCCATTTCCAGATTCTACATTCATCCCTAAAATAAAATAGATTATGTACAACCTCACCTGTAGCCAAATAACCTTGCACATTCTCTATCTAAAATTATAAGACTACAAATCTTTTTCATTAGCAACACAAATCAGGTATTACAACTACTGTCAACAGTAAAAAATCTCACCTTTCTGTACCTGCGAGTTATCCAGAGAAACCACATGCACTTTTTTTTTTTTTTTTTTTTTTTTACAAAAAGCAATGCAACAGCATGCCTCTGGTAATGAGAAGACAAGACAAGAAACCACTTGTTCCTTAGCCTTCAGGGATGTTATAAGATAAATTAATAGATGTCTGTAAAGTTCATTGCAATCTTTGGATAGAAGGTACTCTCTTACTGCTATTGATATGACATCAGTATATCTCATACATACACATACATACTTGGATTGTATGTGAACTAAGGCCCTATCAAATTCCCAGCTCTCCTTCCTAGCAAATCCATAATGCGAGGAAATGGAAATTTCACGGTCACAGCATTCATGTGTTACACATTGTTTGGCTACTTGCAGCTGCAGACTTAAATCAGGTCTGTCTTCACAGCAGCCTCTACACACAGAGACATACAGACAGTGAAGATAAAATGCTTATGTGAGCTGATAAGTCTTAACAGATACAGCCAATTATCAAGAATGTGACACTAAAACATTTATCATAGGTGGTATTTTTCATAGACTGTGAAAAGGGACAAGTCAATAGGGACTGATTAGGAAGATATGAAATGAAATTACCAGCAAAATTATGAAGCAGAACTTTTGATATAACTAAAAGTAGAACTGAGCTGTGAAATTCTTTGTCATAGGATGCTGTGAATGCCAAAAGCAAAACTATGACTAGTAAAATCCAATGAAGTAAAGAAATAGTTGCAGCCAACAGCTCAGAACTCCCTAAGCTCCTGACTGCCAGAGGCTGGGAAAGGACTGGTATAGTATCACCAGTAAGAACTTATTACTGATCATTTTGAGATACAAAATTTAGCTATATCATTCCCACCTTCAATGCTTGATTTTATAACATCCTTTCAAGGTAAATTTATCTTACTATCCTTTTCAAAAATGTGAAGAAACCTGCCTGAAATCACCAGTCAGCATTGAAAGCAACATAGACCCCTTTGAGTGCATGGATTCTATTCCATGCAATTTATTCCAAAAAACTTCAATCGAGCTCCACCTTAACATCAACCTTTCAACTTTCAACCTCTCTTCTGTTTTTTTTGTGTTTTTTTTTTTTCTTACCTCCTCCCCCCTAAACAGACACAAACCAGATGAGTGGAATTTCTAGGTACTCTGCAAGATAAGAAATGCAAAGAAAGGAGGGTGTAGTTTCACAAGGTGAAATGGTATATTTCTGGAACCAATACAAAGGTTATTAAAAGTAAGTGATTGTACTTTTCATATGTTATCTTTGAAGAAATACCTTTTCTGATAGACAGATATAATTAAAAAGCTTTGGAGAATATAAAAGAAGAAATGTGAATCCTGATAAAACTCTACTCAATTTATTTCTTACCATTAAGGTTAAAAGCTTGATTAGGACCAGTTTGGACTTGACCATTTCTTGTAAGAGTTACTTGTTTGCTCACATCATCTTCAAGAACTAGTGTTATAGACTCAATGCAGGCATGATCAAAGTTCTAAGCAGAAACAAATTTCACCATCAGAAAGAGAACAAAGACAATATTAGCATGGAAAGCAAAAGCAAACAAATGGGAGAAAACAGTTGCATAAAAAGAAAATGACAGAACTGTCATCAGGTAAATCAGGTGTAAACTATTATTCATAGCATTAAACTGAGTACCCAAAATTAAATGCAGAACTTAGTAAAACATGGATGTAAGAATGAGATGAGCTCATTTTAGCTATTATGGCAGTCTAATAGTAAGCAGACAGAGATCCCCAAGAATTGATACTGGGTTCACAAGACCACACCTGCACTTCCACCCTCGTTTCTCTTCATTGCTGGATTACCCTATGTCAGCAAAATTCTGACCACATCTGGGCTAAGCTGGTGCAACCAGAGCCCAAATGTAGCACTGCAGTAGAAAGAAACTATTGCACTTCTGGAGGTGCTTCTCTTCCTCCTTGAAACATAGTCATGACCTCTGACTGCAGACAAAAGGATATAATTTCTCCAGAATTATACTAAAATAATTTATAAATGTGTGACTATCAAAAAATGATGACATATAAACTAACACCCATCGTTTTAAAGTGCTGTACAAGCAGAATTTATGAAACCATTTACAGGACAAATGGTGACACATAGCCAACTAAAACCAACTTTTTTTCTCCTGGGCCTCTATGTTTTCACACTGGAACTTTTTAAGTTGCCTAGAGTTGTGCTAAAGGTCATTTTCAGTAGCAGCCTTATCTCTCAGTGGCTGCCTAACCAACTGTATCATACTTGAGGTCACCTGAAATGTAGAAACAGGAATCTCAACACCTATGCAGAAGAAGATACGTACAGAAAAGCAGAGACACGAGCACACAGGCTGCTGTGAGGCAGTCTCAGAGTCCTTTCCCCTAACAGCCAGTTGACTAAAAATGTCTTTAAATCAAGTCTCACAAATAAGTACTTTTTATAAGCACATCCATTCATAAGACCTGTCATTGAATATCTGCCAAAATGCTTTCAAATAAATATGTATGGTGCTTAGTCTTTTCAACAATTTTCTAAAAGGAATGGTTCCAACAATGTAAATATGCTGTAACATAACAAATATGTATCTAAAGCTATAAAAAAAATCTCTTGCCTAATTGTCAGTGTATTAAGCATGCTCCATACAGTCAGCAAAAGCTGTTCTAAAGCTTCATGCAGCTGTTTGTACTGTAAACATAGAAACATATATTTATTTAATGTGCATAAATTAGTAACTCTTTAGACTTAATCCTTCAAAAGTTGTCATTGCTTTTACAAAGGACAGTAAAACATGTAGCAGTTTGACAACTTAAAAAAAGCTGTGAAAAGGTTTCAAATTATGATATTTTTCTGTTACCATAATCTGCTAGCTTACAGTAGCACCTTTACAAAAGTAAATACATACGAAATATATAACCACATGTTTGTTATGGAAGTTCAATAACAGTGTGACTTACCTGTCCACAAGGTGCTTTCTGTAAAGTGATTGTGAATTTGTTTTTCCCAGTGCCTTTTACCAAAATGTACTGGCAAATCCCAAGAAAGGTAAAATGACGTCCATCAAATGTTGTGAAATGAGAGTTACCTGTGATGGAGCATTCGGCTTGAGAGAAAAAGAATAAGAACGTTCACTGACATAAGAAGTTATTATCATTCTGTAAATGAGAAATATAATGTAATTTAAAAAAAAAAAAAAAACCTCTCCCCTTATTTTTTGGCACATAATCCAGTCTAGCTTTAATCTTTATAGCTGTTACAGCATTTGGAAGTGAAATATGTTATAGACACTTATTTCTATTTTAGGTATGTTGCGCGTACCCATTCGCAGCTTTGGTTCTAACTAGAGTGAGATATGAGTCACAGATTGTCTAGAATACATGAAAAGAGATAATTAAAAAACAGCTTTTTCTTTGTTACAACTCTGAAGTTTCCTGGAATCTTCTTCATCTTTTGGCATGATTGAATGTAAAGGAGAGAACAAGCTTCTTTCTCCTCCCTCAGAGGGAGCCTGTTACTGCAGGCATGGAGATGCCGTGTCTGAATATGGGGGCTGTCCTGAATTCCAGGTGAGCAGAGGACACTCTCTGTCCTCAGGGTGCATCTATATTCATGCTTCAGTTCAGATCAGGAGTGCACTGTTGAAGCAAGTCCCCAGCACATACACACCAACCTTGGTTCAGTTCATGGGGCCACAGCCGAGCACATCTAACCCTCTCCCAATGTTAATAAGCATTCAGTCCCTAGGATAAGACTAATCATAACCAATCCCTTGCAGGCACACACAACAAATACAAAAAAAAAAAAAAAAAAAAAATTTATGGAGTGGTTCTAAGTGTCAGCTTTTTTACTCTACAGATCCACCCTGTAAAGCTTTTTTTTTTTTCTAGCACCAGCTAAGCCTTTTTTACTACCTCATTCAAAAGGGTTTCCTTAATTTGTAAAAAAAAATAATAATATATCTTTCAGAAGTTTCATAGCATAATCTTGTGTAAAGTACAGAACTGACAAGGGAGTTTCACTACTTGACTAATTCATGTTTGTCTGAGTAACTCATTACAGAGGCATGCAGTCTTTAAAGATGATGATCGAGACATGAACTGCTGTTACAAGGGAGACAAGATAGCATTCTGAGCATCAGAATAATGCTCTTCTTGTTCTCTGCACTACAGCTGCATATAGAAGTGAGAACATCCTTAAACATGGCCCACTGTACAGATAGTGTGGTGCCTGTCTGTGGAATAAGGTGCCTGTCCCCAAGCACTTAAGAGCGCAAGTAAGAGATAGAAGAGAAAAGGTGAATGTAACACACTGAGTTATGGAACCAAATGGGAAAAAGCACGGTGAGTACTGTCAGGCAGTTAACAGCTTTGCCTCAGCTTGCCCAGTGCTGCTGGGCATGTGTCTGCTAAATCTTTCTTAAAATCGCATCCCAAACCCTTAGACTGTATTTGAATCTGTTGTCTTTTGAAAAGTTTGTCTCCTGTGTTCACTGAGGAGAGAAAGGAATCTTTAAATATATACCTGGGCAATCATGATCGGTACAGTTCCAAATGCCACCAGTGCAAATACTAAAAAGAAAAATCACAAAATACAGAAATTCACTGTTTTGATATTTAGCAAAAAGAGCAGCTTTGAGGTAGTTAACAGGTCTTGAATTCACTGTTTCCATAGAATAGTCTGTGTATTTTGGTAATACACAGAGCTCAGACTGTAAAGCATAAACACTAACTATCTAAATTTTAAGTGTGACTATCATGTTAAACATGTCACACAAGTGTGACTGTCATGTAAAACTAACTACAGGCTACAGTCACAGACAGAGGAACCACAAACATGAGGCTTTCACATACCAATTACTACATTCTTGTTCAATTTTTGAGCCTACAGGGAAGGCAGTTCCATGATAAGTACAAGGACAATTTGACACGGAGATACAAGTTCCATTTTCCATAATGAGACCTATTGGGATGGAAGTTTATAATTGAGATCAAAAACAAGTTAGTGGACTCCAGATCACTGCTGTTCCCCCATCTGACTCAAATATTCAAATATGCAAGAAGGTGAGCTCATCAGTCTTAGCCAGGGATCAACATGAAGAGTTACCTAGTGAATGCAGATGGCTCAGAGCAATCAATGGTATAGCTCTCTCAAAGCAGCTTTCACTCTGAATGGTTGCTCTATGAAAAATATCTGCCTGAAGTGTGTAAAACTGTACAGAGTCAAAAATACAAAGATTCTGAGATCTTATAATCTTTAATCCTCCCAGAATAGGACTGTTCATAGTCCAGTCCCTACTTTTTGTTTAGTACAGAACAAAGGAAGATTTCTTGTACAGAGTGTAAGATACATTCTGTTTAAAGAAAACCTCAGTAGGTTTAGGAATCATTCAAATAAAGTGGATTAAATTTATGCTATCCCTCATTGTAGAGAGCATTAGTTATGGCTCCAGGTTTTAACTGATATTTCATCCTAAACCACAGTGACTAGATAAATGTTTAGAACACAGTAAAAGGCAGAATCACAGTGAGAGTAACAACAGCTAAAGCAGAAATTACAATATTCATATTTTCTGGCTTTTAACTTTAAGCATAGTCTATTTAGACAACTATATTATTATGCTGCATGGTATCTTTAAACATATTTTTCACATAAAATTAATGGTACTTACCATCTGGACAGTAACAGCCATCTAAGCAGTGCAAGTTGCTGCCAAGACAATCTTTTTCAAAGGTGCAGGTTGGTGGACAACAACTGATACAATCACGGTGTACAAAGCTGTCTTCACATGTCTCAGCTAGGAAAAAAAAAAAGAACATTATTACATTGCACATTAGTGTAATTTCTCTTTCCGTACTGGAGAACTCCTATTTATCTGAATAAACAGTGGTGCAACACTTCTGGTATAGGTAATTATTCAGATCAGGTACAATGGATTGTTTGGAGAAACTGTAACAGATGAACTGTGACGAATCTCTCATCATAGTATTTCTATGTATTCTAGTATTTCATAGTATACTATGACAATGTCATAGTATTTAAATCTATTTATCAAATTCTTACATCACTTCTCCACTAGAAGTTATAATTTCTGTGACAGAGGAACGTGTGCTCATATCTCAACTAGTTGACAGTCCTGTGGATGAGACTGAACTGCATTTCATGGGTGGTGGTGATGACTAGATGGAGCTGGATTCACTGTATTCATTCTGTTATAGAGCCACTAGAGGCTGAAAGGTCAGCTGGGAAGAAGGGCAACATCAGATCTCAACAGATGTTTTTTCTTCCTCCTAGAATATGATCAGCATACATGAAGTTTCAAGCAATCTGCACAAACATGAATTTTAAATGGATCTGCATCAGATCACAATGGAATTAAAATATTCCTCTAGCAAATCATTTACCTCATTTTTCACCAGCAACAGTGAAGCTGGATGATCTACTTGGGTATCAGGTTTGAGTCCTATAGTAACAAATGTTGTCAAAATGGAATTATTTGAGATGGCTATGTGAGGTATTTCAAAGGTCACACGATATGCTTTATTAAAGAGTCTTACTACAGGCAGGAAAATCATCCCTCCAATCCCGCACAGGGGACCCAGCATGAGAGCATGCTCGAGCGTACTCTGTCACGGCTCTGCAGTATGTTTCATCATCGTCCACTCTGAAATAATAAAACAAGAGAGCAACCACCAAACTCAAATCCCGTCTACAAATTTCTGCCACCAAACACTGCTCAGGATAGTTCAGTCAGCTGAGGCCGCTCAGCTATAGAGGCATACTTAGCGAAAATGCTGTGAAAAGGGATGAGCTATACTGAATACACTGCTGTGTTTTTATCAGTTGATCTCACAAAAACTTTTTTCATGTTAATATTACCACAATGAACAAAAACAGTAATTTATTACAAAATAAGAAAAAAAATATGCTTATGGTGAAAGAGAAACATGACCTTGTCATGAAGATGTCAAGATCTATGTCTTGGGCTCTCTCCTTCCTGCATGACGTGGAAACTCTGACCTACACTGATAAGAGACATTCTGGGCCAAGTAACAAGTTCAAGTTTCTGATTTATAGTCAGTCCTTGAGCTTAGGTGAGGAGAACCCTGTTGGTAGACTCCTGACCTTGTGCTGAAGTGCTTGGCACCAGAAGCATAATCCACTAGACATTGTAGACGATTTCAAGGAGTTACAGTGCAACCTTGAACAAAGTCATTATCTCTGCCTTAGTCTGTGCAGAAGAAGCTGGACAGTGCACTTTTGCCAGGATCAAGTAAAGAGACATTTACCAATATTTAGGTAACCTTAAATTTTATTCAGATTCAAATCCCATAAGGCAAGACACTACCATTTTTTTTACTGTGAAAGTTCAACAACTCCTGTCACTCACTGTGAAGGACCTGATGACAAAATGAACTAGTCACAACAAGACATTTCTAGTAAGGCATGACCAGGACAGATTAGCTGAGTTTGTCTTTCAGCACAAAAGATCAAGCTTCCAAAATTAATGTTCTTGAGAATATAGTAAATAGTGTTTGTAATTCTGCTTTCATCACATCTGTTACCAAATCAAACAGCACTATATTCTTCAGGACAGTGATCAGAATCTCTCCCAATTCTCCTTATCTAATCCAATTAAATGGGTCTTAATAGAAAGAATACTTGGCATATACAGTGGCCCCACAAGAAACATAGTAAACTTACACTAAGACACAAGAAGAGAGGTCTCTTTTATAAACAAAATAAGCCTAAATTAATGAGGTTCTCAGACACAGAAACTTTCTTCAAGGTTTTTAACATTCACATAATTCATATCAACACACACATGCAATTTGACAAAAATCAAATCCTCCATAACATCATGACACTGATTCAATGCCACATTTGAAAATTTGATTTTCATTGTTCTTCCTTTGCTCCTTAACATCATGACACTTATTCAATATCACATTTGAAAATTTCCTTTTCATTATTCTTCTTTTGCTAAGGAAGAGGCACAATAAACTCCTGAGTTATGAAGAGGCAGCTCAGCCCTTCTCTTAGCAAAATCAATGTACAGATCATCAACTTCAGGAAGCACACTTTGGAGATTTGCTTACAAACCCATATTCTTCCATTCTGACTTGGTAGCAAAACAGAAAATCAAAAATTCATTGAAAATGAACTAACAAGTTGTAATGGATGCTTCTAAATGATTCTTAGTCTTGTGAATTTTTCTGTATACTTTTGATTAAATTGATGATACTCTGAGAAGGCCACCATAGTATCTGGTATAATTCCTGCTATTACTTCTTAGTTATAAAACCTTTTCTAAAAAGGAAGTTATACATTGCTCAGTTTTGTTCAGTTACACTCTGGAGAACCTGTTTAGCTTGAATGACTGACATTAACTAAACAGGAGTCTGGAGCTAAGGGAAAAATACCAGGTTGCGTATAACACAAGCAACTGAGGATATGTAATTCCCACCAAAGCCAGTGACAGCTGAACTTTTAACATCTCTGAATTTACATAAACAAAGCAATTTTGAAAAAGTCTACTGAGTTAAATGACTTAGTAGTTGAAAGGTTACTCTGCTATATTTTTATCAGAAAAATAGTACAACTGTGTCAGACAAATGGACTTACTCTTCCAGTATCATTGACATTTCCCCCTGTAGATTTTCCCAATCTCTGTGTATTTTTGACTCAAGACTTCCAGATATAGGTATATTGTGTGTGTGTGGTTAGCAACTCTCTCTTCTGTCGTTAGTGATTCTCCATAGATTTCTTTCCCAAGCATTTGTCTAGTC
Organism: Anser cygnoides; assembly: GCF_040182565.1. NCBI lineage: Eukaryota > Metazoa > Chordata > Aves > Anseriformes > Anatidae > Anser > Anser cygnoides. The sequence goes on along the minus strand of NC_089873.1, from coordinate 43,348,351 downwards.
TTTCCTTGAATCTATGTAAACCTTTAGCAATCAAATTATTCCTTGGCAGGGACAAAGGTTGTGTGTCCTCTGGTTCCACAGTAAATCACCCACTGAGCGAAACCCCATCTCTTTCGCTTTGAACTCATTTCCTACTAACTTCACTCAATACTGCTCAATTCTTGTCTGAATAGAGAGAGTGAGCATTCATTTCAAGCATCAAAAATAAATATACAAGAACTCCATTCTTACCTGCAAAGATCATTCATACAGCTAGAAATATAAGAATATGGATCTATGCTTTCATGACAGCTGAAAAAAGGAAACTGTAGGAATATTTGGCACTTGAAGAATATGTCCTGCACATTGAGGAGAAACACAAAACAATAGTTAGCAAATACTTTCTGAATGAGCATAATTGTTTTTAGATTTGTTGAGCTAATCCAGGGTCCCTTATATTCCCATTAAAACCTGAGAATCTCACAGTCCTGTTTTATTATTATGTCTCGTTTATTGTACTTCCTAAAATTTGTCCTCTCTGTCTGCAGTGTCTTGACCGCATACTGCTGCTGCACAGAGCTGGGATGGCAGACTGAAAACTGGTGACAACAACAACAAATAAAAAAAAAAGGCATTTAATGCCAATCCAGGAGCAGAGTATGGTACTTCTGCAATATTTCACAATTTCTAAAATAATGAGGTGTAAGATTCAGTTCAGGAAACTGAACCCAGGAGTAATGCAGCAATAAAGAGCTCTGTCAGCAGACTTGTACCACTTGGCACATCCTATCTGAACATTTGTACTCTTAAGCTAAACTTCTGAAGAAATCTTCAGATATTCCCTAGCAACAGCCCTGATCTGAACCTTCTCAAAGCCTCAATAAATTTGAGGTTTTTTTTCAGTGTGGTGCATATGGCTAGATTCTTGTACTGTCACTAGGTAGTGAAGATGAAAAAAAAATCATTACATGATTAATTTACCTCAGTGGATTTTTCATCAGCTGAGCAAGGACTGGAAAAATCTGAGGCAGTAGGTACACAAGCTGCATCATCTGGGGTTTGCACAGCCCAGCTATTTGCAAATTCAGCAATGTCTTCTGTATGTTCATCTACTGCATGAAAAGAACACCCAGAAAAAAGGTTGTCAACACAAGCACAAAAGGCATCTTGGAAATTTCTGAAAGTTTTAAAATATATTCATTACTTCAGATACAGATATGTTCAGAGTAGTGGAAGTGTAGAAAAATTTTATTTTTCCTTTTTAACTACAGGTAATATTTTATACCACATTTAAATGAAACAACAAAAAAAAAATAACATAATTACTGACAATTTTGTAACAAAAATTCAAAGAAGGACTGCAATGAATACCTAAGAAAGAATGCATTTATTTAAAATAATTTAAAGCTTTCATCATATTTAACAAAGCTCGGTTAGCACTATTATCTCACTCCTTTTCCCCTAGTGCAGAAAAGCCCTAAAACAAACACAATGCCCAGTTCTCCTTATAGCATGAGCAAGGGAGAATGAATGAATGTGATGCATAATTAGAAGTCATGGCAACAGGCAAAGAACATATACACAAGAACATACAAGAAAGTTGGCAGTAGAGGAACAGACCACAAATTTCCATATTTTTGCAGCAAGAACTAAATTTTACATTTTCTGTATGTTCTTAGCTATGCTAAAAAGTGTGTATGGCCTCCACTTTGAAGAACCTTCCTGTAATTAGTATCTATGCTATGGTGATCTATACCAATGCATGGTTAGGAGATAGGATATTGGAAAGAAATCAGCTACAGTTTGTTTTGTATTGTTTTGTTTTCACAGGACTGGGTTATCCAAAACTTAATAATCTTCTTCCAGGACAAGTACAAAGTTGGACACTCTAGAATATGGAAAACTCCAAAACACAATAATCAGGTGTTTGTACTTGGATCTCCACAAATAAACAAAGCTAATATCCTAACCACCAATCTGATTTACTTAAGAAGCAGGGAGAGTTAAAACTTTTCTTCCTCTCTGACAAAAGAGCTCTTTTACACAGAAAACACTTCACAAACATAAAAGGCTTTTTTTTATGTTGTTGTTGTTTGTTTGATTGTTTTTATCAAGAAGTAAACCTGTTGGCATAATTCTGGTTCTGCAAACACATTTTAAAATGTTTTATTTTCATTTTGACATAGCTTGAAAAATCAGTTCTAAGTCTTAAAAAAATGCCACAGAATAAAATATTTGTCTTTTAAATAGTTTTATGCTCAGATACAGTCTCATATATCAAAGCAATGCAAAGATGCCGTTAAAGATGAAGATTAAGGAAACAGAAAAGGAGCTGATTTTTTTAAAATATGCTTTGAAATGGAGTATAACACGTCTCAGCACCTTCTTTATTTGCAGCAATACAAATACAGGGCATTCAGACTGTAAGACTCAGGCTAGATGTACAAACTTCCCTTACACTACTGTGGGAGTAGGTTAGCTGGGGGAGATAAATCATCATCCTGGGTGATTAATGACATTTGGAAACAGAAAAAAGTTGCTGCTTAGAAGCAACTTGAATTAGCAGTATATTCTTGTGAAGATAGCAGAACTTCTTTCTTTGTGTTTGCACAGAGTCAAGGCACCATGTTATACAGCTGGTTCAAGGTTAAAGTGATTCACAGTGCTCTGGATGGTACACTACAATAATACTGTCATTTCTGACAATGCAAAATACTAGAAGAAATGACAACAGAAAAAAAAACATAGCGCTGCAAATGAAGAAAGCTAACAGCTGCCCTACTTCAAATCTTTTATAAAATACATTTAAAGATACTGAAATTATTACTTTTGAAGAGATTGTGTGAATTTCTGTGAATTGTAAATCTTCCCTGAACTCCATTTTTATCCATTATTTTAGATCAACATTTTTAACTAGTTATTAAAAATACTATACCCTGGTGCGCAGAAGTTAATGTATGAAACAGGGAACATACTTCTGTCATGGTAGAAGACAAGAGGAATTTATATTGGGAATATTTTTAAAGACTATGCAAAGATACGTAGACTGCTTCTTCCCTTAGTAAGAAAGTCAAAAACCTCCTACCCATTAACCATAATGAATAATGCAAAACAGCGGAGGGAAAACAGTTACTGTGAGGTAACCTTTGCGATTTAACGATCTGCAGGGACGTGGGACTTGATTTTCTCAGTAATTAACAGTAATAACAAGACAGTCCCATCTTTATTTCTACCAGACTGAGTAAAGGATTTCTCATATTCCCAAGCTTGCTCTTTTTTTGTATTAGTTGTGAGTAGAACAAAAGTCTCTATAGACTACTCCCTATATAGAACTACAAAGACTACAGAATACTCTATCAACTTAGCAAATCACCTCTTCCTCAGACACAGCATTGGGCAACTCCTAATTCTACAGGGTAATAAGAGACCCATAGCGCAACATACCAACAGAGAGATATGAGGAACTTTCTGGAAAGAGCTTTAAAAATTTACATATTTCAACTCATATTTTTATGATGGTAATGTAAACAAATGACTCAAGATTGTGTTTTTTCCAAATATTAATATTTTGGCTTTTTGTTCCTTCTCCCTCCATCCTTAAACAGAGAAAACCACAAGCATTTGTTTATTTATTTATAATTTGAAGGGACTTTCATCAGCTAAGATAAACATACCCCGAGTGCTTTGCTGAGCAAGAAAAGGCTTAAGCATACATATAAATACTTTCTTGAACTGGTTTTTTTTTCCCCTTAACATTTTTAATGGCATTGAAGAGTAGAGATATTCTATTTTCTACTGAAATAAGATCTCTGTCTTTTTACATAATATTTTTAAAGTGAACATTGAAGCTGTTTAGAAAAGGTAAGCATTTCTAAGCTATTTACTTACTATTTTGCAGTATCAGGTCATCATATTTATTGCCATTAAAATTTCCACAGAGGCCACAAGATTTCCCTTTATGATCTTCTGTCAGTTTAATATAAATACCAGAGTTTCCATCCCAAGCAAGAGAAAAACCAAAGGTAGTTTTCACCAGAATATAGTCAGCCAATCTCTCAACGAAAACATTTCCAACTGTCTGAGGCAACATTAATCTGCAAAAATAAACAGCCTACTTCAAAGAGCTCAGATGAGATGAAGTTAGTGATAGAAAAATACCACATAAAATATCACCTTCTAACTCACTACACCCTTTTTTCCAGTTGTATACAGTCTCTTAATGGCCTCAAGTTGCACCAGGAGAGAGGTTCATGTTAGAAATGAGGAGACGTTTCTTCTCAGAAAGAGTAGTTAAGCATTGGAGCGGGTTGCCCAGGGAGGCAGTGGAGTCACCATCCCTGGGGGTGTTTAAGGAAAGGCTGGACATGGTGCTTAAGGACATGATTTAGTGGGTGATATTGGTGGTAGGGGGATGGTTGGCCAGGATGTTCTTGGGGGTCTTTTCCAACCTTAATGATTATATGATTCTTTGTTGCATTTTTACCATGTTCTTTTCTATTTGCTTCTCTGCATTGATCATCAAAAGTGACTGCTTTTCTACTGTATACATCTATCAGTTGTACTAATTCTAAGCCTGAAAGAATCTTCTTTTCAAAGCCCAGAAGGGGCACCTTAAAGAGCACATGACTTCATGAGCATGCTGTGTTGCCACAAGGAGCTCTGTGACACTACTAACAGTGTTCCTGGTGTGGTGAACACCAGCAGCCCTTCTGGGCAGAAGATCGATCATCAGATTAGATGTATGCCAATGGAGAAACTTACAGTACAGAAAATACTTTTGACCAAAAAAAGTACATCCTCTTCCTTCGGCCACTGACCATTGGAAAAAAATATTTCAGTATGATTTAATCCTAATCTTCCAAAATTGCTTCTGTTGGGATGAAGACAGATGGCACAGTAGCCATCAGTCTTAGATGTTATAGTATTATTACATCAAAGGTAATCTAATCTAATCACCTTCTAAGGTGATACAAAAAAACACGTCTTTACAAGTCTTTGAAATTTTCTGTACTTTATCTAACAGTAAAAAAATACTTATGACAGCCTTGTACTCATTTATTTATTTATTTATTTATTTTAAAAGGGTATATTTGAGGGTTTGATGTACCTCAGAAATGTGGAGTTTTTGCCCAAAAGGGCCAAAGAAGACTTAAGATCTTTGATTCAATTAGTTCAGGCTTATTCATAAGAAGGTTGTGTGTTGAATTCAGTATAGCTGCACACCAAGCATAAATAAAGACTACCTTGTTCAAAATTGTATCAGGATGCACCAAAGATTAACTAGATTAGTGTGGTGTAGACCTTGTCTATACAAAATTTAGATGGTTAATCCTGAGGTCAGAGCTGAGAAGTTGAACACAAGGTTCATGAGGAGCACATGCTACCTTCATTCATGTATTACATGAACAGCATTACGTCTTTTCACACTAGCACTCTATCAGTCCCAATATAGAATATCCAGGGATCAGTAAAAATATATAGCAAATTATTTTCTCTGGTTGATGGCAAAAGCATTAATTTCCCAAACTTCACATTGTCTTTCCGCAATAAAATATTTGAAACCATCACTTACCTTTTTCCTTCTTTTCTTACTTCATGTCCTGAAATAACTATTTCTTCTTGGTTTGAAAAAAATAAGCTGACTGACCTCTGACAAGAATATACTGAACCATAGCAGTCAGGACTGTTATGAACCTTAGAGGGGAAGAATACACACACAGTTAGAATAAATGTTTATTCTCAACAATTTCATGCAAGTTTTCGTAAAGTCATATATGATAATTTATTTTTCTGTACATGAATCACTGAAAGAATTTTAGAGAGAAATATTTAAAACGTAAAAAGGTCATACTTACAAACATATGCAAAAATACGTTCATGCTACTCAGTACTACTAAGAAACACAGCAAGTGCTTAACAGCACAAAGCATCACAAGTTAGTGGCTTAAACACTGTGTGAAATACTCAGGTAGTTTACATAGATGAACTTCATAGACACCATAGTGAGCTGTTTTATCACTGCCAGTGTAGGAGCTTGTTATTTGCACCTAGACACCCCTACTGCTCATTTTCTAGAGGTCTAGAGAGGACTACTGTGCAATACAAAAGCTCAGCATAGTGCCAGCATTCTCCGAGCCAGCTGAGACTGGCATCAGCTGATCCAGCATGCCCTCCTGAACCACTCAGGATTTGTTGAGATTTTGGAGTGCTCCCACAGATTACTGCAGGCATCTAACATAAACACATCTGTTAAAACCCATTTTGCATTAGTTTCTCAGCATCAATGGAGAAGTGTAGGTTCTTCCAAAGTCTGCCTGTCCCCATTGTACATAGATAGGGTAGTGAGTCAGGGTGCTGCCTTAAATCTGACATCAGCTTCCCCAGTTTCAGCACAGAAAGGATCACTCAACCAGAGAGAGATCTGCAAAATAGTGTCTCACAACTATTGGCAATATGTGACTTCCATGACTGCCCACTACTAGGGGTGTTAAGCAAATCTCAGATGTGTACTTCTAGAAAAGAAAAACGTGCAACTCCTATCTCAGTGAGCCTACAGATTTATGGCAATGAAGTAATCTCAAAACAAAAATAATGTTTTATCAGAACTAGGAATAGGCCAGCATGCCTCCTTTTTATAGCTTGCAGAAAGGATGCTACCTTTGCAGTCGGGCTTCCTTTCCATTCCCAGCCATCAGCCATGGCAGAGCATGGCTCCTGCCTTGCAAGAATGTCTGTATCCCCAGAGACAACAGGGCTTTTGTTGGCCAGGGTGCACTCTCAGGACATGAAAACCTCAGGTTAACTCTGACTGATGATAGGAATGCAGGTCTCCAACTTTCTGTGCATATGCTTTACCCATTTAATCACTACTACACAGTTTTGAATTACGTTGACAGTAGTCTAGGTGAGTCTGAAGGACATACCTAGTCCAAGGGCCTATGCAAAGCTCCCGCTAATCTATGCTATGCTAATCTCAGCGGAGCAGGAATACCCAAACTGGTGTGATGTTCTAGACTACTATGCTTCAAAAGCATATGTGCAGGTTTTAGTAACGACTGAGGAGGCATGGGAATATGCTGTGAATCTTAGCTACCATTACCTAAATTAAAATGTAGACAGAGTTTAGACAGCTCGAGCATGACTCCTCTGACCATGTGCGTCAGCTTTCTGCGAGAAGGATTTGAGCCGTGTTACCAATTTACTTGACAGTGCTGTGAAGCTAAATAGATGGGTAACTGTGAAACATTTTGCCAGCATAGTAATGGGAGCTGTAACTAGTAACTAGAGCTATCACTTTTGTAGAAAAGATTTATTGGTAAACACATACAGCGCTCACACATACACTAACTAATCTTCCTAGGCTGACAGTTAATGCTGGAAATAAAAAACAGTTACTTCTTCTCTGAGTGAAATAAACCAAGCCAGTAAAAGCATTAGGGTTTTTACATGTATAAAGAAAGTTACAATTAAAGACATAATAAATGTTACTAGTATTGACAGATGGTTTCTATGTAAGCCTGGCCTAAGACAGAAACACAATCAAGGAAAATCAAAATAGGTCTTGTGTTTTCTTCTGCTCTAGAGAGGTGGATTATTAAAACCAGAAAGACCATAATGTGAGCACTTGGCAAGATTTTCAGCTCTCCACTGCCCAGCTGGTTGTGACTATTGCTTCAGCATTACTTGTGACTTTTCTGAATAAACATTTTAAGTTTTTAACAAAGTATGGCATTTGTTCCAGCAATTGAAAGGTAATTTCTCTCTTTTCAGAGCAACTGGAATCCATTGAAATAAAGATTCTAGATTTTTAATATAATCTTGGGGTTTGCTATAGCATTTTCTGAAATCTTGTAAGAGATGATAGCTGCATGCAAAGAATTAAAATGAAATAATGGAAGGCAGATGTAACAGCATTTGTCTATGATCTGAGTGAGTAGAAATGGCAGATTAATCTTCTTTAGATGCTAGTATTTTGGGGGACAAGAAATCATATGTTAATAGATGAAAACTAGTTCTTAGAGCAGGAATCAGAACCTAGATCTACATTTGCCCCTGTGATCACTGTGGCCACCATGGTTGCATTACAGTTAGGACCACTCTTGTTCCCTCTCCCCTGCCCAGTCAGCACCAAATCCCAACCATTGAAAAAAATACCATAAAGAGCTTATGTTCTCTCCCCACAGTAACCTACAGCCTGGTAATTAGGGCACGTTCCTTCAAAGAGGATAGAGGTTTGAACTCTGCCTGATCTCAAAATCATTAACCATGGATACCCATAAATCTGAGGAAATTACTAAAAAGAATGCCCCCTATACATAGGTCAAGATGAAGGCTTTTGAGCTGTTAACCTTCTCTGCATGACGCAGGGGTAATCCAAAATTAGAACACAAATCCACAGCGGGGACAAACTTTTTCATGGGTCAGGGGAGGTAGCTCCACATCCTCGCATGCCAATGGCTGCAAATCGGAGCTTGGTACGATTGGGTGCCCAGCTACCAGGCAGGTGACAGCTGTTTGCACTTTACTCAGCTACTCAATTTTTTCTACAATCTGACAGCTAAAGTTTATTGAAGTTTCCAAGGTCTGCCTTAAGACCCAATTTTGCTACACAGGATTTCCCAGAGAGGAGAGAACAGAGATCCTTTTTAGGAGAGAGGGAGTAAGAAACACTATTTTTAATATACTGACTCTGTTGATTATCATTTCATCAGTGTTTTGAGTTGCTGCACACATGCTTAGACATTTTCCAGCAGCATAGTTTTGTATTTAAGTAAGTAACGCTACAGTTTGATTTATTTATTGTCTCTCTACTTACTTTACTTATGAAATACAGGTATACTCAGTGTGTTATTTCTAATGTACGCTCACATACTTACCCAAACAGTGTACTGGGGTTCTGGAGTACGGCAGTCTTTTGCAAAAATATAGGAGCAATTTCCCGGAAAGTAGTAGTAGATGCCATCAAATGTTTCAAAGTGATACTGTCCCCATGACTTGCAAATCCCATCGCGGTCCTTACCAGTGTTAGGAACTGGAGAGAAAACACTGAGTTTACAACAAGCACAGTAATCAAAAATTGACAGGTGACAAAGGTGTCCACAGAAGTAAATGCTTAGAAAGGAAATAAGAGCTTATAAACAAAATGTACAAAAAGGATGAAAGATAACCTCACTTCTTCAACTTTATTTAAAGTCAGTACTTTTTTCTTTTTTTTTTTTTAATCTTTAGAATGCAGTTTTCGTCACATGCAATCATTGCAAGTTTTGGATTTGCTTTGGTAGAGGCATTTTAATTCTAAGCAGAAGCAAGGGATTAAAGTCTACTGAAGATCCAGAAAGATGATTCTTGCTAAAGGAGATTCCAGAAACCAGTGCATTGAAAGAGTTAATTATTTTATTTGCAGTAGGTCACTGCTAGAAAAATGCAGTGACTTTTTAGTTGTTCAGTTAACTATAAAAAAGCTGGCCAGCCGCTGACATACTAGACAGTGATCTGTCTCTTATGGCATCTATGAATCATCACAGACCAAATGTTAAAACGTAGGCATTTGTGACGGTGCTATTTCCCTAACATATAATATAATTTTAATCCATGTGTCTTCTAGTGGATGACATCCCTACTACAAAGGAATCACAAAAGTGCTGTTAACAATATTGTTTTAAAAACTTTCCCCTTAAATTTCACTTGAACCCCAAACTTGATTCTTTTGGCCCCAGACTTACCAATTTGGCACCTGCTTCCTTGAGCCCGAAATAACTCACAATCACAGTCACCTGCCTCTGTGCAACCTGCTCCATTAAGGCACTCTTGAGAACATGAACCTGTAAGCAAGGACAGCAGCCTTTTAGTAGATACAGTATTTGGCAAACAAATTGAGACTCACATTAAATTTTTTTATTGTAGAATCATTAGCAGCTGTATTAGCTAAGAAAATTAACCAACAACAATCTCCAGTTTTTAACGTTTACTTAAATTTATCCTTTGTGTTTCTTGGTTAAAAGACAAGGTTCTCTTTTGGTCTGAGACTTGTACACTAACAAAGGAGCAAAAGGTCAACCTCCTCCCAGCAAACAAAAGGTCAAGTTCCCATGTAAAGAAACCAAATCCCAGTCCTCCTGGTCTTGAAATACACAGGACACAGATTATTCTAATTGACCAAATTCAGCACAATTTATGCATATGTTCAACTCCTCCCTCCTAGGCATTACAGCAAAGGGTATATTCAGCTTATGAACAGTCTGGAATGCATAATTTACAAAGTCAAAAACAGTTAAAAATAGCCCTCCATGCATGCTAAAACTTTTAAAAGGTTATTTCTGCTTAAGAGGTGACTGGAGTCAGAGACTTAAGATTCCATGGGAATGGCTTGTTTTATGTTATAATTAGTAATTGTTTCTAAATGCAGTTTCATTAAAGGGTTATGTGGTCTGCTTGGACGCTAAGACTTCACTGTCTACTAAACATTCACTGAGGTGGGTCTAAATCATAGTTCCCCAAAAGTGAAGGAGAAAGGAAATTTCAAATTTCAGGGTTTGAGATAGTTGATTTCCCTGTTGGGGAGGAATTAAAACCCTAGATACAAACATTTACAAAGCTGCTTACAGAGATTTAAAAAGCATTGCAGAAAGCAGGAAGGCAATGAAATAAACAGGCCCTTCCACACCTAATGGAAGCCACTGTAAAGCTGCTAGTGATGCTAAATGGTAACAAAACTGGACCTTCACAGTAAAGCTTAGTTTTGAATGCTTAGTTTTGAATTTTTCCCATTTAAGAATTGCTTTCCAAATATGCACAGATACCCTGAAAGCACAGGGCAAAAAATACTGTTTATAGAACAGCATTAATGTGGAAAACTTTTTTGCTGTTACAGCTATGAACTATGAATTATACATATTCATTTACATGGAAAAATACAACAGGAAGCACCTACCCAGGCATACATATTTTCCAAGGATAGTGAAGTTCAGTTGCATACAACAAACATTTCTGCAAAATAACTTGGACCTGCTTTAGGTGTTTGGACAGTGCCTGAACCCCTCTAGGAGTAGCCCTGTGCTCATTGTCTTGGGTACAACTGTACATTCCCATAATCAGTTCATGCCTCTCAGACATACTTACATCCTCTCACAAGGACAGAAAAAGTGGTAGTAAGAAAATTGTAGTAGAAATAAACTTTAAAAAATCAAAGGATTAGCTTAATTAGCTGTTCAGATTTGGTCATAAATCATTATTTTGAAAGTCTGATTTCAGTGGGAACCGTATGCTATTTAACATGGATAAAATGAAGTAATGAGTTAGTGTGGGGTTTTTTAGGGGACAAAACCACTGGCAACATGGGAAGGTGACAGGAAGGCAGCGTGTTCAGGGGCATCTCCTCCTGGGACGAGCAGCACTGACCTCCTGGCGGGCTGCGCGTCAAGGCCCCATGCAGGTGTGACCGAGGAGAGGCAGCTCGAACCTGACAGAAACACAAAAGGAAAATCAGTGTGTTTCTGCTTTATGAATGCACCACTATGAGCCCAGGGCCTTGCAGCAGCATTGAGAGAGGACTTTGAGGGTTATTTTAGCACAGTAGAGACACCTGTGGCTCGTCCAGCACAGGTCATGGCCTCAAGTGCTGTGATTGACAGCCCAGACTAGCAGGAAAGGCAGCGACTGCAGCACCCGGCACTTGGGGAAGAGAAGCATGGTTTCTGGGGGACGGGGAAGGATACGGCTGTGCCCTGGGTCACTGCTGGCCTCCTCTCCATGTCTTCTGCTTCACCAAAGGCAACAAACCAGCAAGGCTCCACTGGGGGAGATTTGTGTTTACATTTGGGAGGAAGAGTGAGGGCCCAGACAAGACTCTTGCCTTTTTTGCTTCCATTAAATACCAAATGTTTCTCCCCTAACTCATGCCCTGTACCACTCCCCAGTCATCCAACTGTGGCTGCTTCAGCTGTGATGGATTTCACATCCCCCTTGAGATCCTTCAGAACTCATTTCAGCTCGTCCAAAACAAAATGGGGGGGGGGAGGAGATCTTCCTGATCTGCATCCTGTCTTGTATAGGAACAGGGGTACTTGGGACTGTAAGGAAGTCCTGGATCTGACCCAGCACTCTGCTGTTGCAGTTTGTCACGTCACATCATCCCTTCCAAGAACTAATCAAGTTCCACATGACAAGCACTCTGGGGTTTTTGCCCCCACAAGTACGGTTGGGAAGTTTACCAGGGTGAAGTGCTGGGCAGTTAAATATTTCCCCTGTACATTTATTCATGGCCATTTTTAAATCTTTTTGTTTTACAAAGCTTTGCCCTTTTTCTTAAATAGCTCTTCATCCCTGCTTTGTTTTGTTGTTCTGTTTTGTTGTGTGTTTTTTTTTTAAATCCCTCTCTGATATATTACAAGAAAGCAGTTACCCTTCCATGCTCCCCATATGTCTAACACCAGCCTTCAGCAGCACAACAGAGCAAAGCAACTTGTTTAAGCCTTCACTTGCAAGATACTCTTTCTTCACTCCTTCTGCTAGTCCTTCTCCATGTCTGGAGCTTAAAATAATGGATCTCAGGATAAACACAACTGTACAGTAAATGGCTCAGGTGAAGTCCCACCAATGCCTCATGCAGTGACATAAATACTTCCCTCCTCCAACTGGAAATACTTTGATGCACCCAAGTAGCACAATCCATCTAAAACCAATCTGAAATGGACCTCACCAGCTCACCAGAAAGCTGTTCCAGGGTCCATCATTAGCCAGAGAGGTTCTCCACCACCCCTGCATAAAAACACCCCTCTCCACATCCTCTCTTGTTTACCCTGAGCCAGGCCTCTCAGCAAAGCAGCTTTTTGCTTTTGTGTTGTTTTGGGGAGATAGAGCTTATTTGCTGTGACAGCACACTGTCCTACTGAGCACACTTCTGGACCACCATCAGTCCCCAGAGCCCATTTCCCTCAGAAGGTGTCTTCCTAGTGAGGAGAAGAGGCATGACTCACCTCAGTGTTATGTTTCATACTGGCTACCTTCTGACTTGGTGAAGAGACACAAAATTCTCCAAGGGACATAGAGAAAATGATTTGTGGTTCTGTTGCAGCCTGCCTGCAAGACCCTGAGAAGAGGCTTTGGGCTCCATGCCTGCCCCTGTAAAAAAGGGCTGTAACATTTGCTCTGGCTCTGTAGCCCAAGATGTCTACCCACAGGGGAATGAGTTTCCCCCTATACTATTAAATTGTAGTCAAACATCACCTTTGTGCTGCATAAGGCAGCAGTACAGAGCGTGGATTGAGGAGGGACAGACCTCAGGCCGCAGTGGTGGGACCGGGGCCTGGGCTGAAGCTGCCACCATCACCACACCACATGCAGGCTCCTTGTCTACAGCCGCCATTGTGCTTTTCACCAAACACTAACAGCTTTCTAGGGCTTTCTGTTCGCCTTCGCAAAAGGCAGAAGAACCACGGTGTTATTTCCCATGGTGTGCGTCAGTCGGTCTATCAGGGTGGGTGATTCAGAGAGCGTTTCGCCAAGAGCGAATGAATGTGTGAGGCCATGGGTCTTGGCTGGAGGTGAGCAGGTAGGGAACAGCGGCTCCTCCTCACCGTCCTCCTGTTACCACAGCCTTGCTCCTTACAAAGGCCCCATTGTAACAACAGCAAAGCCCAGAGCAGAAAAGGGGGAGGCTTTCCCCACCCTCCCCCTTTCGGAGGTATAACCTACCTCTGCTGTTAAGAGATCTCTTTTCTGTCGAGTTGCATTAAACTCATTTCTGGAAGAAAACAAAAAGGAACCTGTATAATCGAAGGTCCCTGGAACAGCCTGAATAAGCAGCTCCCCAGAGAGAAGTGTTTCTCTCTGATTACCATCACTTTATCAAAGAGGTCTTTCTTGGCTTAACATTTAAAATGGTGATTTTTTTTTCATGGTCTCATTTTACAGAATTCAATAGTGCTCCAATCTCTGCTCTCAAACGTGGGATGCTTTATCAGGGAGGTACATGGGGCTTATGAGGGAGAGGTAAGCAGGCAAAATAAGCTTATATGACAGGATACAAAATTGCAAAGCAGTTTCATAGGTACTTGACAGTGTGTGTGGCAGCAAGTTCCCCCAAGTGTGATTTGAATATATTGTGACAGAGCTTTTAATAGCAAAAGATGGCTTGCCAGCTATAGCTGACTTAAATTTGCAATTAAGTTTAGAAACAAGGGCAGCAGGCTATAAAACATAGTTTTATCAACAGTCCAAGATGGCATATTATTTGATATGCATGTGTGCTCACTAGATGCAGAGGTCACTAGACATCCAAAGCTATGTCCAATTGGAAACTTCTACTAAAATTGATGGCATAGTTCCCATTTAATTCAATGGGATCAGGAACATTCCCTAGTTTGGGTTTTGTTTGGATTTCAGCTTCTACATGAAAACTTGTATTGAAAATGTTTATTTTATGGCTGTATAGCACTTACTTTTCTGTGCTTCAAATAGCAGCTAGGATTTTATCATGCAATTAAAATTGTAGAAGGATACTCATTTAATGTATTTTTCCAGACATAAAATAATGATCTCATCCTGGTTTCATTCCATTATTCCACTAAGCTTTCTTGAGACCATAGAAGTATCATTTTTCATAAGTGCCTTCATTTTTCAAATAGAGGATCCATGCCTGTTGTGTAAATTCTTTGAAAAGAGATGTAAACATTCTGAAAGTGTGTTTTACATCCAATGCACATGTACTTGACATCTTACATGTCAAATTCAAGACTATATTTTACTTTCTAACTTACGCTATATCAGATAAGCCTTATATGTTTTTGTTTTATTTGTAGAACTTGACAAATATGGAATAAAAACTTACCTTGAAGTTCTTCTCAAAAGAGAAAGCTTGCAATAAGATCCTGTAGATTAAAAAGTCATTACGTTAAATGTTTTTCTACAGCCTCACTCTGCATTTGGCAAACAACACTACTGAAATTTGTTCTTTAAAAAATGGCTAATGATCCTGAGTTTTCCAGAGCACTTTTACATAAACTTTTTTCTCTTCCTAAGGGACCTAGCAACAGATGCTTTCCTTCCTGATAGCTTGATTCTTTCAAGGGCTTATCAACCCCAGTTTTCCACGGTCTAAACTCTGGTAAATACTACCACCAAAAAGAGAGAAGAGTTCTTAGTTGTTCAGAGCCTCAGACCAAATCTGATAAAATTACAGGAGGTAATTATAAGTACAAGGGATACTCAGAGCTATCCAGAATCAAGCTCCTTCGGCAGTTAGGTGTAATCATTTTCTGAATATTACTTGCAAAATTCAATTGTAATCCGGTTACTCTCTTTCTCACATTGTCTTAGAAATCTTCATAATGGCTGCAAATAAACTATCTGCAAGACCCATCTAAAGTGAATATACTGGTTAAAAATAGGATTGTTTCTATAACCAGAAGAGCAATTATTTATTTAAGCATTCCAAAAATGCTTAAACAAAGTGCAGGTGCGGTCTGATGAAATAAAATCATACCTTGTTGAAATTCATTACCTGCTTACTCATCTGACAGTAGTGGCAAGGAATAAACGAAACTTAAACATAGTTCCTTGACAATTACTTTGTAACAAAATTCAGACATAGAAAATGTGTCTTTTTAAAAAATAAGAGCTATATTTTAGCTTCAACACCTGTCAGAGAGAAAGGAGATATGTAAAATGGGTTATTTAACCTATGTTATTGTTTCTTGAATTCCAAAAAGGGTTAAAAATATTGTTTGACAATGATAGAAAAAGAAGTAGCTGTATTAATAAAATATTTAGAGAACTCATTTTTAAAGTTAGTATTTCTTCAGAAATGGAATAAAGTTCTTACCTTGCAAAGAGGACAGCAGTGAATGAAGCAAAAATACACTCCACGGTATCATTAAATTGAGTTTTCCCACAATGTTCATTTCAGTATAACTTGCTAATAGGAAATTTATCCAAATTGATGGCTTTGATTATGATGGCATCTTATAACTACGTATTCCTACAGTGTGTTTAAATCCTTTCAAAGTTAAATAGTTGGATGCATTATTTGAAATAATACAACGCAAAAAGGAAAAAAGAAGACATCAAGCTTGGTAGATATATACAGCTTCAGGAGCTTTGCAAATGTTGCATACAACTTTCTGGCTGCATGTCTCTCATTAGTAATGCGTGGTAACTCCTCAGCAGAGTCTGTATTAGTTACACTTTTGCTAGACCTGCGAGTATTACTCCTCTGTTGCGCTCAATCGGCCCTTTATAACACAGAAGACAATGACATAGAAAGAAATTTTGCCATGTCATGATGGTCTGAGAGATCCTTCAGTCGTCATTACACCTTTGTGTGCTTTGCGGCTTGTGTTGATCTCTGCCCTTTGCTTCTTATAGTGAAAAATTTTAGCAAGAACCTCCAGTTATATTAATGCATAAAATATAACCAGATCATTTTGGAGATTAACATATGAATGTTCCTTATCTGTTCCAAGAGGAGAGACAAAAAAATCGATGAACCAATACACTTGGATTTTTAAGAATATTTGAGATAAATTTTTGTGTATAGTTTGCTCCTGTCATGAAAGAAAACTTCCCAGCAGATAATTGTATTTCACTCTCATTAAAAAACTTGTTTGGAAATTTTCATATTACCAAAAAGGAGAAAGAAATCAACGGGGCCAGGGGGTTTTGTTTCTAATTTTCATTAAAATGGAAAACTGTAAATTCACCAAAATTTAACACGAACATATATTAAAATGGAAAAAACCTTACCCACTTTACTCTAAACATTAATAGAATCATTAAAAAGTGCAGTTTTAATGACACATATAATGCTAATTGAAATTACTACAACTCACTTTCATTTGCAAAGTCTATCTTTTGTCTTACACTTCATTCTTCCTAGCATGCACTTTGTAGGATGCTGGGAGCATTTGGTTGTGGACCAAAATAAAATTCAGAAGTTTTTGGTCTCTCTCAGGTAAAAATTTCTCCCATCAACTCTTTTAGCCATTTCTCTCCCCTTCTCCTCTTCTGGACTGGAAGAGAGGGCAAAGGGAAACATACAACCTCTCCAACCACAGTCAAAGACAAACCATTATGCCCACACAGCAGTACCCATGCAGGTTTAGGATCACTGGTGGCCTAAGGACAATTATTGCAAACTGATGTACATTATTACAGTACACTGTGGTTCCAGTATTTCTTAAGATTTAGTTTTATTACTGACTGTATTTAAGTGACTCTGGATGCAGTTTTCTACAAATACATATATGCACAAAATATTTACCAAACAGCCATTGAAATGGATTATCTGTCCATCTTGTGTTTCATTATTCTGTAAATCCTAAAGGAAACTTATTTACACAATTCACATTTCAAGGAGATTTTTGCTTTGTTTTTACTTTTGATTAACTCCAGGCTGCTCCCACTCACTGAATATGCTTATCTGCAGCCAGTCTGCATCTTCCAGCTTATTTTCATCTGCTCCACAAGATCCAAAACCACTCCAGTCTGCAAACTGAAGTAAAAGAATTGAGTTCCTTATCCAAATTAACACACTAATGTAGTCATAGTCACAGATTGCAAACATTTAATGGGGGCACCTACCCTGTAGGAGGTGGCAGAGGCTAATCAACATTTCATGCTCTCATAAATCTCCTGTTAGAGGATGATGCCTTGAGGTTGCTGTCAAGCTGAGATGAACCCAACACAGCATTAGAGTTTCCAATTTCCATTACCAGTCTCTGAGTTATTTTCCTTTGAAGCTATGTCTGGTGTAGAAACCATTTCAAACTCTTATAAGAAATCTGATCTGGGATTCTTCCACTCCTCAAGATGATATTTCACACCATGTTTCATATGTGGCATCAAAAATAATAAAACTTTCCATTAATATAAATTAACTCTTTTGATTTAGCAGAAGCCATTAAAACGACTTTTTGTTTGTTTGTTTTCAATTTTTATATAATAAAGTTGAGGTAATATTCAGGGAGTGTTAGTATTTCATTGTTGTTTGACTTCTAATGACTTAAAAGTAGGCCAAGCCTCTGCAGCTGTAAAGGGTCTTTTTAAGAGTTAGAGCAATAGGTTTCATTAGGTTTGGATATCTCTGCTCAAGGCAGGGTAGGAAATAGCACGGTCCCAAGCACATGAAGGACATTAGCTAATAAGGAAAAAGAATTATTCATCCAAGTACACTGAACTGTAGCTCATAGGACTATATTAAGAAAGAAAGAAAAAAAAATGAATCAAATTATATTCAAGCAAAGACAAATTATCTACACAAGTAGTGGAATACTCGCAGGTTGGGACTTCTGGACAATGTGATCAGAAACAATACATTAGAAAATAATCACTTTAGTGAGAAAAAGAACACAATACAGAACACGTATTGGCCTACACTTAAATTCTGGTGTCATATTTTCAAGTTATAGATTTTTCTTTCAAAATTAAATCAGAAGTTTTCAACACTAATATTTGTTTATTATAGTCAAAATAAATTTGCCCAAGATTTTCCAACATAACATTTTGAGATGACTTAATTTTATATGCAGCTTATGCATTTTATCAGGATTATAAATAATGGCTGAAGAAATAACAGCCTTCAATGATCTTGGGTTCAAGCTTGCCCTGTTTTGGACTTGGATCCATTATCATCATTAACAAAATACGGTACTTTCTAGAGCTCACACTTCAACCTTCACTGAACTGGTAATTGAGTACTGTGTGCAGTTTTGGGCACCACAGTACAAAAAGGACGTAAAACTATTGGACAGTGTCCAGAGGAGGGCTACAAAGATGGTGAAGGGCCTAGAGGGGAAGACGTATGAGGAGCGGCTGAGGTCACTTGGCCTGTTCAGCCTGGAAAAGAGGAGGCTGAGGGGAGACCTCATTGCAGTCTACAGCTTCCTCACGAGTGGGAGTGGAGGGGCAGGCGCCGATCTATTCTCTTTAGTGACCAGCGATAGGACCCGTGGGAATGGTGTCAAGCTGAGGCAGGGGAGATTCAGGCTGGACATCAGAAACAGGCTCTTCACTGAGAGGGTTGTCGCACACTGGAACAGGCTCCCCAAGGACGTAGCCATGGCACCAAGCCTGTCGGAGTTTAAGTGTTTGGACTGTGCTCTTAGTCATATGGTCTGAATTTTTGGGTAGACCTGTGTAGTGCCAGGAGTTGGACTTGATGATCCTTGAGGGTCCCTTCCAACTCAGGATAATCTATGATTCTATGGCATTTTCAATGAATAATTAAGTGGGACCACATTCTGATGTGTGCGCCTGATCTTCCTAAGAATTAATATCAGTGAAGCTCATGAAAGAGCTGGGTGATACAAGATTAGGGGCATTTCTTCTGTTCCAAGAACTACCTCCACAGCTGCTCAAAAACCTCACTAGGGGTTTGAAGATCAAATTGTATTTCTTTGTGTAAGGGTGTCCTTGGCCAGAGCAAATGCTTAATCACCAGAGCTTGATTGACATCAGGAAAGGAGAGGGAAAAGGGGAAAGGAGAAAAGGGAAAAGGGAGAGGAGAGGGGAAGGAAGATTTTTGTGAAAATGTTTTCTCCTTACATCTTCCCACAGCTTAAAACTTCACGTTAATTACCCTTCCGCAATGAAGTTAAGCCCTCTAGTGGTTAATCGGCCAACAACCATTTAGAATGAAGACCTCCACCACCCAGGCAGAGACTAGCCCAATTCCGCAAACATTTCTCATGTAGAAAACAAGTTTGTGGGAATGACATCACTCTCCAGGATTAATAGGGCATTTTCGTAGGATCAGAGTTCAGTTCAGAAAGCATTTTTATTATGTTAAGAGCTTTTTGTCTGAAGAAATAACACACAGATATCATCTCTGGATATATTAGTAGCAATGCAAGTTTTATTTTCAGCCTTTCCATAAAAGAACAACAAAACAAAACCCCCCAGTTGTTACAAGCTGTTCTGTGGGCAGCAAAACTGATAAATCAGGTTTCCCCATAACTGAAAACACCCCTAAGGTTACTGGCACTGAGTATTCCATTTCCCCTGCCCCTGAGTTTCACATCCCAGGAACTCTGTATCCCCCCCTTTTCCCCTGTGTCTGGCTGGTCTAAGAGCTAGGCAAGGATCAGTTTTGGACAAGCCACAGCATAAGGTATGTATGTGCCAACTGGCAGACTAGTACACATTTCCTAAGCACTGAGTGAGCCATTGCTTGTCAGTCACCACACGAGCCAAACAACTAAAAGGCTTATTTTTCCTCAGCTGAAACTAATTAACATCCATCAAGATGCCAGTTTTCACAAAACTCACGGGAATTCAGTAATCAAATTTGAAGTTATCCCTGCATAGCATCTTTTCCTTAGAAAGCCAGGCTGCAAGTCAGAACACTGCAGTTCTCAGCAGTCCAAGAGCTAGAGTACTTTGTGAGCAACTCTATTACGAGGAACAGACTCTGAGCAACTTGCTGGACAAGAAATGGGTCATATCTGAGGATGCAGAAGGGAGGGACTGAGGAAAGCAAACTATTCATCTTGCCAAAGAGACAGCAAGTGTCTGGAATTTAATATATCATTCACTTAGCATAAGACAAAAAATCCTGGTATTTCAATTGGCAATAGAATAGGCAACAGTCCCCTCCAATGAAAGTGTGAAAGGTTTGAATAAGTTTTCTACTTCCATTCAGGTCATGTATTGCAGTATTTTGTGGCGGACACTTGACAGCTAAAATGAGAGATGGACGGAGAATTCTTTTTCAGAAGGAATTTGTTCAAGTTACACGTTTAACTCTTGAGTAACTACACTTCAGTGAGAGTAGTTTAAACAAAAGCTTTATCCAGAAAAAGCAAAAAGATAACAAGTGCCAATGATTATAAAAAACTATGAGTAATCATAGAATCATAGAATCATAGAATATCCTGAGTTGGAAGGGACCCTTAAGGATCATCAAGTCCAACCCTTGATACCGCACAGGTCTACCCAAAAGTTCAGACCATGTGACTAAGTGCACAGTCCAATCTCTTCTTAAATTCAGACAGGCTCGGTGCAGTGACCAATCGTTTTCCTAAACTAGAGCAAAAGGACAATATTGTGCTATTATCTCCAGTTCCCCAACTCAACTCAAGGAAGTCAGTTTAACTTTGTATAGACTTGGTACACTGAAGTAACAGCCTTAAGTGAGAGAAGAAATATCACATTTCAAAGAAATCTGGACAAAAATCTGGAGTATCAAGATGCTCATATAACAATTTCAGTATTGTCATACAAGTGTAAAGCAGACAGGAAAAATATCCAGCTACAAGAGAGCAGGAGAGCAGAAGCTAGGCTATTGGTTGACTCGTCCTCAGTGTTTCTTCCAGTCCCTCTCCAGATTGGTTTCCAAACAGGAAACAACAGTACGGGGCTGTTTTCATGCCTGTGGGGTCAGCTCATTTCCAAGGTCTCATTCAATCACTTACAACTCTTCCAAGGGACAGAATTAGCCTTTCCAACAGCCTTGACACATCCCAAGTTTTACTCGGAACTTAACTCTTCCTCTTCCTAACCAGAACACTTCCAAAATGAAAATCCTCAAAGCTTCAGAAGATGAGAAACTGGAACTTCTCCAGCATTTTATGTTTCATAAACACACACCCTAGTTATGATCTTCCAAACTACTGTCAGATTTTCAGCTCTGAATTTTTCACACATATTTCCCTAAGGACTTCAATCACCTCACCTAGCTCATGACATGAGCAGTCTGGCTACCAAATGGATTTTACTATTATTAGATACAGTTCTCCATGTCTGTATCCACCTGTGTTTGTAATGAGCAAACATGGTTGAAAGATGAAGTGAGCCCCAATGTGTTTTGTAAAACAAAGCCCTTTTTATGTTTTACAGTTACAAAAAACTGTTTTTGAAAGTAAATTGTGTTTACTTCAAAAGTTTCCTATATTTAGACATACTAATCCAGAAAACTGTGCCTCTTATTATCTGGTAACAGCTGGTAGGGCAAGAGGTCATTCTCTTCATACATGAACATATATAATTACTTTGGTTTTGACAATGTAAACTTTAAATAGAAATTTTAAAATAGCATAGTCTAAAGTGTATATTCAGACGCTGAGGGAGTTGCCCTGAAGGTGGTAAATTATTTGCCACTGGCCATCACGCATGCATCAACATAAGCAGTGCGTGCAAATGCAGTACTGTCACTTAATACTCCATGTCCACATTTGGGACTTTAAAAAAAGTGGTTATTTCAAATTAATATATAACAGAAACAAAATTCCATTGCAAAAACACTAAGTGCCAACCCCAAAGTATACAGAGATGCTTAATGCAGCATTACTCTAGGGTGGCATACTAAGGCAGAGGCAGATCACTTAAGATGTTACCAGCTAGGAGTCAGACCCACTCCCACACATTGCATGCTGTCTGCAACCAGACTTTAACAGACATTTTCACATGGGAAGAACACGGGTACTTATCTCCACCCATAATACCAGGACAATCCAGGTCCCCGAAAAGGTCCACATTTGTTTGCTTATCAGAAATGCAAAGATTGGAGTCTGCTTCAACAAGCTGTTGCATGTACCCACCCCACCAGCCACCCTGCCCCCCCAAAAATCAATAGGATGTAAGCCTTTTATGTTCTGGTAATTTACATTCTGATGTACATCCATAGCAGAAAACTGCTGTTCTTTCCTGAGACCCTGAAGTCTATCAAGACTTCCTACGAAGGGATCAAAGAGAACTGCCAAAAGCCCTGATTTTACTTCAATATCAGTGGATTTGTGAATCAATGTAAACTGAAAATCTATTTACCCACACAGAAAAAACACAATTTATAAGCACGGAATTTATCAAATTCTTTGTCTTTATTGACTGTCACATGACTGTTGACCAATTTTAACGGTAAGACTTCTGGTAGCGTGCACGAGCCCCAGGTCCTCCAAATTTCTTGGATTCACAACGGCGAGGATCTGCAACCAGCAGAGTCCTGTCGTACTGGATTAGGATATCCTTGATCTCTTTCTTGGAAGCTTCATCAACATCTGTTTAGAAAAAAAAGATTTCAGTTTTAGAAATTTCACAAGGAACAAAATCTTGGGATTTTCACACCTATCAGAAGCCATACATTTCCACTTCAGGCTAATATAACAATCAAAACAACGAACTTACATTTTTGATAATAAGCCACCAATGCTTTGGAAATAGCTTGACGGATAGCTGTTAAGAAAGAAGATAGATCAGTAAGGATTGCAAATATATTTAAAACTCAAAATAAAACACAAAGTGCCAATTATCTGAGAAACTTGCTGTCTTGTTCTCTGCCAAATTGTCCTTCCCCTCCTTCATCTCCTCTCCCACATACTCCATGTGACCTTTATTTTGGCAAATCTGAAGAAACCTGTGCCAAGAGGCCACCCACAGTTCACTTTCTGATTCAACAACTGCTAGCTAGCCAAGGAATTGTACATGGGCAGTCCTGATCACCTTCTTTAAAATACAAACTTAAAGTTATCTTCTACCAGGCAGGATTTTCAAATCCTTAGAAACACAGCTCTCTAAAATATCTAGAATTTTCAGCAAGAATAAAATTTTTGGTGAGTTCAAATTCTAAAAGAGGCAAAATGCACAACAGGATGGCATGAGTAGTTGTCAGCATACCTCGGTAAAACAAGCCTGTAACATAGCCACCAGAACACAAAACAGGGCTATGGGAGTGACTGTAAACATTTTGTTTGGGATCAGCGTTCTGATGAAAAACTGAATTTTCTGAAAAATTAACGCAACTTAAAAGACTGAAATGTGTCCCCGCTCTTCCAAGTGTTTTCAACTGCACTTCACTGATCTATACCCAGACTATAACAGCAGAACAAATCTATCATAGGTAAAGAGCAACCCTATCTAATGCAAGTATGTTCTCAATCTACTCTGTAAGAGGAAGAACCACCTAGCTCTGGAGGTCAGATGAAAGATGCTTCTGGACAACTTAAAAACTTACAATTAAAGACATAATTTCTAATGATAAGCCCCCTTCTCTGCCTTCCAAAAATCTTTGCGTTGAGGCACACTTCCAATTATTGTGCTGCAAGATGCAAAGATCCGTTCCTCATATCTCCTCAGAATTCTCCTCAGAATTTCACAAATTTTCTTCGTTCAACTTATTCCAGATGTTACAACTCCGCAAACAAAATATAACATCTAAGCCCATACAAAAAGCTGTATTTGAGTACTGAAACCAAGATGCACAAGCTGCTACTCTCAACTCAGGACTCTCACATGCGCGGTTTGACCTGTTCTATCCCACACCGAAGGTTCCGCACAAAGCCTTACCATAGATTTGCGCTACATGGCCACCACCCTTCACACGGACTCTGATGTCAACACCAGCAAATCTTTCCTTCCCCAGGAGCAGGACAGGTTCAAGCAGCTAGAAAACACAATAAAAGAAGTTAATTTGTGATCAGGGACAGCATGGCCTAGAGCCTGTAGCAGGTTTACAAAATGTGAAGTTACTAAACATTCTGAAAAGCAGAGCCTTGATTTTACAAGTACACATCCCACGTAAGTGGGACTTGTACATCTCTTGCAGCGTTCTTTGACATCTACTAATACCGTTGTAAAACTAAGTTGTTGGGTTTTTTTGTTTAAGTTTCAAAAGGCCAAACAACTATTCTATTAAGTTCTAATGAATCTTTTGAACAGGAGGCTTTGAAGTTTCCAGTTTCAATGTAAAAAATTGATTATTTCCTGAAAATACTTCTGACAACAAAACGCATAGTAATTGATTTTACATAATTTTGTTCCACAGTATCATCTCATGCTCATTTGAGACTTTGTGTGTATACATATGTATGTTCGAACACATCAAAGTTAAATCACTTTATGCAGTGTAAATAAACTATGTTAACCCAATTAAGCAAGAATCCCTCTGCCAACAGCACAATTATGACAATTTTCTGTGTTTTCTGTAGTGTTTACATTTCTACACACAAAAGATATTTAGTACCACCAATAAGGCAATCTACTCTTTTCCATCCTCAATCAATTAAGTGGATAAAGGTATTTTAATATCCAAGCAGGTAGGAAGGCTGGGTGGATGCTTACTTTATACTGCAGAGTTCTGGGCTCAATCATTTCCAGAGGTCTTCCGTTCACCTTAATGAGGCCATTTCCTCTTTTGCAGTGGGCAACAGCGGTTGCTGTTTTCTAGAAGTCCAAACACGTTAGTGAAACACTTCATTTTTCACAGTAGCAGCATAAAGTGAAACCTTCTGAAAATTTAACAGTCTAAAATCTTATTTTGTGCTGAATATTAACACCCCTCAAAAAACAAAACAGTACCACTTCTTACATTCCAACATATTCATTTAGAGTACTGCATGACCACCTTAACGAGATTATAGTTTTCTGAGAGTGGGAGAGATACCCAATCCGTTGAGCAAAACGTTATTTTTGTGGCCCACCTCTTCATAAAAGCATGCAACCTACGACTTATGGATCGATTGAATCCCCCCACCGCAAACTTTATTTCCCAATTTAACACGGCTCCCGGGCACCACAGCGGATGATCCAGGCAAGCCCCCAACGCCCCCCGTGAGGTGCCCTGAACCAGCGGGGCCGGGCCTGCTCCCTGTGGGCACCAGCTCCGACGGGCCCACCGCGCCACGACACGTGGATGCCGAGCAGGCCTCGCTAGCGCCAGCCCTGCCGCATTGCAGCTCCGGGGCACCACTCCCGGGGCCGCGCCTGGCTCCGCCGCCGCCGAGCAGGGGCCGGGTGGGCGCCGAGAGCCTGGAGGCCGCGGCCTAGTCCTGGGGGGGAGGCGGCGGGGGCCGCCCTCACCTTCCTCCCGAAGACCTGGACGCTCTGCAGGGGCCCCTTGGCCGGCATGATGACTCCTGCAAGAGAGAGGGGCGCGGGGTTAGCGCGGTGGGGGGCTGTGGGGGGCGGTGTGGGGCGGCGGGGCCCGGCGGCGGGGGGAGCCCGGCAACGCTCACCCTGCCTCGGCGGCTGTGCGGCGAAAAGGGCGCACGGGGCCGCCCGGCCGCGCCTCAGGGGCGGCCCTGCCGCAAAGTGCGCCGCGCTTCCGGCAGCGCGACGCAACGCCGCGCCTCCGCCAGGCTGCGCTTTACGGCAGCTTGGGGGCGGGGGCTATTTTTTTGTTTTGTTTTGTTTTTTTTTTAAATAAATATGTGATAGAAACAAAATTCCTTTGCGAGAACGCTCAGTTCAGAGGAGATTTGTCCCTGGGGGAGCCGCGCAGCCCGTGCCCTGGGGGGGTGGTGGTGGGGTCACTCGCTTTCTGCGCAGTAACGCGTCGAGTGTGGGCCACACGCAAAAGCAGTGTTATTGCTCCTCTGAGTCTGTTAAAATGCTGGAGAACATAAACCATTAAACTTTGTACTCCGCAGTAACATCACACACTGAGTCACGTTCAGGCAGTTCTTCATACCCTCGTAAATAGTCACCAACCATTACGTTTAAAATCAGAGTTCTGCTTACGTTCAGGGATCCAAGCGCTCAGAGCATTGTCAAATTGACCTTTTATCTCCGTTTTCATTTTCAGTATGTCATAAAACACGGAATTTAAGTCATTTTCAGGCTGTAATATTTTTCTTCTACTGTTTGTATTCAGTATGAGAAATTCTCCAGAAGGACAAAAGCCGAAGCTATCAATTAAGCGAGGTCATGCCTCTTAGGTATTTTAAACAATAGAGATTTAGATTACTGTGATTAATGTGAAAGTTGACTGCTCAAATGAAACAATCAGTTCTTCTGTCTTTGGACAGAATTTTAAATACTGAACATTAGTCATCAGTCATGTGAGGATTTAAACAAGCACTTAGCTTTATGCAATTTGAGTGATTAGTTCTCTCCAAGTGAATAGTGCTGTGCAGAGCATGTAAGATTTAGCACATCTCAAACCCTCAATTGTACAAAGCTTCAACATGTGACCTGAAAAGTTTCTTTCTTTCTTTTTTTTTTTTAAAGCTGTTTCTTAAGGAAAAGTGTTTTTGCAGTCACACATGTCTATCATCCACTCCTTCCCCATCACCGGGGGGAGGGAAATGATAGCCAGCTTGTTGGCCAATTTCAGTTAGTTTTCACAGAAGAATGGAAATTTCAAAACCAACTTAGTTTGTGCATATTTGGTGAAAATAGGTGGCTCTGTATAAGAAATCTTTTACTTGCATAATGAAAGCAGCTGCAGGAGCTGAGGTATTAGACGTTAACAAGACCTGTATTCAGATAAGAAGGAAATGTACTACCTATTTAACCCAGTTAGACCAAAACGTTCAGCTAAGACTTAAGATCAACCCAAAGGTAAGCCATTACCAACAGAGGTTTTTTTTGGTGTTCAGTATGCTTTTAAAGGAACAGAAAGCAAATCTAAATCAGTTCCTTTTGTGGGCATTATCTGAGGTCTGCTAATGAAGAGCCATGTTTTAATACTAAATGCACCATGGGGGGGGGGGGGGGGGGGGGGAGTGTTCAAATATCTGCTGTATGAAGCTCAACTTTTGTAAGCATGCTTTCTTAGGTCCTGTAAAATTCATCCTCATTTGGGTATTACTCTGCTGTACGTTCTCCCTAGAACTAAAAAACATTAATCCCAGAAGAACCTGTTTACGAAGGTGGTAATGTGCCTACAAATATATACCTTTTCGTTAGAAAAATAAGTTAACCAGCATATATTGATAGCACAGTCTAGAAACAAACAAACAAAAAGGTTAAATGCTTTGTGCTGCTTACTTCCTTTGCTTTCTAGCATAATAATAGGAATAGGAACCAAAACATATCTCCTAAGGACCTACTGCAGGAATTACACTGCATTGTGGAAAGAGAAAATTAGATCATAAATACCACCATACACAAAAGTACTGAGAAGAAAGACACTAAAAGGGAGGAGAGGGGGGGAATTTCAGGTAAGATACTATACTTCTGCAAAAAGTCCAAGCACTAACAATATCCCTACTTAACTAGTGAGCACAGAACACTCTAAAATAGTAACGTATCTCTAACTTCAAAAAATATAATAAGTACCTTCAAGCACCCCCTACAGACTCTTGTTTTCACTTCCTTTATACTTGTAAAATAATTATACCCATGGAATGTAAGGCACTTATTTGGCAGCCTTTTTGTACTTTACTTTGCACAGGTGTGAAGAGGCACACAGTATGCAAAACCTAAGGCCAACAGAAATTAAATTGCATTTGTTGGTAAGGCACTTTTACCAGAAAGAGTATTTCAAGAGAAAGTCAGAAGGCTTGAACCCGTCTTGCCAAGGCATTTTTATTATTTCCTAATAGGAGGAAAAATATTTGGATTTGGCTGCAGTCTATGTCCTTGATTTCACAGTGATTCTGCATTGTACTAACAGATGATATCTCGTGTATCTTTATACCAACAAGTATCCTACTGCTACTAGATCTTTTACATGGGATTTTAGTGAGGCTTTAAAGGATTGAAAGTCTCTCACTGACTGACTTCCTCTACTGGAGCTGCTCTGACCTCATTGCGGGCATGAGATGTAGCATAAGACCAACAGTCCTCCCACAGACCAGGCACAGGTTCTTCTGCTCCATCAGTCTGCTGAAAAGAGCTCCTTGCAGGGTGTAACGCAACAGGGGAATGCAGCTTGTCTCCATTCATTTCCTCGCTATGCACAAAGGTTGTGTAAGTAACAGGGCTCCATGGGGAGGAGGAAAGAAGGGAATTGCAAGGGATGGGCAAGGGTGGCCCGAGCAGAGTCCATGAGCTGGGCTGACCAGAGCAGCATTGCATCTGTTTGTTTGGAATTTGGCCAGGGTGGAGCATGTGGAAAACTGCAGTACACAACTTGGATGTCAATCCACTATCCACTGGTACTGTGAGGCTGAAGTAGTGCAACTCATGCAGCTCAGATTCATACATGTTAGTTACCTGAATGCTAACGGAGATTTTATTTGGTGTCCTCGCACAGGAGTCAACGTGTACTGAAGATTTTAGCTTTTTACACTTTAAATAAGATTTTATTTAGTTTCAAGTATTAAGTGATTGGACTTCAATGTGAAATCATGATGTTGACTCTCCACTTGGACCTTGTCATCTTCCAAATCAAATTCATATATAAGTTCAAAATGTAAACATTCCAGGAGGACAGTATTTTAGCTTCCATTTACACTCACAGTAGCCACATGCTTCTGTGTTAAGGCAACAAGGAGTCAAGGTCAATATGTTAACAAGGCCACCTGTATTGTGACTCTAAATTTCCTCATATTTAAAAGAAAGAAAATAAGTTTTCTCTGTGGAAAATTAGTATGAGAATTAGTGAAATTTTCTTCCTCATGTAATATCCAAAATATTAATAGAAAGGTGAGAACTATGGCAAAATATGGTCAGTTACTCCTATGTCATAGGAGTATAAATCATATAAAATAAAATTGTAGAAGTAAAGGAGCATTTAAGGGAAATGCAAAGGAATATTTATTCTATGTAGTCTGTAATCACATTAAAAATTCATGCCTTCAATCCAATGTCCCAGTTTGCAGTTGAATTGTATATTGTAGGTTTTTTTTCAGCAGAATGGATAGTTTTAACCAGGGAAAAGATTTGTTCATATTGCATGCATGATAAATGTTGAAATAAACATAGCATGTTCCCTGCAGTTTTTGCTTCAGACAGCAAAATCATCACTATAAGCTTCAGAAGGCTTATGTCTGGTACAGATTTATACATTTTGAAAATCAGTGGGATCCTTAACTGAGAAATATGAAGTATTTCAGGAAAGAAGATACTTTTTTTTCTTTTTTTCTTTTTTTTTTTTTTACAGCAGTTCATAAAATCTGAAAGATCTGGGGACCTGAATACAGTTCTCATATTATATTTTGCAACTGATGCATGTTTGATGATAAAGTATAATTAGCTAATGGATCCCATTATTTCTGATGCTTGCTTTTCACAGATCATGTTCATCCAAGCAGCAGCTGAAGAGTTTTCTAAACTCAATTAGTACAAGAATGCTGTGACCAATGGAAAAATGTTTGATGCTTGCCAGAAAACAAATCTTCCCAGCTCTTGGAAATAGTGTTCTGAAAACAAATAAGGAACACACAAGATTTTCATATTAATAAATATTATTTTCTAAGAAAATATTTAAAATCTAAAGCTTTTTTTTTTCCCCCTGTTTTTATTTATTTATTTATTTTTAGTTTAGTTTAATTATCTTTCTCTAGGAAGCTCTGTATCATAAGCTCTGGAACACAGGATAAGCATTATCCTGACTGGTGTGAATACTGACTCCCATTCACAGATTATAAACATTTATGGCACACTGAGATTGAAAACTCAAGACAATTTGTTATGTAGAAGTTGACAAGTGACAAGCATATTCAAACTAAAACTTATTGCATGTAAATAATTACCAATTCAGTAGTTCGCCTGGGACCCACTCAGCATTGCTACTTGGGAAAAATGACTATTAGTGATTGTCTTGACTTTAGTTTTGAATGAATAGGAAAGCTGTTTCGGTACAATAAACAAAAGAAAGCTTGAAACAAAGCCCATCTTGGATCTAAACATATAGACAGTCACTAAGGCACTGTTTCAGCTGTGATGCCTGACTTGTTGCTAGCATCTGATATAATGTTGTGAATTAAATTTACAACGTGTCCCATTTACAATAGATGGAAAATTCATCTATTCAATGAACATAGTTTAGCTGAAAAGGAGTAGTGTATTCACTGCTCATTTTAGAATATGTCCGTATATTCAAGGCTAAAGTCTAAAAGTCAAGGCCTTATGTTTGGAATATGACATTGTCTATATATGATCTCTCTTAGAGTATACAAAGCTTTAGTGGAATTTATTGACAGTAAATTAGAATTATCAAATTCTTTTGTACATCCACAGAAGCTGCTCTTAGGTATGTGTGCTTGAGCTCGTACACTCATACTTTCATATATCAACAGGAATTAGAGTTGTAAGAAGCTGACTGGGAAACAACCCAGTACCCCCAAGCTACGCAAATAAACTAACAAGTAAATAGAATCACTTACATGAAACAATTTATTTTTATAGAACAGAGTTGCATCTCCAAGCTTCCTGCTGTATTTTGCTGCCCCTGGAGGCTGCTTCTCGTTTTAGTTCCCTTTTTTAGAAACTAAACACAGCAGGGTCCAGTGGGATCCAGCTGCCCTCTCTCAACTCTTCTGCAGAGAGAGGAATTGTCCTGGGTCTTAGCTTCCACAGGCCTGTTGACATCCTTTCTGTTTTTCTGTGTTGAAGGAATTCAGGGAAGAGTGACTATAGAAAAGGACATCTATTTTGCACATTTTCAAAATACGGACTTCTTGCCCCAGTTGCTTTAGTTATGTTCACATTACAAATACAAGATCGCACTCCACGCTGTATGTCTACATTTAACTTTAAAACTCTCTTTAGATGTAATGCATAGAGAATATGTATTCTGGGTAGATGAAAAGGTGCGATGATTGTTAGTGACTGTGTAAATACAGTTAATTATGCATACACTTAATCTGCTGAAACATCAGTGATGGCTTAGAACAGAACGAGGTAGATTCTGTTAAGTTATATTAATCTTTACTTAGGTCATTTCTATTTCTGATTTTGAATCTGTTTGTTTTTTCAAGTGAAACATTTTCCATTGCCTGTGGTAAGAGGGCAGATAAGGCAGAAGTATCAGAGCTTATGAACTGTTGTATACTTACTGACCTGCAGAGAACTGAGGCATTTTCTCCAGAAACGGGAGCAGTTGAACTCTGAAGGAGAATGAACCCTTTTGGCAAGGGTTTGTAAGGGCTCTGTATGGAAAATCTTGTGTTTATGAAGCAGGGAGAGCGAGCAGAAATGTAGTGACTGTTCAGCTTGTAGTATTAGGGGAGCATAATTATTAATTTTATTCACACAGGGATGAAAACTGGTGGGTTATCTGGACACTGCATGCTGCTAGGAGTCTTGGAATCGTCGAAGCCAGCAGAATCCCTGCCTGGTGTAGATCTGACAAGGTGTTGGTTACCTCTTGCCAGCTGTAGCTCTTGAGCTGAGACAGTTCAGTTCTCGGTATCTTGTCACATGTTAATAGCTGATGCATTTTAAGTGAGCTGTCCACCCTAAGCTAGCATTTTGTTCAGGGATAGCAGTTAAGAAGTCTTAGGATCTGGTATCTCCAAGTTTCTCTTCCACAGTACGTTCCTCCCCTGTTCCCAGGGGAATCTAGCCTTTAATATCTACCCACTAGCAGAACTACAAGCAGTTCACAGAAACACAAACACATGCAGTATTACAACACACGTATTAAAATGACTTTTTTTTTTTTTTACAAGATCAAAAACAAATAGAAAAAATAAAGTGCTGTGGGAAAGCTTTTACCAAATAAAAATGTCTTTGGAGGCTTGATCATATGTGGGCCTGTGAATAACACTCAGGAGACTGTAAACTTTAGACAAACCAGATGGTCAGACAGCAAACCAGATGGTTTTATTTACGCAGACAAAGTTCACATTTAGTGAGGTACTTTGTTCTTCTAGAGAAGGTTTCACACACAAAGTAGAAGAGTTATATACATGGCGAATGGTGATAGACTGGAACATTCATACAAATTTAAGTTTCGTCAAGTAGACAGTTGTCTTTTTGATAGAAATATCATCACAATTATGTCATTGGGGTGCTTGTTGGCTGCTCTTGAGATGGTGTTGCTTCTTTTTACTGCAGTAGTCTCCAAAGACTTTAGTGAGGATTATGACCAGCTTTTGTCACGTTTTAAAATTATATAGGAAGATACAGTCCTTTTTCAGAAGAGTTTAGAGTCTAAGGAAGGTGAAAAGTATCACAGAAGTTGACCTACTATAGAGGGAGGTAATAATCTGTTACTGAAAGAATTTGATGGGTGTCAGCTACGAAATAACTCTCCTTTTCAGTATCTATGAAAGGAATAGAAAAACAGCCTTGAAACTAGCCAAACTGACCTTCCAGTCCTTTACCTTTAGTTTTATTATAAACACAGATAGTGCATTTGTTTTAACCATAAAGTCTAGGCAAACCTACTTTTCCTTCTCTTTTAAAAGCTGCTCCACCTAAACTGGTTAAAACCTCCAGGTGTCTTGAAATGCCCTGTTTTGTAAATTTTCATCTCAACTCATTCAGATGTGCTCCAGCCACTCCAAGAAACAGTTGCCTGTCGGGTGGAGGTCTGTCTTCTGACAGAATGGCAAACAATAGGTTGATTCCAGATTATTTCAAGCGAAAGTGAATTTCTTAGGTTAAAAGCCTGATGCTAGCTCTACTGCTCAGACAGTAGCATCCAGCAACACAGTAGTCATAGGCAGCTGATGATCTATAATGTCTTAACAGGACTCTTTTTTTGAGTGTCTAGTTATACATATGTCATAATTTCACAGGAGCTTTTGGACCAGATTTTTTTTTCTCTCTTGCTGATACTACCTATAGCTTCTTATTGATGTTCGATAAAAGTATTTTTGGAAAGTGTATTTCCACAGTTTCATGTAGGTATGGCATATAGTGACAGATCTATTGGAATTAACCAATTGAGAAGTAAGAAATTGCTTTGGTGACTTTCTTAATGTAGTTTAAAAACAACAGATGCCAGAACTTTTACCATCCATTCCTTATGAAGAATCACACATAAATGTTTTAACACGTCTTCAGCGGAGTCCTGTTCTGGATTCTCTTCCTATTTACACTTATATTCAATCCAGATGTCAGTCTTGCTGAAATTTCATTTTATCCATATTCTTGCTCAGGTATTGGCTTTACAAAATTGTTCTTTAAGTGTTATAACTCCTCAGTAGAATTGTGGAGATTCAGAAAATACAGAGCAGTTTTCTTTTTTACTGGTAGCAAAGGTGTCAAGCTGATGTAAACATTACAAAGACAATCTCATAATTTTTACTGGAAAGTATTATCTTTCCAAAACAAATATCATAGGAACGATGGCACCAGCACTGGCACCTTAGACACTGTTTCACTTCCACAGGTCAAGCACTTTATTTTTTTTTTTTAAGAAGAATAAAATAAGGTGTATCAACCACATATCAACAAACAAAGGCATTACTCAGAACAATTAGCAACAATCCTTCCACCCTGATTAGTGTTGCATGTGGTCTTACCCAGTAGAAGACACTGTTGATGCAAGCCTGTAAAGTCCTGTCAAGTGGAGTTTGGAGAGTAACATAATTATTGAAAATACAAAGTACTGAAATACAAACTATGGTAATTTTATACAGCAGGGAAATCAGTAGTTACCTCAGAAATGAACCCCAGGTGTCAAAAATGTGTAAAATGTTTGTGGCATTTAGGTGCCCAACTCCCAAAGGAATACAAAAACCCTCCCTTTCAGTAAATTAGGAGACTGAGATTCATTTGTAGAATGACGTAGATTCTTAATCTATATCTAATTGAAATTTTTTTAAGTATCTGTAACTTTTGAAAATAGGACTTCTTTTCACTGGAAATGTTTGGAACATTTGTTTTATGTCCAGTGTGCTCCCTGAATCAAGTGGAGTAGCCCTCTCAGTTCTAGCATATCCATTACTTAGTAGGAAGTAAAATCAAATAAGTCAAGTATCTCACAGACAGTCTAAGGTTGTGCCTTGGGACAAATGCAGTATGACATTAAGGACTGAAAGAATGTACTCCATTGGATTAAAGATACTCTGAATTGTTATTCTTTGTTACTCTTTAATACTCCGAATTTTTACTCTCTCTGGCATTTCTTTTCTTTTTTCTTTTTCTTTTTCTTTTTCTTTTTCTTTTTCTTTTTCTTTTTCTTTTTCTTTTTCTTTTTCTTTTTCTTTTTCTTTTTCTTTTTCTTTTTCTTTTTCTTTTTCTTTTTCTTTTTCTTTTTCTTTTTCTTTTTTTTCTTTTTCTTTTTCTTTTTCTTTTTCTTTTTCTTTTTCTTTTTCTCTTTTTCTTTTTCTTTTTCTTTTTCTTTTTCTTTTTCTTTTTCTTTTTCTTTTTCTTTTTCTTTTTTTTCTTTTTCTTTTTCTTTTTCTTTTTCTTTTTCTTTTTCTCTTTTTCTTTTTCTTTTTCTTTTTCTTTTTCTTTTTCTTTTTCTTTTTCTTTTTCTTTTTCTTTTTCTCTTTTTCTTTTTCTTTTTCTTTTTCTTTTTCTTTTTCTTTTTCTTTTTCTTTTTCTTTTTCTTTTTCTTTTTCTTTTTCTTTCCATTTTTTTTTCTTTTTTAAGAATGGAGTTAAAAGCTCTTCAAGTCTGTTTATTGTGCATTTTGGATTCAGCTGCTAGCTGTTTATTTTAAGAGTCAAAGTATTTTGACAAAAAAGTCTCGTATTATCTCTACCATGTAATTCCATTCCATGGTCAATGACATTTTGCCTTTCAGGCTTTAGTCAAAATCCTGTTGAA
The DNA here is from genome assembly GCF_040182565.1 of Anser cygnoides. Taxonomy (NCBI): domain Eukaryota; kingdom Metazoa; phylum Chordata; class Aves; order Anseriformes; family Anatidae; genus Anser; species Anser cygnoides. The sequence continues at coordinate 43,313,050 of NC_089873.1, read as the reverse complement.
GCATACAGATAGATAAGCAATCAACAAACCTTTTCACAATCTTCCATCATCCTAAATCAGTTTGGTAATAATTATGTATTTCTGTCACATCATATGGAGCTGATATCAGTATTTTTTTTAACCATAGACAGCAACAGATTTCAAATCTGTTGGAATTTGATTTTAATGTTTTTGTTGTTTAATTTTTTTAAGTAAAAAGAATAGAATACTTGAGGTTTTCTATATTGCATTAATTTTTAAAATATCATTCATACAATTCACATTTAATAGAGATGAATTTATGCATGTTTCAACAAAATATTCAAATGTGATATATTGATTTATCACGTTAAAGAGAATTTTTTGCAGTTGTATCTCAGATGAGTTTGACAGGTTGCTTGCCTTTCAACAGCACAAAGAGTTGAACCACCATTTGTGCAAAAAGAAAAAAGTTCCATCTTCTTTCATCTTCACGTGTGTACATGAGTTTCTTTTATGCTGTTATCCAATCCTCTGAATACAAAGACTTAAGCAAACTAACCAACAGTTCTGATTGACCATGCACAGAGCCTTGCCTTCAGCATCAGAAGCTGCACAGTCCCTGTCAGTCTTCCTGATTTAATTTTAATTCAGTGCCGTTATTGCTTCCTTGCAAAATGTGGCCATTTGGAAACCCTAGCAACTGAAATCTTGCTTTCTATACAGCAGCATCAGTGCAGACATCTCTGCTGAGTGTTTGCCATGCACAAAATTCTCTAGTTTCCTAGTTGAAGCTGTTAACCTCTGCATCTTTGGATTTCAAAGTATGTGTGTAGTAAGTAGTGATGTGACAACTGTTCAATAGGTAGCTCTGCTCTAAACAATATAACTCTGCTCTAAAGAATATATTTAGTTATTCTTTCCAAAACATCAAAAAGAAACAACTGCTTTACAGTCTGTTCTGAGAACAAGAGAGCAGTGATGAAAGGCACTTTGTTTCTGCTACTCCTGCATTAACTCTCAAGAGGAAAGACTGGACAGAGGGTTTGAATCAGACAGAGTTTAGATCTTTTGCAGTGCTGGCTCATATCACTCGAACCAGATCACAAGGACCAGCTGATGGTTTCACATGTGACTGTTGCATAACTTTCTAGTGATCATACCTCCAGACCCTTCTAATTTATGCTAGTTTTTAGATCAGCTCACTTGAAGTGGATGTCTCCATGTTCTTTAGCAGACCTATTCAGCACTTCCCACTCTTAAGCTTTAAAATTAACAGTTTTGGATTCCCTTTAAGCTCATTTTAAATTCTAATAGAATTGGAGAGAACTTCCAGCCCAATCACTGTGCCATATTTGTGGAAAGCACAATATAACAGAATGAAGTGAGACCATTGGTAGCCTGAAGGCTGGGGAAGTTATATTCCAAGTCTCACCTTTGCAGCTCCTGTCATCTTCTTGGGCTCCTGTGCAAGTGCTTATTAGTGAAGTCCTTATCAACACAACTGAAAAACACAGTAGGATGACTTTTTTTCAGCCCATGACCTATTTATCTCTTTCCCACACCACATAGGGATGCCTTCCATCTCTCCCCTTCTTGCAACTCCTTCTGCTAGTTCTCTTCTTTATTTTTTTCCCTTTGTCTCGTTACTTTACCAGAGTGTTGTGACAACTCTGGAGCAGTCTCAACGCTGATCTAAGTCCATGCAGGTGGTAGGGGATGGGGAGGGAGAAACTGGGAAGCTGCATGGCTGTATGTAGCCATAAGTGCCTTTGTGCCATGGAGGCATGAATCACTTGAGGTCGGTGTTACTACCAGCTACAATGGGGCAAAAGCTCCCTCTGAGCTTTTCCATCACCACCTAGTGAGATCTGCACCTCAAACACCGTCTTTACATGGTGGGCATACTAAACAGAAGTGTGTTTGCACTAAGTGTGCTTGAAGAGGATCCAAAACACAACAACATTCAAACAACCTGTGTCTGGGAGCAGCAGGAGCGGGGCTGCTCCTCACCGTGGGAGATGTGCTGGGAGCTGAGGGTGACACAGGACCTGCAGGGCCCCCCCTAAAGGGGTACCACCCCATGGCGGCTGAGCTGGAGCTGGTAACAGGGTCCCTCAGACCCAGACACAGCAAGAGGTGAAGCAGGTCCAGGGTCCATGCAAGAGACAGGGCCAGAGGGAGAGCTGCAGACATCTACATAGCTCAGGCAGGGACAGGCGGATGGCCTGGGGGCTGAAATGGGGTCGTGGGCTGTGGCAGGGGAGCCCCAGGGGAGGCTGGGTAGTAGCTTCAGGGCTCATTGGAGCCCTCGGGTCCCTAACAGGCATATAACAGTGTGCGTTATGTTGCTTGTGACCTCTACAAAACTGCAACATTTGTAAAATCTTCATAAAGATTATAAATAAATTCAAGCTTTCAATATTGTCCTTTAATGACCTAGGTTCCACATTCATTTTTTTTTATTGCTTCAGTGAAATGTTTCACTTTTTTTCTCCTTTCCTTTCCTTTCCTTTCCTTTCCTTTCCTTTCCTTTCCTTTCCTTTCCTTTCCTTTCCTTTCCTTTCCTTTCCTTTCCTTTCCTTTCCTTTCCTTTCCTTTCCTTTCCTTTCCTTTCCTTTCCTTTCCTTTCCTTTCCTTTCCTTTCCTTTCCTTTCCTTTCCTTTCCTTTCCTTTCCTTTCCTTTCCTTTCCTTTCCTTTCCTTTCCTTTCCTTTCCTTTCCTTTCCTTTCCTTTCCTTTCCTTTCCTTTCCTTTCCTTTCCTTTCCTTTCCTTTCCTTTCCTTTCCTTTCCTTTCCTTTCCTTTCCTTTCCTTTCCTTTCCTTTCCTTTCCTTTCCTTTCCTTTCCTTTCCTTTCCTTTCCTTTCCTTTCCTTTCCTTTCCTTTCCTTTCCTTTCCTTTCCTTTCCTTTCCTTTCCTTTCCTTTCCTTTCCTTTCCTTTCCTTTCCTTTCCTTTCCTTTCCTTTTTGCAAGCTTTGATTGGTCTGTTTTTCTGAAAATTCTGCAAGCCCTGAATACTACCTACGTATACAAGAAGAATACTTATGCCTTAAATTGCTGGCAGTACAATATAAGATATTGTGAATTGATCTTTTTTTTTTTTTGTGAGTTTCTGGCCTTTTGAACTCTCCCATGGCTTATCCTCTGGTAGCTGCAATGGGCAGCTGGAGAAATTCTGCTCTAGCCAATAGCTTACATTGTCAGCAACCTGCTAAGTTAAATAAATAAATTATATATATATTAACCTGACAGTAATGAAGCAGCTTTCTTGAAATTATGAAGCCACTTTTACTGAGGTGCCTACTAGTATTTAGGTAACTGTGCTATTTCTAGTCAAATTTTCTCTAGAGGCCTCCAGCATCCTAAAGAGTTGGTTGTACTTGGTTATATGCATTAGGCATCACCTCCCCAGCCACGAGGCTTGGAAAGAAACAGGAATCCACAAGGAGTGGGTGCGGAGCTGGGAGAGGGACCTGGAGAAGAACAGGCAGGTGGTGGGAGGCAGAGCTGTGGGCTCAGGCTGTCTGAGCCATAATCTGTTGTGGCTTTCAGTGAACGCCACTCCCGCTTAAAGTCTCCATTTGAAAACGGTCATTGCTGCTTGTGTGCTGGGTTGGGTTTTGGTTTCTGTTTGTTTGTTTGTTGCCTTTTCCTATGACCCCCTCCTAAAAAGTTGTTTCATTTGGGAGCCACCTCCACTCTGTGTTCCTCCCTCCCCATCCCACAGCCCTGACAGCACTGTGCTTGTGCACCCATTGCTCCCTCCTGGCCGTGCTGCAACCACAACGGGAGAGATCGGGGATCTTCGCTTTCAACTTGTCCCACAGTGCTCAAATCCATACCTTTCACTACAAGCTAAACCCACCTCTCTATTTAAATTACTTTAGCCCATGTGTTTTTCTCCTGACAAAAAAAAAATATGGGACAGATTCCGTGGTTTATTCAATCTGCGCTGTGGCACTCTAGCAATGCAAAGCAACTGTAAACCCTGCTTAATTGGGCAATTAAACTTTATGACTGCTCTGCACCACTGAAGTGGTAAAAGGCAGCCAGGAAATCTCACCCACCAACTGAAAAAGCCACGTATGCACAAACACCTCCTCAGAGCAGACCCCGAGCTGCACAAGCCCCATGGCTGGCCCCTGGCCACACGGGCTGCAGGGCTCGGGAGGGCGGCCGCGCACGCAGCAGCAGGAGTTCACCTCTGCAGGAACACCAGCATACCCCTTTCATCTTTAAAATGCCCTTTTTGTTGTGTCATGACCATTTGTTAGTCCTACTTGGAGCCTGTTGCGGTTAGCAGTGTTGTTTGTTTAATAAATGAAAATAAGAGAAGGGAACTGAGAGCTCAGGCTGCCCCATGGTGCCTGCAGGTCCCAGCCTGCGCTGCAAGCCTGCTCCTGGCCCCAGGGGCTACCACAGGCCGAAATCCTTTGGGAAGGCTGGGACATAGGTGTGGAGCTCACACCACGAGACCATGACAAGTCTTCTGTAACTGCCTGGTAGTGTTTGATTGAAATGCCTCTTCCAGAGCGGAGCTGTTAAACAGGCCAGAAGGGTCCAGTGGCTCTGGCTGCTTCGTGAAGGCTGTCATCTGGTGATTCCCCAAGGGAATGGGAGCTCCTTGCCAGAGAGAGGGGCCTAAACTAGCCACGTAAAGGCATGAGGGCTCAAGACGAACTTTGGAGACATTGAAATTTGAAGTTACTGCTGATGTCCGTGTCAGTGACACCCAGCCCCTAGGAAGAAGCAGATTTTTATTCTAAAGCAGGAAGATTTATTTTAAGATTATGTAAGTAAAGCAACTACTCAAAAGCTGCTATTGCTTTTTCTCACTTCATTCACGTTTATATATATATACACATGTATATATATATATATTTGTTGTGTTACAAAACTTGTTTTGCAGTTACTCTTAGCAGTGTCAGTAGCTGGGAAACGTCCCTTTTAGATTTTGTGGCTGCTTGGTTACCGCAGCCTCTTGCTATCCAAATAGCCTTGCTCTGTCAGGGCTGTGAGATGGGGAGAGATAAACACACAGAGCAGTTGTGGCTTCCTGCCACCAGCCCCGCTCAGCGAGCAGGAAAGCAAGAGCAGATGAACTGCTGCTGCAGCGGCGGTGGGAAGCTGCGGCCTCGCAGCCATGGGGCAACCGAAAAACACAAAATGGCTGTCCCGAGAGAAGGATAAGTAGCCCCCGGCGCTGTGCCTGGTTGTAGGCCCACCTCTCTGGTGCAAGAGTTTTGAGGCAGCCATCACTCTGCCAGGGAAGTAGTTTGTGTAGAGGCATATCAAAAATAAGTACCAGTTTTAAGGTAAAGCAGATGGATACTATATGCGAAGCTTACTGTGGCGGTAGCCAAATTAAAAATGATGCAATAGAGCCATTTGTTAGTTGCGACTAAGTGTTGCCTCAAAGTAAGTGTCAGGTGTTGAGTTTTGTCACTTGATCACACTTCTGTTGTTTATTCAGTTTTGGAAATTGTGGCTAGACAGGAATAAAAAGAAAACTAGCTGATGGGAGAGAAAATAAGAGAAATGAAACAAAAACAACAAAGTTGAAATTAGAGAAGCACCAGCAGTGCAAAAGAAGCAGGATCACGAACACGAACAGCTCTTGAGCAAATCAACTTTTCCCTTCCCTTCAGTGAAGTGTGGAGCAGGCAGCTTCCCTACCAGGAGCTGCAGGGCTTGTTTCTGATATAGTAGGGCTTTGTAACACGAGCTTAATCAGACACGATTTTGCAGAGGGAGGGAAATAACATCATCTGTTAGCTGTTGTTTTTTAACGTTTGGTGAGGTTACATGTGGTGCAATTAGCTGGTGCTGACAGTAGTTAAGCACAACTTTGTTTCATGTTAGAAGAAAGTTACACAATGTTGTGGGTGGCAGAATATTTTGGGAGGTACAACTTCGCTGCGGACTGTGTTTGCATCACTTCCTGAAATAGAGATTGGCTGATATGATAGATTTTTATTTTTATTCTGCTTTTCTCTTGAACCATGTTACACTTGCATGCAGCTTGTGGAGCTAGGTTTTTAGATGATCATAAATGCTCAAACCAACGTGCATTGTATTTTTATCTAAATTCTCCCTGACCTTTCTTTTTTTTCTGTTTCTCTGGTGTCTCAAAGTAGAAACTCTACTAAAGAAGTGAATAAAAAGGGTATGGTTTTACTGAATTATAATGGTATTTCTTGCAATATTTATCATCATTTAATTCACTTTACTTTGGGCTGTCCTCAGCCTGTGTTTTTTAATGTGCTGCAGATTTCTGAGCTGACAGTGGGTAACTGCGAGGAGCCAAGAGCTGGTCAGGATGCAACTGGAGTTTTAACTCACAGGAAAGTGTAGGAGGCAGTGAGAATTTAAGTTTCGTGAGTAGAAGAATTTAAGTTTGTTTTTGTTTTTGTTTATTTTTTCCATGGGAAAAATATACATCTTTTCAGTCCCTTGTGCATTGGAGAGATGTGAAAGAAGGGAGGTCTGGCAATTTCCTGCATTGTACTCCAGCAAACCCATGACAGCAACTGTCAACGTCCTACCCTTTAGTCTACTACTTACCACGGACTGAGTATTTTTGCTGAAGTGATTAGCAGAAATTGATTTAATTATGATATATTACACAGTTTCAATCTCTACCAGGACTGGAGGGGAATACAACTCTGTGAGATGGTGTTTTGGCTTGTCTGGTGTTTCTGCATGACGTTATTTAATCAAAACCCATGTGTTGCACTGAATCAGTCTTCATTATGCTTTTACAATTAATGAGGACATGGGAACAAGTTTAGCTTTGAGAACTAAAATATATTCTTTCTTGCACTAACCTACTAATGATTGACAATGAAGGATATGAGATGTAGACATGGTGCATCACTCAAAAATGACTGCTTGTCAGATGAATTGTGTAAGAGTCCTTACTGTAATGAAAATACTAATGTGTTTTTTTCTGTAGTGATTTAAATTACTTCATTTTATTTCTTATTTTCAAGTCATGTGTAGCTAATGAAGTATCTCAGTATCCTATTTCCAACAGTGGTTGCTTGAGACAAAAAAAAAAAGGGGGGGAGGGGGGTGAAGAAGAAGCACATGAACCATTACACTTCTTTCTTTCTTTCTTTCTTTTCTCACTTATCCAGTGAAAAGCTAGCAATTAGCTCTTCCTTCAGTAGAAACTGCACGTGGATTATCCTGTTTAGTAGGCAGCTTTGGATCACCACTCCCTGAATTCATGACACCTCTTTTAAATTTATTTGTACTTTGAATTATAATTTCTACAGTTCAATTACTTTACATAAAGTGAAACAACAAAAAAATTATTTTGTTTTCAGTTTGCTGTCTACCAGTTTCATTGGGTGTCCGTTATTGTACTAAATAAATTTCTTCTCCTATGAAGAAAGGCTGAGAGAGCTGGGGCTGTTCAGCCTAAAGAAGAGAAGGCTCTGGGGGCACCTCATAGCAACATTCCAGTACTTAAAGGGGACTTATAAAAAAGTTGGAGAGAGACTCTTTGCTCAATTGGATAATGACAGGATGAAGGGGAATGGTTTTAAACTAAAAGAGGGGAGCTTAGAGATTAGGAGGAAATTCTTCCCTCAGAAGGTGGTGAGGCACTGGAACAGGTTGCCCAGAGAGGTTGTGGATGCCCCATCCCTGGAGGCATTCAAGACCAGGTTAGATGAGGCCCTGGGCAACCTGATCTAGTGTGTGGCAACCCTGCCTATGGCAGGGGGTTTGGAACTACGTGATCTTTAAGATTCCCTCCAACCCAAGTCATTCTATGATTCTATGAAATAATGAATCATTATTCTGTTCTTGATCCCAACCATGTTCTTGTAGGTCCCTAGCATGTCTTCTTCACGTGTATCTTTCTCAAGGTGAAAATTTTGATCCATAAAGTGTTCTCAAATGGTCACATGTCTTGCTCATCTCTAAGATGCTCATCTCTACCACTGCTTTCCAAAACTGATCACAGTATTCAGATGTGGATCACAGTGGCACAGTCATCTTGTGATTTTATTTTATTTTTTATTATTTGTCTTTCAGTCATTGCTGACCATTGCTGTTCTATGGGGGATTTCAAGATGAATGTCTGATAAGTATTTTTTAGATTACCTCTACAGATATGTCCATCTCCCTGTGTCCTGAAGTGGAAGCCTATGTTCCAGACATGTTTCGTTTTGTTTTGTTTATCGCGCTCCGATGGCTAGATCCCTAATCTTATATTGTCTGCTCTGAAATCAGTATGTATTCAGAGAATGGAATAGTGATCTTCAGTTTAGTAAACAGTGGGTTATTAGAGATCTTTTGGACAGCAGAAAACAGGTTTGCATTAAAAGTTAACCTGCTTTAAGTACTGTGCTGCTCTGCTCAATAATGTGTAATTTCCACAAAGACTATGAGACACTGGAAAAAATGGCCATTAAGCTTCATCTATGATTAAAATTATAACCTTAAACTTAATTGTTATGGTCTCTTATATCAATCTTGAGGGTGCAATATTGAATTACTTTAACAACATGAAAATACCATATATATAACAAGGCATACTGCTTTTTCCTTCTTGATGGTGGTCCTCTTTGATCCCTACTTAACTTACTGCTTATAAAAAGAAACTCTAAAAGAACAGCACCTGGGAAGGTCAAAGAATGAATCTTTGAAGACTCTTGTTCAAATATGCCAACAAGAATTGGAGGAAAGTTACTGAAGTACTAGCAGAAAGATTTGTTAAAGGGAACCAAAGCTTGCTGTGGCCATATAGGGTCTTTGGAAAAGACATTATTTTGCTTTTTCAGTATTAATTATATCTGAAAGATCCTGTTTCCCTTCTTCTCCTGCCCGTCTTCTACAGATTAGATGGCTATCTGTTTACACTGAAAAGGGTTTCTGCCCCTACTTCAGCTCTCTGTCTCTTCTGCATAATAACAGCTGCTAAAGAAAAAATATTTCTTGGTGCTCTGTTCAGTCATCATTGATGGAATCTGTCTTGTTCCAATTAAAGTGATAAATCCTGGGGAGGTGGCAAATTTCCCATGCTTTAATAGAGTCTCACTTGAGACAGTTGTGTTCAGTTTGTTGTGCTGTGCAGAGGCTTGTTACTCAATACCTCTCAGTTTAAATGAAAGCTGCTTTTGTCTGGGAGCAGGAGCTGGAATGCTAACACACACAGTACCCATGCAGCATGCAGCTTCCTTGGCTTGTGTGTGGTTAGGTGCTGGTCTGCTCAGCCAAAGATTTTGATCTGCTTTAAATCAAGATCTGTTGAAATAAGCACACCTCTCTCAGACACTTCATCACTCCCTGATTTCTAAGCAAAATCCTTATCAACCTGTTATTTCTCCTTTATAAATACAGTGTCTATTTCGAATGAGGGATAAAACATTCTTTTTGGCATCCCAGGACCATACATTGTCCCAGCTTTGTCCAGAATGGTACAAGCTCCATTTGCAAAGTATTCTCTGGAATAAAGAAACAAAAATCTGGAAATACTGAATGTTGTCATTGCACATTAATGGATGCAAACATTTTATGTTATTAGAAATAATCTTTTGGTTCTGGTCTTTTATTTTTTAATTTCAAAGGTCTTATTTTCATAAAAATACAGATATACTTTCTTTTCATCAAAAGATTTGTTTTGACAAGCATGCTTCTTCACTTAGAAATACTCACCCAAATTCTGTTTAGAGCTTTGGGGATGTTAGTTCAAACTTTTGTTATCCTTGTTTTGCTACTACTGAGAAAATGAAGAACAGGAGATAAAATAGTGCTTTGTCTCCTTTTCTAAACAGCTTTTTAGGGTTTTGCACTTTGTGCAAAGAAAGAAAAATAAATAAAACAAAATAGCGTTCTACCTACTTTCTTTCTTTCTTTCTTTCTTTCCTTCCTTCCTTCCTCCTTTCCTTCTTTCTTTTTTCTTATGTTCCTAGCACTGAACTGTGCTTGTAAAGAATTGCATCAATATTTTGGTAATCTATTGTTTATCATAACACTTATTTGTTTGTTAAGACTTTAAAGCAGTATAAATTACTCTGAAAGACAGAGAAGCTAAAGACAATGTCAAGAAACTATTATTTTTACTTTAGAGTGGTATTTTAGTCTACATTTTACAAGATCCCTTTTCAAGGTCATTAATAATGTGTTGTGTTTTATAAGAATACTCTATGCTTCTTGTAAAACCAATAAAATATGACATGGTAATCATGAAGATAATAGCATTATGTATATAAGCAAGAAATAAAATTATCCCTCCCAAATTTGTTCACTGAGATTTAACATAAAAGATTGAACATTCTACATTGCATCTTGCTCCATACCTCAGTCATAGTGAAAACCCATCAGTGAATGCAAGTAATTATTCATTGGTTTCATTGGGCTGCAGCTGAGATTTAAATTATTATATTTTTTTGGGGAAAAAAAAAAAGTTAAGTACAAAATGTATTGAAAAGCTATGTACAGTTTTCACATTTCCAACAGCTTGCTCAATTAGAACAAAAGACCTAAGATTTGTATTTACCTTTATCTTTGAACTGAGTCTACTGTACCAAGGGTGACTTACATTTTTAAAAACTTAAAAGCAAGAATTTTTTCTATTGTCTTCATTTGTTAACACATCTGTGGGCTACTGTTTGAGCACACAAAAGCATGACGTGAAGTTAATTTTGATTTCGGAATGCTTTTATATTTCTACATCCAAAGGACTCGTTGGTAATGAAGTACTTTAAGTATTTGGAAAAATACTACAATGGGGTTAACTGTTCAACAAGTGTAGAGGTCATGATGGGAGCAGCCTTCTGCTTCTGCAGTTGCGGAGTTCACTATTTTGTGAAAAGAGGAAAAGTATGAGGCAATAGATACTCAAAAAAGCAGATTTCACCATCCTCAAAGGGTGATAGGTAAAGCCACAGGGAAACAAATAGGCTGGGAGAACAGAGGCTGGATAAGCAAGCCGCTACTGGGGAAGGTTCTGCTACCCATCCAGATGCAGAAGACGGCAGCTAAAAAAACCACCATAGCTGCAACAGTAAAAGTAACACACTGTTACGGAGGAGAAAAGCAGAAAGGCTGTGACTGTAAGGAGTAACAGGAAATCCTTCTGTAATTGCACTACTGGTAAGAGGAAGGCTGAGAAAGCTTTGGTCTGCTGCTCTGAGGGGAGGAAAGATATAAACAGAAGATGCTGAGAAGGCCAAAGTGTTTAATGCCTTTTTGCAGCCGAACTCTCCTCAAAGGATGTCTGCTACCAGATGGCTCACACGAGTCACACAAGTGACAAAGGGCTGGAGGAAAGAAAACACAAGCACTTAAGTTTTAAGATTCCCAAATCTGCTAGTGAGAATGCAGCCTGATAAAATTCGTCCTGAAGCATTAGACAGACTAAGCCGAGATCTGCTGTGGGGGATTAACCTCATGTGAATGTAGCCGACTGAAAGTCAGGCACCCAGTGGAAACCATTAATCTGCTTTAGGGTGGGATGAGTGGCTTTCTCCATTTAAACCCACCCTTAAGAAGCATCAGGGCCAGGAGGGCACCCCCAGCCGTGTCCCTGTCCCTTGACTCAGGGCTCCCGCACGTGCCCCAGGCCCAGGACCCCGCATCAGCCCCAGGCCTGTCGGCCCTGGCCTCAGCCAGGCTGCAGCAGGGCTGGGCTCCAGCTCCCCACAGCCCTGCTCTGCGGGAATACTTAAACTGAAAAATATATTACCAGGTTGTCCCCCTCCCTTTTTAGTAAATATTAGCTAAACAGGGAAGGGAAATATCCACCGACCCCTGTAACAATGAAGATTAAATCTTTTCCCTTGCCTGCTACAAAGTGTGGAAGAACCATCTGAAATATCTGCGTCTGGCACCTGTTCCCTCCACATCCTGACCTCCGTGCAAAATGACTTTGTTTTCCGAGTGTGTCATTGAAATGAAGGTATTCACTCCACGCATATCTGCAATACTTGCTCACCCCTTAGAAACTGCAAGTATTCTGCACCTGGCAGGTTGCATAATCTGGCCCGATGAAAGAGAAATATGGTCTATAGGTCCTTAACATAGCCCTTTGATCTCTCTTCTTGCCAGCAGCCTGTCTCTCTGCAGTTTCCTTTTACAGGGTGATTTGGAGGTTCCTTTTGAGTAGCTTACATTTTATCTCTTGTCGGACATGAAATAACTCCACAGGCTGTACTGGCGGGAACATGTTGTTCTGCTGTCACAGGCACAGCTGCCTGGGCAGAGGAGACTATTAACAATGAGGCGTCCAGATAAAATGAGCAGATACCTGCAAAAAAAATTGCTATCTCATTAGAGATATCCTATCTTGCAACATAGTGCTTTTGAGATCCCGTTTGGCTAGCGAAATATGAAATAAAAAGGAAAGACATGCAGATGGTCTATTTTAATCAGTTTAATTAAAAAGGAAGGCTAGTACCTACTTTTACTTCCTTTCATTTTAATCAAGCAAAAAAATGTAATATGTGTACCACAGGCAGCCAAAATAGTAGGAAAAAACTGCTGCACAGTTTTATCAGCTTAATCTTTTTCTCCTGCATGTCATTTGGCATTTGCTCTCAGAACTCATATGGACAAAATCCTTAGAAAAATATTCAAAGGGAACACTGCCAAATTTGGTGGCTATGTCCTAGTTAAACTCTCTTTCCTCTTTTAGCTTTGTACTGCAAATGGAAGTCACCCAAACAAGAATGTCCATCTGCAGAAAGGTTGATTACAGAGGTGCCTGACTGGTACATCAAACGGACAGGGATCTGTGATTTATTTATTTTTAATTGGAAAAGTACCAACCCCTTATGAAACGTACCTCTTGTCCAGCAGATGTAACTGCAGTGGTGGCAGTACCATCTCAGTCCCATTACCCCTGAGTCAGGACGGGAGCCACTCTTGCCCTGAAAAGAAGTGAAAAAAGTTAGTGTTTTATTAATTTTTCTTCAACTATTATTAAAAGTTATTGAATACCGAAAGGCCTGTTTATTTAGGTAAATCTGGATCACAAGTGGAGAGTGATGGGATAGTCTATTTGCCTTTGAAAATGCCTGCGGTATGATGGCTAGAAAACTCTGAGAGATGGAGAGAGAGTACATGAGACAACATGTGTATATCATGTCTTGGTTTATTCAGTAAGAGAAAGGGTGAATCTGCTGTGGTAATTGGATAGTGTTCCTATTACTAGTGGTTGTTCCAGGAAAAATGGTAAGCTAACTGCATAGGCTTTCATCCTTTGCAATGCCTCTTGTTCCTGTCTTTTTAGTTATCATCTTTTTTTCTTTTTTCTTTTTTTTTTTTATCATTTCCTTGTGTGTCGCCATATTTTGCTTGTATTTTTTCCTTTGTCTTCGTCCATTTATTTTCTGAGATTTACTCTGTGTATTGATAGCCTTGAGTATCAAAAGGCAGAGGTCCAGCAGTTGAAAGCTGTAGGCTCTTCATAGAATAAAAACCCTTTGAGCAGTTCTGGACGGAAATGCATTAGCAGAGTTATATGGGCAGGTTTATCTATCTGAAATCAGTCTTGGTTAAAAAGGCAGTACAGAAGCACAGATTACAAAATAGTTTTGGTGTGCAAAATGTCATTGTCTAGTGCTTCTCTGTCTGCCCTGATTTCAGGCTATTGATGCTCTTAATATTTTCATATGGGGTGTTATGTTCCCTCCCATTGCTGCATTTGTATTTGAGTGGCTAGCCCAGTTTTGCTCAGAACTGTTGGTTTGCTTTACAGAATAGTCTGGGAAATGTTTAGCCAGAAGGCACATCTTTTCAAGCTCATTATTTACTCACATTTACAAAATTTCCTACAAAATGTCTACATTTGTGTTAAAGTAACTTTAGAAAACTATTCCAAAATATTGCATAAATTCTGTGTCTAGAATGAAGCATTCAAGTCCTTGCAAAGTTAACCTTTCTCCTTTTTGACTCCCATGCAATTTTGAAATGTTTTCTTATTTACTACAGTTGAGGACCTTATATGGTCAAACCAAATTTGTTCACAACTTCAGCAATATGATTTAATTTTTGAAGTCAAATTATAACTTTATAGAAGAGACTAACGAAGAACAAATTCATGGAAGTCAGCAAAGAAGATGAAATTTTCTTTGAAACATTCTGCAGTGCTTTTGTAATATGAACTCTGAACAGTCTGGATTTGCAGACCACTGGATGTCACTTTTGCTTTACGCTTATAGAACAAAACCTTGAATTAGAAGGCCTTTAGCTTTTTACGTGGAGACATATTTCTGATGCAGTGCCTGTGGTGGAAGAGGATGTCACCTGGTGTCTTCTACTTCTCTACTTCCAGACAAATCTCCCAGATGATTACCCTTTCCTCTGTGTCATATCATGCTAAATGAGGACAATAGAAGTAAAACAACTTGTAAGAAAGATATAATCTAAAAGCAGTGAAGGTTCTGTGAGAGACACTAATCGAGGTCCCTTTCTCTGCGGTATACAGTGAAGAATGGTATGTACATGACTTCTTTGATCACAGTAGAGGTGACTGTAGTCCTCCCCCTAGGCTCAGGTAGGAAGCAGTACAGAAACACAACCTGAAATATCTTTTTAAGGTCCCTAATGATGCACGATGATGGATTCTTCAATTACTTTTCTGTATTTGCATTATATTATTAAAAGACCATCCTAGGGGAAAGCACAAAAGACACTGTTGATGGTGAATTCTTCAATGGCTGAAAAAGAACACTAGAAAGCAATTATTACTTTAAAAAATATTGTATCATGAAACCCCTTGCATGGATATTCATTTTTCTGACAAGACTCTTGCCCCTGTATCTCCCAGAAAGAAGAATTTTAATGTTAAATTTCTGTAGTCAACTATTGAGGTGGAAACAGCTTGGAACAAGAAACCAATTGAAGTCTGCTTCTAAAAACACTGAACATATGTTCATGTGTGTTTATGAAATTTAACAGAGAAAAATTGGTATGATGTGGTATTTTCAAAATGAACTGCACTTGCAAAAACACCATGTTTAAAAATGACATAAGGTTTCATAGATGTTCTAGTACCACTGCAGGACTCAGTTGCCATAGGAACAGCTTTGAGGTGCCAATTATTTTTCTAACATCAGGACTTTACCATCTATTTCCTCCTGCAAACATCATTCTCAGTAGCAGTCAAGAAAGAAAGGTATGAAGCAAGCTACGAAAAATGGTAAAACTATGAACCAGGAACACACAAAACATCTACTCATAGGGTGGACAGAATGACCAAGGAGGGCAATTTTTTTTTTTAATGCAATGACATGAAACAATAGTACCACAATGAACCATTGCTGCAGTTTTAAGACCAAATGCTAAAATATGAGGTATGTGATATGTTTTTTAAGCTATATACAGCACTTGACATAAAAATAGATTGAAAGCAATACCCATGAGATACGATACAGCACTGCAGATTCAGAAAATCTTTTCAAGATCGGTAAACAAAAAAGGAAATAAGTGATGCCATTTTTAGTCTTCTTCAGTTTCTATGGATACTGAAAGCCAAGCTTAGAAACTGAATGATGCATGTTAAATATGGTAAATGAATAAATTTGTAAATAACAGTTTATTCCTGAATGTTATCCTAACTCCCTGTGCTTGAGTTTCCCATACACGAGCTAAAGATGAAGTAGAGTATAATTACCTGTTAATTGCTTTTCAGAAAACAGATTGCAGGAAGAAATTTACAGCATTAGGCATGAAAACATTGGTTTATAGTTAAACTGAAAAGTACAATAATACACATAAGAATCAGCTGTTGAGGCTCAGTTCAGTTACCCAAATATAGGCATCTTGCATAACTTCAAATGAAGCAAAGGTCACCCATCCTCGTCTCTACCTGCCAAGTGTGTAGGACTCCCACAGAGTCTGTGTTATTGGTCTCTGATGGGCAGCTTAGATACCCCAGAGCTTCTCAAGTACCATCAGGTACCTAAGTTAAGCAATCGAATCACTCTCTTAGTGACTGAAATAGCCTTCAGGCTACTCAAAGGACAACTAAACAAATTCTGGGGTTGTGCTCAGGCAGCAAACAATGAACTGCAGGAGTTATACTGGGGTATGCTAATTGTATAGAGGAATTAGCAGACAATGAATGGAGAAATTCATCTGGGAAGGGGAGATGAGAAAAAACTTTGGGAAATGATGCAGTGAACACAAAAAAAAAGAGACACAGGTTTTGTGTTCAGATAAGATCAAGACTACTGATGTAACTTGCTTGTTTCTTGACGTATCAGATCATACTGGTACAACTTACATTTGAATGATTATCTGGCACAGAATACTGGAAATGATTCAGTATTTAAGTACTGTAACAGGCTAAGCTCCTTTTTCCTCACAGTCCATGTACCTTGGCTCTGTGAGTATCCTCATTTAAACACAGGCTTTGTTTTTTTAAGGTGCTGTGCAAGCCATGCTGAGATTTTGTTAAAAGTATGCATTTTTTCATTCACAGGAGAACGTACAATTTCTTTACTGACAAATATATAAATATATGTTGTTGAAACTGAGGCAATTTGATCTCTTCAGGGTTGACACTACTCTACTGCTGCTGTTCTCCCTGTGAGGCCACCGTTCAGTTGTTGCTTCACAGAGACGTCCTCTTCCTCAGCTCCATCCTCTGGCTTGCACATGCTTGCCTGGAAGGGCCTCACCTCTGCTGGCCTTTTGGCTTCATCAGTCCTACCATCTAGTGCTGAAATGGCAAACACACCAGCATCGCAGCCACACCTATGGGTTTCTTCCAGTTACTACCTGTTTATCCCCAGATAAGATGTTTCTCTTCTTCATTATCCCAAAGTTTCTCTTTTAGATCACACCCATAAGAGGAAATCCAGAGAAGAATTTGCTTGACCTGAAATTATGAACTGTCAACAACATACACTTGAGGAAAAGTCTCAAATGTCCAGCATTCCTCTGGGTCTCCTCTTTTTGTGGTCTCTACCTTCCTGAAATTTTGGCACAAATCCAGCAACTCATTGATGTGAGTATTAAATTAAGATGATATAAATGGCACTAAATCTGTCTCCCTTTTTGCATGTAAGAATAGGAGAGCACTTTGTGTCAGATGAATTAATTTAATTAAGGTATTTTGTGAACACCAAAATCACCTTCATCATCCATCAGTGTAAATAATAAATGAGGAACGATTAATGTCTTGCCAAGTGAAGGTATTGTGAGAGTCTGAAATATAACAGGGTCCAAACACAGTGCATCACATTTGTTCAGTTTGTCAGATTATTATTTCCTTTCTTTTTTTAAACCTTCTTTAGTTTGATTGTTTTCTTCTTTTGAAGCCATGTAAAACTGTCCCAGGTTCTATCTGATTTATTTTGTTTTATGCTCATCTGAGAAAAATTTTTAAGATAAACACACAGCATGTGAGGATGGATGCTAAATTTTACCAAGATTACTTCAGTCACCACAGAAGAAAAGCAAGTCTTCTTTAGAGTGTTACTGTAGAGTGTAAATTCACACAAGAGTTTTCATTTTTAAAGAAGTGATGCTGTATTTGAATCGTTCAAGGAGTTAGCCAATTGCATATACATAGCTTATACTGTCCTGTGAGCTCTCCTGTGGGCATTTAGCTGTAATAATTTGATCAGCTTTATTGCTGTAGAAGAAGAGACACTTCTGACACTTGCATTCACATGTATTTCCTCCAAAATATTCCAGAATGCTAATTAACCTGGACAGCTGTAGCAAGCAAATATGATGGAGGAAAATGCAGTAGATTGAAAGAAACACAAGTGTTTTGTCCAGTTGGTTTTGTTTGGGACATGTTTAAATAACGAAATGCACGTTGCAATGTGAGATATGTACAATAGCTTGACAGAAGTTTTATATCTGGAATTAAACTTCTCCCAAGCTACAATGAAAAGCCCCAAACAAATCTCTTAAAAGCTCTTTTTGCACGTCTTTGCATCAACATACATTTTCAGGACTGCGTCTAAGACAGCCACTGTATTAACATTTTTGCCAGTATTTACTGTGTGAATTAACTAATTCTATCACGTGGTGCGAACTACAGTGCTCTGTTTTTTAAACTTTATTATTATTATTATTTTCCAAGAGTATAATTATGCTGGCCTCCAAAAAGGGATTGGGCAATTTTCCTTGTTTAAAGGGTATGACGAAATGTTGGAAGTATTTGAAGCCCAAGGAGCTTCTGAAAAGATTTATAGAACTTACTGCTATAACTGTCTAGGCCTGGAGAGCTGCCATTTGGAAGGGCCCTGCTAAGACTTTGAACTTAATTTGTCAGCATCACGTCTTTAAAATGCAATCTGCAGCACTTCAGCTGTCTCCCCAAAACTACAGAACCATTACCCTGGTAAACTGAGGCATATCTGCATGAGTCCGGGATCTCACAGGAGCTGGTTACGAAGAGATTCACTTGGAAAAATAAAATCTTCATCTGCTGGAAGCATCTTCTGTCTCTCCCTCGCTGCGTGCTATTGGCACACGGCAGTCAGAGAGCAGGGGCTTTGTGGTTCCTTTATGCCCCAATAATCCTGGCTACTCAAATAGCCCTTTGAGACTGCTGGCATCTACACTAGCCTTTAAACCCTGCTATACACTGGCCCTGACAGGCTTCCAACCAGGAGAAAATAAAGTTGGCTCAATGCCGTGTTTGCACAGCCTGGGTGCTGCACTGAACACTCTCGTCCTCACTCTGATGATTCCAGCTTGCATTTGTATTGAGGTTTTTGCAGAAATGGCAAGGCTGTATTTTTAGGTAGTGCGTTCGTAGTATTTTCCTCCTGCTCCAATTGAAAGCCAAATGGCTGGGAGGCTAGCATCTGTGAAATGTTGCATATTAGTAGGTGGTACATAGGCTATAGTATCACTGATGTAATTTCCAAATTCAAAAGGCTGTTGCATATTAAGAAGTTACTAATATTCGTGCTGTCAAGGGGCAACTGAATTTCTTTGGCTGGAAGGGCACTACTGGTCAGCTGTCCCTGAAGCGACACATGGCTTTTTAAGACAGAAATCCTTGGCTAACGTATTTGCTTGTTTTGTCAGGAAGCATGCCTGCACGCTGTGCCTTCTACAGACCTGTATGTATTTTCCAGCACAATAAGAAGGGCTTCTAAGACAACCTTAAGACTTTGACATTGACAGCTTAAGCCATCAACTGTAGACTGATGCATGGTCTAAAATAACTATCATAGCTATGTCACAGGCTAAATATCTGGAGTCTGTTTCTGTCTTAGTGAAAACAAAATCTATTCTGGATGTGAGTTGCTGAATTTTTAGCCGAAAGTAAAAGCTCTAACCAAGCTTAATTTAAATGCCTCTGGGTATTGACTTAAGTCATTTAACATTAGGATAGAAATGAATGCCATACATATTTGTAGGTTGAGATTTCTCTCATTTGATTTTTAACACAGTATTTAAGGTCTTCTCCAAGAAATACTGATTGAGTGAATTCCTGGTCCCAATTAACTTAATGGCAAAGCTCCCAGTGATGTTTGTGGGGCTGAGATTTAACTCATAGCATGAAAGTTGAGAGTAACTCTTTAACTCATTGTATAGAAACCTGAGATCTAGTAGGAAGGGCCTATATTAAATAGATAATAAGTTTATTTCTAGCCTGTATGCCAACAAGCAAGCAATAACATGTTTATATCACTTGCAATGACACAAGGAAAGCTACTACTCCTTGCAAGTAATACAAGATGCAGCAAATATTTGTCCCACCCATTTTTTTCTATATTTGGAAAGATAGTCTATATTCTGAAGTATTTAATTTACTTCCTGACTCAAGATAATAGTCACTGCTCATAAGAAAAAGAAATCCCTTGATTATGTCTTTAGATAAGGCAATTCATATTTAATGTGAATAATTTTAAAACACACAAAATAAGTAGGAATTTCTATATATACATATACTATTTTGAAAAGAATCATCTGTATTCATGAATACTTTTCTGATTACTGTGTGAATGTAAATTCTAGAATAATTCATCTGTTTCAGATAATAATGAAATGAAACATAAAACAAGTAGATTTCTAAGCAGTTTTAAAATCAACTATATAAATCTTGGGAGACACTTCATTATCTTTCTGAATATTACATGTGCCTTTGTCATAGCATAAATAAATAAATAAATCATTTTAAGAGCTTTTCACATATTACCAGTGCAATAAACAGCGTGAAAGTAGATAGTCAGCCACCTGCAGGGACTTACACACTAAATTACCTGCTCTGACCTTGGAGAGAAGAGCACATGTTGCAGGAAGGCAGAGCTTGGAGGCAGCACAGACAGGCGAGTTGTGTGCATCTGATTTGCTGGCTCGGTGTCCTGGTAAGTGAGTCTGTTAATAAAGAGACAGCTCAATTTTAGAAACAGGGAGTCCTCCTGCGCTGATGTGCCGCACGCAGTACATGAAGCAGGGTGGTCAGAGGAATGTTTCCAGTGTCAATTTGTTTCTTCATCAGATGAGTTTGGCAAGAGGAGCTTGTGGACACAGAAAACAGAAGGGCTGCCTAATTATTATATATCTATATATATGTATATAGATATCTATATGTACTCTTCAGGTAAGAAAAATGATGTTCTTCAGAGGCATTTCCATCCAGGAAGCATCAGTCCCCAGAAAAGGGGCTCCAAGGAAGAGCTGGGCTGCCTACATTTTAAGTAAGACATGGTCTCATCTCACTTGAACATTTTCCTCCCCAGTGTGGTGCTGTTCCTATGTATGTCCTGTTTTTCATGGGAGAAGCCTCTCTCGGTCACCGTGTTTCATTTCCTGGGCCCAGCTGCTGAAGGGCAGCCTCTTGCAGATGTCAGAGCCAGTTGGACCTGCTGGGGAGATGCTGCTGAGCACTGGAGGAAGCAGGGCTGTGGGTGGGAGGATGTTGAAATCCCACCTGGAGAGGGAAGGTGGCCTGCAGCCCACCACCAAACGAGCGGATGGGGGAAAGGCTGGTGAGGCGATTTCCAAGGAAAGGAGCTTTTCAAGTAGCACATCACTTTTTTTTTTTTTAATCTGCATATTAAAATTAACCATGGAAATATGAGTTATGTAAAAACTTACTCTGACTTTCATCCTTGAATGAAAATGGAAATTTGAGTTTAATTGCTGTTTAAATGTCTGGAATGAAATGGCTACCGAAGGTGTTCAAAGATCCATGGTCAAGACATTTAAAAAGCTTTGAGTAGGAGCTTTAGTTGACCCACTGAAGTTAATAGCAAGATTTCCATTTGCATCAGTGAAAAATACATCCTTTGCCCAATTTACCACACAATTTCCTGGTATAGGGCTGGACCAAGAACTGGGCTAGGGCTACTCAGTGCAAACCATAGCAGATTTGTATTCAGCGGCTCTCGATCTTTCGGAGCAACAGATAAAAATTTACCAGGGCTAAGCCAGCTAAAGAAGTTTTCCAGTCTCCTTCACACACACACACACGCATCCTGCCCCTGCTTGCTCCCCCCATCTCTTAGCACTGAGCTTCATAGCACAGACTCCCACATCACACCCCTGCAAAGCCCCTTCCAAATAAAGTTGGCATACATTCAGCCCTGAATGGAAAGACAGACCACTGGTTATTGGGTATTGCTGGGGGGGGCGGGAATAGGGAACACTTTTATTTGAAATTTTTTGTTCTCAGGAGAAGAAAAAAAAAAAGAGAAAAAAAACAATCTCCATACTTCTTTGTCTTTTTCTAAGGCTGGGAGCCTGAAAGCTGAAAAATGTTCTTTTTGCATCCAGAGACTCCCACAGCAGGTGTGTGTCCCCTTATGTTCACTTCCAGAAGATCTCTCAGTTTGGTCTCCACCTCATCATTAACCAGTGACTTCTAATTGTCCTGTGCTCCTTTGACCTCCAGGCTCATGAACCGGGTGAACCAGCAATTTAATTTCAAGATGGAGCCTCCTATTGCTCAGAGAGGATTGTTCAGAAAACAACTTATGCTGCGCTCCTTTTTTGTTTTGTTTTCCCATAACTTCCTATTAAGGAAGGGCTTATGTTACCTTGCTCCTCAGTCACACACACACGTAAGGCTGTATTACTATCTTTAGAACATTTCCTATCAGCTACATGTTGCTTTAATGACACATGTAATTGCTCTCAGTCGGAATCATCAAACATTACAGTCTAAGAACTATTACAAATTCATTTGTTACTCACATGAATTCAGAGAAGCAAGGTATGTACGCTGGGTTTCAGGGGTGCTGTGAATATAAGTGTTGCCCTTGGGGTCAGGCAAGAAAGCCCCAAGTAGGATTCTGTGTGGGCCCCACACAGAGGGTGCATTGATTTTCTAGCACATCACTGGGAAGCAGTCCCAGCTGAGCTTCAAACAGTGGTCTAAGCTGTAAAAGAAAACATCTTTTACAAAAATTAAGTAAATCAAACAAATCAGTTAGATAGCATCACAATGCAGAAATACCACCTTCATGTATAAGGCTATCTTCTTCAGCTTGCATTACAATAACATTTATTTCATGTGAACAGTTAGCATAGAAGAATTAAAAAAAAAAAAAGTGCCAGACTGAATTTATTATATGTAAAGCAGATAAAACCTTTATGTTAGTTTTTAAGTAAGAACATGTGATTCTAGCAATACTGTTGATGTGAACAGTCAAGGCTATGAACAACAAAGGATAGAATGAGTAAAATAGGTTTATGGCGTGAATCATGCAGCTGAGTTAACACTAAGAGGAAGCAGAGATGATATATTTATCATCGTAATGTGCTCTTCATGACTCATCTAAATGCAAAAAAATAAAGTATGTGAATGATTAGGCAATAAAGATAGGTGTTAAGGAGGGAGGGACAATGGAAAATATTACTAAGCTTATAAAAACAACTTGACTTATTCATTAATTTAAAGATAATCTGTTGCTTTTCCAATTAGCCTAAAAATAAACAGATTTTTTTCAGTATGAAAGACAATTCCAACAATTTGGATGACAGTCAAATATGTTTGAGTGACAGGCTACATAAAATGATTTAAGGCTTTATTTGGCACATACTTTTCATGTGAATCAATGTGCTTATTTTTCTTATGATTCCTCACCTCCATGCTTGTAGGGCCATAAATCCAATCTTTCATGTCTAGAAACCAGTTGAAGAGTGGCAGCCGTAATATCTAAATCATCAAGCCAAACCTGTAGTGTAAAAGTGTACAAGATCATTTCGGGGGTTACAGTTTCTGTTGATTTGGATTTTGTTGAAACTTTATTTTATTTATAATATATGAATTGCACACTTGCAAGCAGCAATTGTATGGAAAAACTTTCTTAAGTAAAAGGTTATTTAGTACTGCCAATTCTAAATATTCATTTTTTGTTTGTAGCTGAAATTTTGGTTTTCATCTGTCACCCAGTTTCTAATTCTCTTTGGCTTTTTCATGTCTATATGTGGTAGGACAATTAAAGTGTTGCAGTCCTATGTCAGAACAACTTGCTACTGGTACTCTACATGTAGAATGGGAAATTTCCCAGTTTCTAGGAGTCAGAAAAACAGAATAATTGGCATGGCCTCCTAAGTAGTACTAGGATCTGTCTGGCCAAACGTCTGAAACAGGGCTATCTGCAGTTGAGCTATGCTTCTGGGCTACCCTTATAGTCAGTGGAAAGAAAGAGGGTCTTCTAAGATTCATGCTGTTTCATCCTAAGGCAGGGATCTAAAATACAGGGGATGAATCGTGTTTCTAAGCACCTATTTCTTTCCATGATCATACATCAGACCCACAGGAGACTGGCTCAGGGGCTGATGTCTGAAGTCAGGAGAGATGAATTTCACCCTGAAACTCTGATCTGAGGCTGAGTAACGAGGGAAAAGGTACAGTGGGAGGACACACTAAACACATCTTGTTGTTATAGAGCATGATATGCATGACTACATGTATCATTTGACAGGTTTACTATTTATCTTTTTCTTCCAATGTTGAAAAAACAAAGATAAAGATACCATGAGAGAGTAGCAGGAAGCAGGTAAGTGACAGCATTGACACATGGAAATGCAAAGGAAGAGATATGTGAGAGCTGGGCTGGGACAGGGGGTGTACGGGAAGATCTTACTTGGCTGCTGTCACAGAGGGGCTGATAGTTTCCTCAGCTGTAGTCCTGCCACCCCAGTGACTTCAATCGATGTGCACCGGCACAGCTGGGGGAATCGCATCACTAAGTGTGGTTAAAGCAAAGCTGAATGAATCCACACAGATAAGGTCGGAGCTTCCCTGAACCAGCCTTGCATCTCTCTTGCTTCTGGTGTTTCTCTCCTGCACATCTGTGCTTATTTCAGTAGCCTGGAAATGGCAAAACTTAAGCTTCCAGAGCCAGTGTTGTAAGAAATCCTTCCGATTTCTTCATAACCAAGAGGAACCAGAAATATCTCCAAAATACAGAAACCTGCTTTTGAGAGATTTATAAAACAATAACAGCAAGATGCATGTCTTAGAAATGTTTCTTTCGCTCTGTTAGAGATAATTGTTGTAAGGTTTCAGAATGGATTTTCTGGATACTGCTCTTTCTTGCACTTAGCTAATGACGATAGGCAGAACTGAATGAAAATGTGGTGACTTTGCTTTTTAAAATAGTCGTGGTGTTGTTCACTGGCACCCAAATAAATGTCTTCTCTGTGCATCAGCATGCATATCGATGTACGTAAGCACGAATAAAAAGTCCTTAAAGCCTAACTTCCAACTCCTTTGTAAATGCCGAGCTTTAGATATATTAAACTTATTTCATCTTGAGTTGTCATGCGTAGAAATATGATGAATTCAACAGATCACAAACGGTTTTATAATCCAGATTTTATTATCTGTGTTAGATAGAAATTTAAATTTTAAAAAAAAAAAAAAAGAGCATGGCTGTGTTCTGCAATGCTAATCATGCAGAGTAACACAAAGTCATTAGAACATTTCCATTGCATTTTCAAGGATACATAATATTTGTATCATGTACTGACTTCTGATCACCAAAGTGAAAATAGTTAAGCATTCTGGAAAAAAAAAAAAGACATGTTAATTAGGCACAGTCAGATTAGCAAACCTGTAGGGAATAGGGATGAGCTAGACAGAAAGTACTTTTTATGCATCTTTTAACTGTCAGTGTTAGGAAAAGACTTGCTAATCAGTAGCATTAGCAGGAACAATAATTACTCTGTTAATTCTCTGGTCTGAGACTATGGGACAGAGTTTAGTTCTGGGCTGTGTCCCAGACATCACATGTAATCTTGTGCAGATCTTTTCCAAAGTGGCCTTTCCTTCCCAATTCCTTGATTTCTGAGAACTTGGCCTGAATTTCAGATGCAGTAGATGTATATAGACCCTGTTGATGTTAATTGAAAATTACAATGCATAGCAGTCTTGAAAATAAGTTTCCAAGACATGTCAATGTGGTTAATCAGAACTTAAACACCCCAAATCTAATGACTGCTTGGAATTGCAGTCTTAGGGATGCCACCTCAGTTTCTTCTTTTGCAAAATGGACATAGCATTTTACATTAATTACTTGACAAGTCTTTCATAAAATGACTTCATCTTATATATTTTAATGTAAATACATCAGCTACAAGAATGGATGAGGAGTGACATAAACATTTTAGATAGGTAATTTCACATCGATTGCTGCATATGGAAACTTATTCCTTCCAGATTTTGGTAATGAAAACAAAGTATGTGTGAAAAATGACTGTGGGGCTCCACTAAATCATTTACACGCAGTGTTTGAATACTGTTTCCCATAAAGGAGCAGAAACACTGTCAGTCTTGTGACTATAGGACTGAGGAAGGTAAAAGATAGCATCTTTGGAATGAAACTGGAGAAATATGACTCATCCTTTTTTGTTGCTTGCCAAGCTTACCTTGACATTTATTTCTTTGCTGGAGTGCAGAACATGTTTACAGAAGTTTACTCCATGCAAATGCATCTGGATTTCCTCTGAACTGTCAGCAGCTTGCACAACCAGGAGAGAGATTCAGTTTTGCACCTCACGGCATATTCTTTGTTCGTGATGGTAAATTAAATGCTTACGTGAGTCTGATTGTTGACAGCATGCATGGGCAGCCTCATATTTTGGAAACTTCATATCCCAGTGACAACTCTGTAACCTCTCCTTGTTTTCACAGGATGAAAACAAAACTTAGATTCAAGCTGGCTCAAACCTACCTGGGTAGGAGGTTGGCATCTCAGGCCACGTATTCAAATGACAAACACTGCAGAATCGCTGGAAGGATCGTGACGGTTTAACAAGGTTTATAGGGTTTTTACGATTTAGGCCACATCTGCAGGAGAGGAGTTGAAACCATGTATTCCTGATATGTTTCAATGCAAAGCAAAATGCATTCATTTAAACAAATCATGAGTGATTTACTTTGTATGCTACTGACAAGGATTGCTCAAGCAGTTAAGGATCACCTAACTGGGGGATGGTAATTTTCTTCATACTGTTTTACTGGAGTGGATAGGGGTCTGACCAAACCAAATTTTAGCTTAGCTTTATATAGTAATTTATTGATACCAACATAACTGGCTTTAGCGTGGTTTCAGCCTTCTGAACATGTTCATAAGGACTTTCTGTTTGTAACTAGGCAAACGTAAATTTAGTTAGATTAGTGCAGGTTTTACAGTCTAGACAAACTATCTTGGTACCATACAAATCAAGGCAACTCTTTTTAGCTTCCTCAGCATTCACTACAGTTGTTGTGCAGTCCCAAAGCAGTCATCAGCATAAAACTAAGGAAAGGTCTCCATAATCTAAGGGATCTGGGCCTTTAAGATGCATTCCTGTTTAGACATTTACCAGTACTCATAGGTGTGGGGTTTTTTTTCTTCTTCATTAAGTATTTTTTGTCTTGTAATCACACCACCAAATCAAAACCTTTTATATTATTGTGTATGTTATGGAAGAAATAGGATGGGTAGTATTTTTCTCATTTAAGCAGATTTTTTTTCTCATGGCAGAAACAATTAATTTAATAACATATTTTGCATAATAACATTTACTTATTATTATGTTGTGCCAGCATCAGAGAAGTAAGCCAAATTTTTCCACAAGCTGTGTATTACCTAGAGAAATTATTTACTCTTTGCTACCTCACATTTAAAAAATGAAAGAGAGGAAGAAGAAAGAAAAGTTATATTTATTATTGCAAGAACTATCTTTACTGACAGCAGCATCACAGGCATATTATATCATCATCTTTGTAATTAGTTTAAAGAAATCTGAAGCTGCTATACTATATAATTTAACTGGGCCAGATAATTCTAGCCTGGATTGTATCTCCTGTTATTTGTTGTGTTTGGTAAAGGTGATTATATATGTTTAAGTTTGTATTAAGTTTGTAAGATGTATTTTGTATACATCTGCTTGATTTTAATGTTGTATATGATTGACTACATATGTTGCTTTTTATTTAGTGCTTTTGCTGCATGGCGGTAAACAGAACTATCCAAATAAGTAAACAAATTAGCCCAGAGGGTTGTGTGGATACTTCACAGTTCTAAGGAACCCATCCTCCCAGTGCAATATGTTTTTCTATCAGTGAATAGTGGTGCCAGGCTTCTCGAGTGTGAACAGAGCCACCCGCCTGAGGAAACTTATATGCTTAATTTGAGCTAATTTTTTAATATTTGTCCAGCGTTTCAACTTTAAGAAAGTTAATGGAGAGCGATAAGCAGCTATTTTAAGGCATACCATTTATTAAGTGTAGTACCAAATAGTTTTTAAGTACAGTTTGCTTCTCTTTGTTTCTATGTTAATCTTCTCCAGGAACATACAGGATAATTCAGATTTTTGTATATGAGACCCTTCTCCCACTTTTGGCCAGGTTATCAAAACAATAGTGCTGCTGGGGAACCAACCAGATTAAAGAGTAATTCACATTTACATCTTTTTGCTAGTCAGGATCAAACTTCAGCTATAAACTATGAACCTGCTCACTTTATAATAAAGTCAAAGAGGGTCGTATCTCCTCAGACCATTGCTTATAATCAACAGTTTGCCGAAGACTTTAAGTGCAATTTTGGGAATAGTATCTGACCTGAATATTCTCTGACACAGAGGTCAGAGAACTGGCCTTCAAAATGTCCCCCACAAACACAGAGGTTACAGGAACTTACTAATGTACAATGTGGTACTGATGTTCCCATTTACTTTGGAGTCTTGTGCCCTCATGCCATTTATTGCATTAACCAGCAGAGAACTAAGAGCTCGTTTTGATCCCTGCATAATTAAATGAGCTGAAATATTCCTCCTATGAATATGGACCAACCTAAAGACCTAATTTAACCAATGTGAGCGTACTATCACCAAATATGCCTCAAATGTTGGTTTGGCAACTCGTATCTTCAATAATGTCCTTTTTTCTTTTGTTAATATTTGACTAGCAGACACCAAAAACCTAATGCCCATTTCAGGAGGCATTAGTGCAATGACAGGAATAGTGTGGCTAAATCTACCTTGTAGTAGATTTAGGAAAAAGCCCTATTTGGGGGTTTCCTGTAATCTAAGAGGATGTTCTTGAACTACAACTTCACTGTAGTGGGCATTTCCAGGCAGGAAACACTTCTTACCTAGCTAGGAGGATGCCAAAAGGCAAGGAACCCCCTCTGTTCCCTGCCTACCTATTGCAGGGCTGCCTTTTCCCAGCATTTATCAGTTCTCCGCACTGCAGCCATGCCTGGCACAGCTCACTGTGCCACCAACCTGGGCAGCTCTGCTCTGTGCTCTGCACACCAAACAGCTGCTGACAGACATCACCTCCACAGCGGACCCACTGCCTCCACCCTTGCAGGCTGTAAATACTAGATGCACCCCCTGGTTCAAGTGGACGACTTTCCACCATGTGATAAAAAAGTCCTAGATCAGAAACAAAGAGGTAATACTTGTAAGATGTTTTAAGGTCTTAGTCAGGTACAGTATCCTTTGGAAAACTGTAAGAATTTGCTTAGACAAACAAGATAAGGCATATTTCTCTGGTCAGACATGGGCCAGAGATTGGGAGCTGCTGGCTGGTCATCAGACTCAGCCTCTTCTGGGGGGGGTGAAAAAACTCGAGGTTAACTTCCAAATTTCTCTTTAACATGAAGCCTGAAGTGATTTCAAGGAAAAATAATGTTGTCACTTCAAAGAAACTCGGGTGAAACCCTCCAGGAAAGCAGACTGGCTGGAACATAAGCCATCAGAGTCCCACCAGGTTGACACAATATGTTGTTGAAACAGTTGCTGCAAAATATTTTCAGCATGGAAGGTGACATTAAAAACTAACATATATACAAACACTCCAAAAGTAAGTCATGTAAGTCTAAATAACTCCAAATGCATGGTGCACAATGAATTTACTAGAGCTCTGGAACAAAAACCTCAGATTTCTCTTTGTATCCCCGGACTGAATCTGTGGTAAACCACCTTTTCAGCATTCCTTATGTCTCGTGCAGGTCTATATCAGATAATTATATCAAAGCCTTATTATTCTGGTTGTTGACTAGCATCTGCTCGCTTGCCACAACAAACAAGCTACGTGATAGCAATGAGATTTCTTTTGAGAGAGTTTAGTTGGTGCCTCCGCTGAGACCAGAAAATTGCATATTAAACCTCATAAAGAGAATGTTGAGGAGGTTGTTTATTAGATTCCTGTTTTCCATTTGATTGGCTCTTTTCTGTAGTTGATAGAAGGCCATATCATCCTGTATTTACACACCACATGAACTGTATTACTCCACAGATAGCCTCACTGAAGTGGCTGACATACTTGTGATATGGAAACTCCTGCGTTGAGGTGGGGTGTTGTTAGGATACAAGATCCAGCTTTGTCTTCTCAGCTGCTAAGAAGGCTCTCTTCAAAGGACAATCGTTGCTGGCACTTTGCAGTGAGGAGACCAAGTGAAAATTTCCAATTGCTTGATGGATTTGAAGATCTGACTATATTCCACAGATCTCTCAAGTACTCACTTCTCAATAAAGCTGCAAATTACAGATGCTCTACCGTTTCTTAGGTTTGGATTTGTAAAGAACAGTAAATGATGCTCCAATACGGCATGTTATTCTTGCTTTATTTTTGATACAAGGTATATACACATTTTATAAATAAAGAATGGTGTTTATTACAGCATTTATTATCATGTTTTATAATTTAGTGTTTCATAATATTTAGAGTATGTAGTAATGTTTATTCTTTATGCAGTAGCAAGAGCTGCTGATGGGACTCATCACCTCCATATTTAAATGCTGTTACAGCATTTTCTGTGAAATTCCAGTGATAAGTGTAAGATCTGATCACAGATACAGGCACAGGAAATAAATGTAAGAAAAATGAATTGGAAATATATACTATATTCATTTTATACCTTTTGCATATCAAAAGCATTGAAAACAATCCTGTCTTGATTAAACCCCCTGATTTTTAGTGTAACAGAGCAATGGCTTTCAGAAATCTTTTTCTTTCTAAACTATCACATGGCTTTTCGGGAAGGAGCATTGTTGCGCCTTCATTGCCTCCCACAATTCATCAACATTACTAACGTAATAGAGAAAGAAAATACTTTATTAGTTCTTGACTTAGTTAAGGCAGAGATAAACAGTGTCAGAGTTGCTGCCATTTGACTGAGGTAAACAGCAGAGAAAGGTATTATATTTTCACAAATTTATCCTGAATCGCTATCATAATGACCTAGGCCTTCTTCGCTGCTCCTGAGCTGAGCAAGGTTGAGCTAAGCCTGTGCTTAGCTGGAAATCCTCCAAGAAAAATACGCAGTGCCACGGAAAGCAGTGTTGGTGTATATTGGACCCTTCCTTCTGACTCATTATTAAACAAATTCTCAGGCCAGTTGCTAGGAGGCAGTGTGCCGGTCGAGGTGCTGTCTCTTCTAATGGACCTGCTATTTATTTCCTACTCTAAATTTTTGTGTAGCCTTTTAACTACTTGCCAGATATTATCCCAGAAATGGCTAAATTTAAGCGGTGAGCAATGTGATGCCTATTTAGGTAATGTACTGTTTTAACTATGACCGTAGGCATCATGAAGTCTTAGAAGATGTAGCTGCAGATATAATCACATAGGAAACATTCAGGATCAGGCAGTTTAACAGCAATTATTAGGAACTACACAAAACCTGCCATATCCTTTGTGTGTTATATGATCATTTATGATCATACCAGAATAAAATTTAACCTTTAAGACTCTTTAGTCCCCTGAAAACAGATCACAGGAATCCTCTGCTGCTGTTGAATTTTGTGCTGGTGGAAGCCATTAGCGTAATGGAAGCCTATGGTCTTTTCATTCCAAACACAGACTGAGGAATCCAAATCCAAGTCTATCCTAGTACAGCCAGCATATTGTGACATATTCTTTGCATTAATTGGTTCAAAACCTTTTTGAATTTAATGGCAGTCTCTCTACTGACCTCAGAGAGTGATTGCTAATAACCCGAAGGGATTAAGTGAGTGCTTGCCGGTAGCTCATATCAGAAAGAGTCTAGCTCCAATGGAAAGAAAAAAGAAATGTAAACCTAGCATGGACTCTCCCCTCCCCCAATTTTTATTTTTATTTTTTTTGGTATAGAGCACTAAGTGAACATTGTTTACCTTTTCATAAATGAAGGCTTTAAGATTCAGTCAGCTGTGTCTGCTTTAATAACTTTTCTTAGCAAGTATTTTTGAGAATGGTAGGAAAATGAACATACTGTAATTCAGATAATGGGGTTTCCTCGTTGTTCAAAGATATCTAGTAGCTGAAGACAGTATAGGCAAATGTACCTCCAGGAAATTAAATTTTGCCATATTACTTAGTTTCAGATGATAACACAAGATGAGTGGCTGAATTTATGCAGTCTCTTTTTTTTTTTTTTTTCATAATTATTTGTATGGAAAATAGATTACTAGTCATGATTAGCTCTCCATTAGCTCTTCCTTTAAATAAATTGTTCAATGTCCTAAAAGTGCAACCCAACAACTAAAGTTCTGTCAAGACTCTTCCTTCACCATTAAAATTTTATATTCAGAGGAAGCCCTTTGAATGAAATAGTCAGCTGCATTTACTGATGGATCTTGATTTCTAGATATGTGACAAAACCAGCCTTTACATAACCATCCGATGCGGGTTTGTCCTTATGAAAAGAGGACATGATATACAGATCTGGTAAGTGGCGTGAGCAAGGGTCTTTCCACCCCACATTGCCTTGGTCGTGACCTGTGGAGCGCGGCCCCTCTGCCCAGTGAGGGGCCCAAGTCAGCAGGGCGCTCACCGGCCAGGAGAGGAGGTCAGCAACAAGGTCACTCACACAGGTGTGGGTGGGTTGTTTTGTCCTTACCCATTAGCGACACGTGCCCTTGCAGCAAAGAAAGCCTGCCTTAAGGTTCATAATATGACTCCCATATACCCATGGAAGAGAAGACCAAGCCTGACAGCAAGAGAAGACCTCTTCCAGAAAACACTGCAACCAGCCCCAGCAAGAGATCTTCTCTAGGGAAGGTGCACTAGGCCAGGATCCATATTATGTTGCATGTGAGACTCCCTGATTTTGATTCAGCTGGTTCAGAGGGAAGAAAGTCAGAGCACTGTGCAACAATAATTGCTAGCCAAGGCACTAATTGGAACAAATTGTCCTTAGGGGGAAAATTAAAACCAAAAGATACCACTTCCCATCTTTGCACTACTGAATCCATTTACAGCAACGAGTTGTTCGTCACGGCAGGCAGCCAGGGCGGCGGGCTCTGACGCGGCACTGAAACCGAATGATTTTCAGCAGATACCATGAGGCCACTCCAATACATTCCTATTTCATCCCTGAACTGCATAAGAATGAAAAGAAAATCATTAGAACAAAGCTAACAGGCATATGGACAAATATAACAACCTTCACAGAGTGAATTCTTGCCTCAAGAAGCTTTTTAGTGTTCCCTGAAGGCCTCACTCCGTATGTGTCCAGGAGGGGCTCAAATTTGTTACAAAAGGTAATTTTCCTCACCAAAATCTCTTAAAAAACCTCAACTCTCTATATCCTAAATAACTGGTTAGAAGATAGGAAACTGATTAGAAATAAATGTCCAGTTTTCACAATGGAGAGTGGGGGGGGAGGAGGATCACCAACGGTTTTCCATAGGGATCTGTGCTAGGACTTCTGTTGTGAAACATATTTATATGTGACCTTGAAAAGGGAAGCAAATATGGTGACGAAGTTTGCTGACTAAAATTATTCAGGGTAGTAAAAGAAAAAACAATCAGCAAAGACTTGCAAAGGATATAGTGGTACTGTATTCTTGGATAATAAAGTGGTAGTTGATGTTAATAAATGCAGAGTGATGCACACAAAGAAGGACAGTTTATATGCACAGTGACCCAATATTATGGCTTAGCAATCTCTAGGGATCTGGGAGTTATATTAGATGGTTCTATGAAAACATCAGCTCAGTGGTAGTCAGGCAAATGAGGGCAGAAAAGGAAATCAAGGAAAGCAAGCTAAAAAAATAAATAAAATGCTATTATATTTTAAGTCCATGGTGCATCCACCTCTTAAATGGTCTTCTTATATTTCATGAAGAATATTTTAGAACGAGAACAGTTACATGCTGACTCAAAAGAAAGATGAAAGGTATTGAACAGTTTCTATACAAGAAGAAACCAGTTAGGTTTGAAAAAAAAAAAATGCTGGGGTTGAATACAATAATCTACATAACCATGAGTGGTTTGGAGAAACAGCATAGAACTATCATTCACCAGAATGCAAGAAACAAGGAGGATTCAAAACATGAGATGCAAAGAAGACTAAAGGAAATACTTTTTCACACAATCTACAGCAAGGTATTGTAGATACCTAAGGATTAGATGGGTTCAAAGAACAACTGGATGCATTTCTGCAAAAAGCAAACACACAAACAAACAAACAAACAAAAACCATGAATTGAATAAATAAGAGATCACCTCTTCTCTATGTAATCCCTAAGTCACAAAGTACTGGACAAATTAAGAATATACCACAGATGCATCACTATGTGTTTGCCCTGTATTTATGTTCTTCCATAAACAAGTGCCTTCGCCATTGTCAGAGACAGGATACAGGGCTAAGTGGAACCTTTGGTCCGACCAAGCCTCATTATTCCTCTTATGTTCTTCTGATGAATTTATTTTCTACTTCACTGGCTCAATCTTCAGGGTACAAGGCCCATTACCTTGTTATAAAAGGAAATTAGATAGACAAATTATTCTTGACAATTCCTTAAGGACTGCTACTCCTTACTTCTTGCTTTGTTATCCTCTCAGGATGCACACAGACAGACTGGGATGTCTCTTATTTGGGCTTGCTTTTGCTAAAAACTCATTTTCTTATGGCAAAAGCAAAATTAAATTTTACTTTAGATATGGAGATTACTACAATATGGACTATTGCACATTTCCTCTTATTTTCATTTTCAAGCTAGTAGACTTTGCAATATCTCTAGTTCAGCAGGTAGATAAAAAATGCTAAATTTTTGCTTAAATAGTTGCTAAATTCAATAAAGATATATATGAACCTTATCAGTTAGTGACCTGGTTAGGCTGCCTATCTGAAAATGATGCGTTATGAGTTACATTGGAAAGTAAATAACATAACTGAAAAGCAGTACGGCCAGTGTCATAATACATTAATCACAAGAGTGAGGAAGTGAATACTGTTTGATCATCATCATAATCACATTTGTTTCACACTGGAAAGCTAAAAAAAAAAAAAAAGTGATTATTTAGCTGCTTCACCTACATCGTGGAAAAGCAAAAGAAAATACAACTAATTAATGACTATAATGGCTTTTTATATGTATGAAAATGATGCTGTAAAAGCATGTTAGAATACAACAGACTGGTGAAATTGGAAACATGCACATGATCCACCTCTTAACTTTCTCAGATGATTCCCGTTTGTTACTTATGCTAGTTGCTTGCAACAGCATGAAATAGGCCATTAGCTTCTATCACAATGCAGTAGAGCAGACTATAGTTTCCTTCACTAGAGAAAGGAAGTTGCTAGCATCACTGCTGTATCTTTTAATTCATCTTTTGAATTTCATGGTTCATCTGCAGTGCTCTGATAGCTCTTGCTTTCAGCAACTGTCCTGGAAGTTGCAGAAGGCAAACTGGGAACTTCAAGGCTCAGGGTAAACCGTACAACAGTCATGGATTTAGCTCCGATTGCAGGGTGTTGTTGTACAGGGATGACAAATCCCACACCACAAGTACGAGCGGTACAACAAATTACATTGGTCACCAATTACTTCTGGCATGGTCTTCTTGCAACTCAATCACTTTCATAGGTCAAATATATTTCTCACTCAAAGACAATGGTAAGTTTTCAAAGTTCTTCTCCTTACTGTTGCTTAGGTGGCTACAAGATTTAGACATCTGTCACTGCTGCTTTAGATGTGGCATCAGTAATATTCTTAATAGGCTGGACGCAATTAATTTATTTTGTTTCATTTAATATGGTGATTACACAGCTGCTAACAAGGCCTTGGTTGATAAGGAATTTCAAAGAAGTCACGGTCAATGACTTCTTTTTTAAATTTTTTGAATTATTTTAATTCTCTGAATTTTATTCTATTTAGATGTCTGTGCCATTTTCTTGACACTTTTTCACCAAGTCTGTATGTTGTAGATGTGTGTGCTGTCACAACATACAGGTGAAGGAAATGAAACGTCACCATAGGTGGAAATATGATTTTATGCTGTCTTGAATTTTTTTGAGCATAATGAATTCCTAAGACTAGGTCCATAAGATAAATTCTAAGGTTCTCCAGAAAAAAAAAATATATATATATATATATGTATATATTATATATATATATATATATTTGAGGTGATTAGCATCCCTTGCCACTTCTTTTTCTAAAAGTTGAAGTGCAGGCTAAGCCTTGGCTAAGCCCAAATTCAGCAGGTGAGAGTTGCTTGGTATGAGCACTGATCATTCCCCTTAGTCTGAATGGTCTCCTTCAGACAGTTCAGTTCCAGTTCAACCCTAGAAAAACCCAGAGAGGTGGAACTGCTGCAATGACAGCGCAGAGCAAAACTCCTGCACTAATGGAAGTGCAGGAGCTAACCCTGCTCACTTCATATGCTGGGCATGCTCCAGAACTAAACATAGCAAGACCGAGTCTCCTTCAGTGCTCCTGTTGTAAAAGCTCACTCCACCCCTAATGAAGTCGCAGTGAAAATGTGAAAAAGATTCCTCCCTTGCTGCTTTTCTGAATATTTTTATTGTTTTCTGCATACATACATGTGAATGCGTGGGAGCACGGAACGGGGAGAGGTCCCATACGCACTTCTGAACTCACGGTACCTTCAAAATGGCTGCTTTCCTGAGGTCAGCAGGAAGGCTAAACTGGCACTGCTCCACCTCACCCAACAGAGTTCTGTCTCAAAACCACTCCTCACGGAGGACAACATTTACATATTTTTACTCTGTCTCTCCTTTGTCTCAGGAGCTTCCTGCAATCCAGAGAAAGCCAAGATCCAGCCCAGTGTGCTCACGCCATCCTCACAGGCGTGCCTAGCCTAGCAATCCCACCTGGAGCCGCAGCAGTCAGCGCGTGTTGGGACCACACCGAGGTGACAACCTTAACCACCCAGTCTGTCCAGCAGTGACCTTGTGCTGCCACTGAAATGGCAGACGGGTGTTTGGAGGTGGCTCGAGTATTATTTAAAGCATAGGGCATAGCTGATGGTTTTCTTCAAACATAGCATATGGGTATCTCCAGGAGCACACCAGCAGGTGGGCAGGATGACTGGTCACTACGCTTGCCCAGTGAGCTCAGCCTTGGCATTGTTCTCTTAAAAGTATGGTTACATCTACCACTGACTTCAGTGGATCTTAGCTGTCTCTTGTGTTTTTTACCATAGTCCTTTTCTCCCTTCTTTCATTATCTTTTTTTCCTGTTCATATCCTGCAAAGTTATATGTAGAATTTATGTCAACATTATTAGTAGTAGCTTTATTATGCCATTTAGCATATTATCATGGCATAACTAATATATACAACTACTAAGTTTTGCAAAAAAACATATACTTCATCAGGATATCCCTGTTTCTGGGATGAACATTTTTCACTATGCAGTTTAGAGAAAATTGAAAAGTTAAACTCTTTTTCTTCAAGGGAAAAAATGGCTGAAGGGGAAAATAATGGTTGTTTGTTCTGTAAGTTAATGATTAAATTTAAAAGATTGAATTATAAAGTTAAATATCCTTAGAAGAACTTAATGAATCTCAGATGCTTCTGAAATTGAAATAAAACACCCATTTGGACTGACCCAGAGCCCTGGTATCAATTCACTGTTTGGAGGTTAATTTCCCAGTTCATTTTAACTTGTTTGTTGTTTTAGTTTTACTGAGCTTACCTGGAGGTAGAAATATATGATATCAAAAGTAGAATTATCGCTCCATTTCTCTTTTGTTTGTGTCTGTTTTCTTTGTTACTCGACAGCATATCATTTTTTAGTTGATTCCCCGTCATTTAAAAAATACCAATATAGTAGATAATACCAGTGAAAGCTAAATAACATGCTGTCTCTTTTGTCCTAATAATGGGAAGGTATTTGTCTGGCTAAGGTCATGGTTTCTTCTAAGTATAAATTACTTAATTGTTTTCAGTAGGGCTTGCTGCGAGCTCCAGGGCTGGGCAATCTAATCTAAAGCAGAGCTCTCCGTGTTTGAAAGAATGTTTCCAGGGACAATCCTTTCAGGACATAGCGACTGCTGGGTCACCAGCTGCTGGAGAGTTGGATTGTATTAGTACTTTTTATTCTGTTTTTGAAGAGAACAAGACATAGATAGTAATGAAGCATCATTTTACTGACTTCAGGGAGGAGTACATTGTCTTCTGTGACCATATACTTTTAATTACTCGTTTGAGTTGTTTTGGCAGAGAATAGGCTGCTGCCAAAACAAAGTTTGTCTTCACAATAGCTGAATATACCAGTTACAAGCATAGTTTGTAAGATGTTTAACAGCAGCCTGTTAAAAATAAATTAATTAATTAATAAATTAAAAAAAAAATTAACATCCATTTTGTTATCCACATGTCTATAAATATAGGTGCATTTATTAGGTATACATTTCTCACAGAAGTAGGGGGAGAATGTGTCCCCATCAGTACCATCTGCACATGTGTCTGATGCAGCTGTAACCATGTCACTGTGCACTCACAGCAGCAGCTCCATCTTCTCTGAAAAAAAATAAATTTCATTCCATGTAAGTTTGTATATGCCTTTAATATGGATGGAAATTCCCGTGTGCGCAGCTTTGGAGAGAACTCTCCGTCTGCATAAACACTCTCTCACACAGCCAAAGCTGGAGACCAGTTCAGTCAAGATACATACCAGTTTGACAACAAATTGTAGTCAAGATTTTTTTAATTGACACCTTTGTCGACAGTCTTACCTCTGCTTTAATCTGGCTTGTATCAACTAACAAACCCACAACTTTTGAGGGAAAACAAGCCCTGGACCTACCCAAACCTTGTGCCTGTGCAGGCAGTTTATAGAAAACTATGCAGCAGACTGCATTACTTACAGTGCAATCAAGGATTCACTGGGAGGGAAGAAAAGGACTTGTCCTTATGTGAACTGAGCATAAGATGCTGTTAATTCCTTGTGGGGGCTTTTGTGGTGACATAAACTGAGGGAATGCTGTAGACAGAATTACAATATAATTTTCTGTAAGTTTTAGGAGCACGTTTGAAATAATTAATCCATTGATTTTTAAAATATCCCTTTTATTAACCAAGTGCGTGCAACAGTCCTAAGATGAGCAAATGCCAATGCTGCAAGAGTAAATTTAGCATGCACCACGATGCTAGTGAACAGTTATCCGAAACACAAGGCACAAGGGGGGTTGGATTTCAGGGTGGGTTGTTTTTTTCAGATTTTTCTCTGGGAAGCCAGAGTAATCCTCTTGGGAGAAAAGAAGGCTTGCTTAGGAGCTTTTTCCATGGGAATCGGTACACATACCCAAACCTACACCTGCAAACACAAGGAAACACACACCCTGCATTGCCCCAGCTCCATCATGTCCAGCTCCATCAGAAGTAGGCCTGTTGAACAGTCTCCTTCTGGGCATGTAGGGAAAGAACAGAAATAAATATCTGAATAAATATTTGAAGCCCAACTGCACTGTTTTGTTAGTATCTTACTTCCAATGCTTGTTGCATGTTTATATTATGATGTTTGACATCCTTTCTTTTCTCTTCTCTGTCTTGAATCTCGTTTTGTCTTTCCCCTCTGTCTCCATTTATTTGGGCCTTTACATCCCTCCAGCCTGGGACTTTTTTGTAAACATCATAGTAAATGTGAATGTGGGAGCATCTATGACTTCACTTTATTATGCTTTTGGTGTTCAGCAAACCAATATAAACAATTCTAGTTTTACATTTTGGTCTCAATTGTTCAATTGTCCATGTGTTTAGATTGGACATCAGCATGGTTACAGACCTTAGCAGGCGATCCCATTCCTTCAGTGAGGATGCCTATTTTGTATAAAACATGTGACATTAGAAAGGTTTGTTAGCGTATACAGTGAGACAGCTAGGATGCCATCTATGGTTTTTGCTGTAGCTGATTATTCTATACAGTAGCTACAACCTGTTAAACATTGTATAAATGCCTCAAAGTGCACTTCTAACATGCTGCAAGGCTTTTATATATACGCAACTCCTGCTATTATCAGTAGCATATACATCTACCCTGTGTTTCACTCTTGGCATGATACATTATGCATGGATTCATAGCTGCTCTCTAAAAGGGCAAGGATTTCTGTATAGGAACTGCTGAATATATACAGGGACGTTGTTTTTTTTAACCGTTTTCCACAGAAGAAAAGCTTGCTAATATCCTATATATCTTGATGTAAACTTTCAAGAGCAAAAAAGGAATAATGTATAGCCGAAATGCCTCACCAACACTGAACTGCTCTGGAAAGCTGCAGCAGCGCATAAATAAAGAGCAGCCCACCGCTCTGTGCCAGCTACTACTTAGTTGGGAAACTATGCAACAATTAAACAATGAAATTAAACACATAGGACCTGGTACATTTAAATATTTAAATGCCACTTTTCATAACAAATCATACTAATGCATAACTGTGAGTCTGACCTTGCTCTGGGACGGCCTATAATACTGAGAGCAAGTCTGTTAACTTTGTGCATTCCTCTACAGCTTCAGCTAAGATCTGTGCTCTCACAGAGGGGCAGGGCTACCCGCATGCGATCTTTATTATGAAACTTCTTTGTTCGTATATATTTATCAGGGATATGACTGTTATCTTTAAGTGAAACCAGTCTGCTCATATGAGAGCGTAAATCTGAAGCATAAATCTGAGGGAAATCCACTGCCCTCGGTAGTGCTACAGGAAAACGTGAGTCCAGTTCCTTGATGCCTTGCTGTTACTTCCAAGTTTCCTCATAGCGTTTAAACTACTGCTTACATTATTTTACTACATAACTCTGTTGCTTTCTGCAGTGGAATTATTTCCCCCCTCATCTACCATTCAGGTAAATTTCTGGGTAGAAGATCCACTCATGTGTCCTTCAGAAAAGAAGGGTTACAGGTAGGAAGAAACCTCCAGGAGGAGGAAACCTCTGTACCAGATGTGTGGCAAAGAAAAGTATTGCCACATGGCTCCAACACAGGTTTATACTCCAAAAGGGGAGGGTCAACAGGAATAACCATTCAGTGGCATATTAAAGCAGTAGTTCTCAGTTTTTAGTAACTTCATTTATGTAAGCAAAGAGCTGGTTATAAGATGTTGGCTTCTCCTTGTTTCCATGCCAAAACTGTATTAGAAGATGCCTGTAAACACATTAAGTGCTTTCCTAATGTTAATTTTCCTTGTAAGCAATTACGTGATTGAAACAGGATCATGAAGTCACTGAGGTGGTAACTTGCCATTCCCTCTGTCTCTTGGGGCCAAGAAGTGCATTGCTAACAGCTGCTAACGGGTTAAAGCAGCAGGAGGAACAAGGTAACCTGGGGTCTAACTCTGGATAATAGCTGGAGTTCAAATCAGCATTCTCCACAGATCTAAGCTCAAGGTGCCAACCAGGGCTAAGACAGACTTGCACTGTCATTGTCTTAGACAGGGCTTTTTTGTAGCAGGAGGGGGTGGGAAACAGCTCATGCCGGGACTATGTTGCTCTAAAGGTCACTCTGCCTTGCACAGGCAGCCTGCAGCCATGCAGATTCTTGAGCGAAGATGGTCAGGAAATGATTTTGAGCTGAAAGTACCTTTGAAAC
Organism: Anser cygnoides; assembly: GCF_040182565.1. Taxonomy (NCBI): domain Eukaryota; kingdom Metazoa; phylum Chordata; class Aves; order Anseriformes; family Anatidae; genus Anser; species Anser cygnoides. The sequence goes on along the minus strand of NC_089873.1, from coordinate 43,271,890 downwards.
TCTGTTTTAAAAAATCAATAAAAAATGGATCCTTCTCACAGAAGTCCCTCTGCCAAGGGGGCATTTTCACTTCAAGTGAACTCGATGGAAGTTTTTAACCAGCTTTAATCCTAAAACCCCAGTATTTATGGAACAGACACACAGAGACCCTGAGGGATTATCGTTGCAGCCCCACCCTGACACCTGCACGTCTTTGGTCTGTTCAGATTGTGCCCTGGGGAAAACATTTGCCCCTACATGCAAACCTAAGAGTTTAAAAAGATTTTCTTTTATGGGTGTTCTGTCTCACAATTCCTAACCATATTTTTGAAATCTATCAATTTACTGCTTGCTAAGGCCTACTGATGCATACAGCTTCATTCATTCTCTTCAGCTATACTCGTGGGGTGTTTGTGTGTCCACATCCCTCCTCCCTCCCTCCATCCTATCTACCTCCCTGTCTTTTCTGTTCCATACATCTATCTTCTGATACGTTTATTTATGTAGATTAAACAATCTTTTTACTTTCTGTTGACGTCAACGTGAAAAAAAAATCTAAATAGATGGATACAGTGGGAAAACCAGACTTCAGAAATGGATAAGATAGAAGGGATTTTCAATCCTAGATATACAAAGTATCCATAGAGCCTTCATATAATATCAGAAGCATGTATTTTTTAGGCACCAATACGGAAAAATTGTTATTCCTTTCATTTCGTAGTCTGTCACTGCTCTAATCATGTACCAAAACATTGCTCTACCCATTCAGCAATAAATTTTGTGTTTTATGATTTTAAAACAACAAAGACTAATTTGCTTTCATCTACATCCACTCTAAAAATGATTCCTCCTCTTTGATTAACTCTGACTTATTTATTCATTTCATCGGTCCTTAACATATGGCTTACAGTGAAGCACTGCCTTTAACCTTTCAAAAAGCTCTTCTTGTCTTGATTCAGGAAAAGGATGGGAAGACATGGTCCATAAAGAATAGAGCTCAGTAAGATGTCCTGGGGATCACAGGATGGCACTAAGCATGCAGGCAGGACTTTTGGGCAGCCACAGCAGCCGTGGGCTGTGGCCCCCTTGCCCCCAGTCTGAAAGGTTGTGTCCGGATCTCGGGGTGCAGCCCGAGCTTACATATTCTGTTGCTGCAGACAGGAGGCTGAATGATCAGTGGCTTTATCTCTCAGGCAAGACACTGACCTAGGGTTTCAGGGAATATTTTGGAAAGAATAGGGAAATAACCCTGATGCCTCGTCCAACATCCCAGTCTTCAGCAGAAGTAGTATTAAAACAGTGTCTGATTAATGCTAAGTGCATAACGACTGTCACATTTGCCTCTACAAGCAGAAGGTGTCCTGCAAATGGGCTTTTTATTCTTTTTTTTTGCTGGTTCTGGTTAAAAGTCATAAATTTCGCTTAACTGCAGGACAAGCATTGTAAAGTATGTCGGTATTCTAATGTTTTACAAAGATCATCTTGAGTTACGAATGTTTCTGCTGCACTTTTAAATTGATATAACTTAAATGCTTTCAGAAGACTTCAATTTCTCTTAAAGATGGCATTTTGTGGTCTGAGCATATTCTCTTCAGACTGGCATCGCTGCTGTGATATCTCTGTAAAGAGTAAAGACAGAATGGTGCTTACTGTTTAAAGATGGGAATTTTGAACGAAGTAAAGAGCTCTCCTCTTTTCTGTTGCTCTTGACATTTGCTGTAGCTAATGCTGGAGGAACTTAAATGACCAACATTAGGTTGACTTAAGGAATTATAATCTCCCTCAAAATATGCGTTTAAAAATCACTGGTTTTGCTACCATGTTCTTAAGCACATTTGAGCTCAGACGGGCTCCATTCCCATTCTGATCACACATGCTTCAGACTTGGAACATACAAAAAAATTTCAAGCCATATAAAAATTAACATTAGGTGGTGAAGCTGGACTGCACCTGCCACTTGGGACAGTCAGCGGCAGCTGAAGAAGTCTTTGCCAGGGAGAAGAACACTCCCTGAGCAATGTACCTGTATTGTGGGAATTACATCTCTAAAAAGTAGGAAATGAATCATTAAAATGGCAGAAACTCACGCTTCTAAAATGTAGGAAGTACAGAGGTGAAGCACATCCACTTCGGGAACAAAACCTTCGCTCTGCCCTGAGGCCTACCAGGCCAACTCTGCGTGTACGAGCAAGCTGCAGTGGCAGATGCACTTTGGAGAGAAACCCTATGAATAGTGCAGGAAAGTACTTGTTTTAACACTTCTCTTCGCTACGGCAGAGCACAGGTTCTCAGACACACGTCAGCTACGCATAGTTGGCTTATTTTCAAGTATTCAGGGCCATGTCAGCGGGAGGATGTTTACCTGCCGGTGTCCTTTTTGGCACGCAGCTGGCAGCACAGCAGTTTGGGTGGATGGGGTGAGCACCATGGGCTTTCGCTGGGGTTGGCCTTCCCGGTGCAACCTGTCCCACAGCCCCTCAGCACACTGCCTGCTGTGGCACCGCCCGGTGAGATGGCTCAGCAGTGTCCTGGGACTCCAGAAACCCTTCTTTAGGGCTGTGGGTCTTGTGGTGGAAAGTTCCCGGCCTATACTTCCTCTAATCTTCTCTTATTGTGCCTGTTGTTTTGTATCTCCTCTGTAATGTTCATAATCTTTTTCCTGCTACGATTCATTCTCTTGGTTAACTTGCATAGAAATACAGATGGTAAACCAGTCAATAGATGTTTTTGAATATGAGACACAGAGCATCTGTTTGGTTTGCATTTGTTTGGTTGGTTTTTTGTTTTGGGGAGTGGGAGGGTTGTTGCTTTGTTTTGTTTTTGATTTGCTGAATTTTGTCAGTTGCCGAAATGCCTGGTTGTGGAGCAGTGAGAATAACTGGGTGGACAATAAGTTAGATCCTGAATGCTGTGGGCATCAAAATAATGGCTATATTTGGTAAAGGAAAGCTACAGGACGTATGAAACAAGTAACGAGAGGTGAGGCTGAACTATTGTACAAAGCTTGATGATCACCAGCAAGAGAGGGGCTATGGAAGACAGCTCTCTTGGAGATTTCAGTTCCAGCCCTCCAACATCCACTGAATGATGAGAGGTTTTTTTTCAGGAAAAAGAGATGACACTTGCACTGCTGAAGGCTATTGTGTTTTTTAGCAGCTATGTGGAAGCTGGAAGATCCAAGACTGAAAAGCTCCTGAGTATGCCTTGCTGCATCTTATCATGACCATTGGCAATAGAGGGAAAGTAACAAAGGAACACAATGCAATTTCCTCCCAAACTGAGCTTTAGAGGGAAATAATATAAACACTTTGCCACCCACAGCATATTCTCTACTTAGCCAATAAAAAAAAAAAAAAGCTAACTTGCTACAGTTGAGAAAATGTTACTGGATCATCAGGGACATATCATATTAGTGTGAACACAGCTGATCAGGGAGGCCTATGATACTTGTTTAGAGAGGATTTTTTTTATAGTCTTTTTTCAAGTCCTAAGTCCATCTTCCCAGACTGCCACATTAACATTGGTGTTGCTGCCAGACTAACAGCTTTCTGAGGAAACACCTATTTTCCTATTCATCACGGATATAAAGAAGAATATGAGCATCACCCGAGCATTTTGCATTGCCATACAAAATGACTGTTTAACACGTATTTAAAGACTGATGCTGGAAATGCCTCAGAATTTGATTGGCTAAGTGAGCCAAAAATGTTTTGTTCTGATATTTGAATGTTGCATTTTAGAGAATATTTGTAAAACGGCAAGGAAAGTGTTACCAGAAAAGGGGATAGGGACAGAAGTACATTTGCTGATTAAGAACTGCCAGACACAAAGGTAATTATCAGAGCAGACAGTAGAGATGCATACCTGAAGGAAGCCTTTAGGGCATACTTTGACAGTATGTCAGAATCAGAGGAATATCTGCTTTGGGCTAAGTTGCTAAGTTGCGTTATGGTAGTTGGCTTGCATATAGACTTGAAATGAACTGTTGATTTTAAATGAATATGTCAGTTTTGAAAGACAAAGTAAATCATGATCTACACAGGAAATAATAGTAAACGGAGATGCTTCTATGAAGATTTAAACCATGAGAAAGAGAGTTCAAGGTGCTGACCTTTCTTATATGAATCACATATTAGCATGTAATTCCCCTTAGTGTACACTGTGGTCAAGTGAAAGACCTAGTTTAGCCATAATATATTACCGTGAGGCAGAAGATGGCTGTAACCTAGACCACAAAACCATCCATACAGTACAGTAGTTCCTGCAAGTATGTCTCAGGTTCTTCTGCATCCTAATTCTTTGTAATACATTATTTTGGTACCTGAAGGGCTGCAAAACATCTTGTCTACTTCCTGAACCACCTTCTGGTTCTCATGCCCTCTCTTGAAAAGATAACTCAGTCCACTCCTTAGCGTCCAATGTGCTAGCCTCCACACTCTTAAATTAGAGACCATGTCCTCTTTTTTTCTTTTTTCTTCTCATTAAGTTCCCATACTAGCTGTTCAAGTATAGAACAGAAAGACCACTGAGAATTATCTGATGAGAAACATGTAAATGAGAAAACCCTTCCAACTTTTCTGCAAGGATATTCTTAGGAGTGTTTAATGTGTTTTAGGTTGCTCATTCAGGATGGCTCAACAAATCCCAGTGAAACAAGTATGTGAAGGACATGACCAGTGGACTGATGGATGTTGATAGTGATGAGATAACTGATAATACTTGTGATTCTGACTGAATTTCTGATTTCTGTCAGGATGCCAAAGCCTCACTAGAATAAGCTGAAATAGGCTGAGTGTTTGTGCTGTGGGATATCTCACAGTGATAATTCTGCCAGAGTTTCGTCTTTACTCTTGGGGTTGTTCTGCAGACAATCTCATAACCAAATCTTCTCCACATAGACTAAGAAATTCAGGGCTCCTTCCACAAGAAAGTCAAGGAACTAGGCTTTGAATGGAGTTTTTCCTTTAGATCTGCACCAAGTCATACCTCTGTGCTTTAGAGGTGGAAGTACCGGGGAAGAGGTATTTTAAAAACACATTGGGTACTATAATGGAGGGAAAGGAGGGCTTTGAGATGTAATTACTGTGACTTCAGGCCACAGAGTTCGATAGTGTAACTGGTTGAACACAGGCATTGCTGCCAAAGGACTGCTTCCACTGAGGGTTAATGCAGCATGCAGGGATGCACTAATGGAAAAGGATCAAAAGTGAATATACGTCAGCTAGTTTTATTTGATAAGCATACATCTGAGATTTTAACAACCAGATTTCAAATTGCAACGTGGAAGTAAATGCCAAAACAGGGGTGGTTCTACTGATAAAATCATGGTGGCTCAACCTTGGCTACCCATATTTAACAGTAATAATTTTGGATTTGCTAAATGTTAATAGTCTTCATCATTATTCTGAAGACATCTTCTAAAATATGCCAATCTTTACTCATCACTGTATCACAGAAACTATCGTTATGCATGCAGACAGGCTGCTGACAATCATATTGACAAGATCTCTTTCTGCTTCTACTGCTTGCAGTCAACAGCCTACACTCTGGTATATTAATTTCATCTATCAGGAGATCTGTTTTCTTATCTTAGGTTCTACAGCCACTGCTCAGGATCTCCTTCAACAGCTCAAGTCAGACAGAATTTTTTCCTTGCCTTTCTTTAAGTCCTTGAATGCCTGGGAGCCAAAGGACTGGTTTATGAAACAAGAAAAGGCAGAATATAGCTCATGTCCCAGTTCAGCAGAGTGGCCAGGCTGGAAGCCTCAGCATCAGAGGGCTGAGTTGAAAGAGTGATTATGTCTGGCTTTCAGGGTAAATACAAAGTCCACACTAATTATCAGTGAAGACAAGGCAACCAAAAAGCAGTTCTTGCATCCTTCTCTAATTTGAGCCTCCATCATCCAATAGAGACAGACTGAATACCACAAATCCATCTGGAATAGTTGCTAAAATTTAAATCTGTAGGAGCCAGCTCAAATAATGGCGTTTTTTTTTTTCCCCTTAATCTTTGCTTATTGTGAAACAGCAATTGGTGAATCACTTTGAGTCACTATTGCTATAACTCTATGGAACCAACTGTGGCTTCTATGCACTAATGGCATATACAATACCTCTTCAGCAGTAGTTTAAGTATCTCATTTTTAGCCGATGACTTGTTCCTTAACAGACCCCTCTGAAACACGTGTCATCTTTGGAGTGCTGGAGAGGCTTTATTACACCAAGGACACCAAAAGTCCTTCACTAGCTTCCTACTAAAGAGAAATACCCAAATCTCTGTAGTGAGCAAGCATCTCTATGCAGTACAGCATATTTCAGTCTAATTCAGGATCTTCCTATTCACTATAGCATTTGTATATTTACAGATTTAGGACACTAACTTCCAGCAAAAGCAGCATTTCTCCTACCACACCCCCCTCAAACACATATTATCTATAGTAAGTGTGGAGTAGAAAACTGGACTGTGATTCATTTTACAGCATTCCCAATACTTCTGAACAGTTCTCAAATTATACTTATCATATGGATGTTGTTTGTAAATACTCTTTGCCAGTCTGGGTTATCTTAGTTTACACTTGATTTTCTAAAACTTCATAAAGTGTATATATTCTATACTACTAACTCAAATTATTTTAAAATTAACCTTTCTGCGTGAGTGTCTTCCATTTTACTTTTGTTACTATTCATTAGAAATTCTCAGTAAATTGAATTTTTTTTTGGTAAAAACAGAGCTTTTGAGCTAATATATTTTTAACCTGAATTTTCAAGTCTCTTCCCAAGGACTTGACAGACATGTTAGCTTCAGCAAAGCAGCTATCAAATATTACAGAGGCTGAACAAAGACCATTTTTATTATTTACATTGAAATGTTAAAGTTACAGGAAAATAACTTTTATTAGTAGCCAAGTTAAATAATGTATTTTAAATCGTTCATCACTATGGCATTAATGTATACTTTTGCTGCCAGACCTCTTCGTTCTGAGCTAGAAGAATCTATTTAAAGTGAGCTGAAATTAAATGCTCTCATTGTCAGACTGAAAAGTTCATGCCTTGGGACAGCAGCAAATTGTTCTCGAAACACTAAAAATGTAAGAAGACTAAGGGTGATTTATTAGGAGCATATTTAATGAAATACAAGCTTTTAGACTAATATTGTTCACATATGCACAGTAGCTTATGTAATGTCATTTTGCTTCTTAAAAAAAAAAAAAGAAAATGAAAACAAGCATCTATCTTCAGTTCTTTATATGAAAAGTGAATTGTTCTTACTGCATATAAGACCCACGATAGCTGGCTTATAACCACAAAATACAGTCAAATATCACATAACAAAATAAAGTGAAAAATGCAATGTTCCAGTTGTTTTCCAGAGTACTAAATGCAAGTGTTAGCAGTGCTGAAATGGCAGTGATGTAATTCATCACCCAGATGTGCACTAATGTGATTTGTATTTTAATTAAGGTCAGTGGTACTGATCCTGTGGATGACCTGGCCATTGTTTTGCAGTGCAGCAGGAACAGTCTAGGTAAGCAGTCTTCAGAACTGTATCTACAGCAGTGTTTCTGTTGAGAATAGCAGTGAAGTTTTGAAGTCATCATCCCCACTTACTGTAAGCTTGTTTGTTTTGCAGAGTGGTTTTGGTGCATACAAAATATCTTCTCTCTGGGGGAAATGAAAGAGTAATCTTCACTTCAAAAGTGTATCTACTGTGCTCCAAGCCTAATTAGGGCATAAGGACTTTGAACCACATCTGTGATAGGGACCAACCACAATACAAACCTAGAAATAGTTCAAACATCACAGTAAATCTGATCTGAGGTAAAATGCCCACACATAAAGAATACAAATGCAGAACTTGGAGCCAGCCATTTCCAGCTGCTGATCTGCTCCTGTTGCACTGAGTTACTTGGTAATGTAGACGTGATCATGGTGCTAACATCTGGTAGTGTGGAGCTGGCTGAGTATTGAGCGGGGATTCAGGTTCTGTGTCAACACACATTTCCAAAACAGATTTACAAAGCGTGGATCAACAGTGAAAGCTGTGAACAATAATTGCTTCTTACAGGTGGTTGTTCTGTGGGGTAAGTTTCGCTTTGGATTCTCCTTCCTTTGCTCATCTAAGCTGCGTACAGTCAATGGGAGTCTTTACGGGCTGAGATGGAATTGAAACAGCTCAATTCCCTGTACAGCCATTTACAGGCATGCAAAGAAAATGTAACAGAACTCAGTCCTTTCAGTCCACTTTGCACTCACGTTTTGCTCATTTAAATGAGTGTGCAGTGGGGGATCTTAACACTGCCAAACTTCAGTTACCCATCTTCAGAGAGCAATCACCTTTTATTCTGTAGTCACCTGAAAGAGAAAGACCCTTCCAGAGGACAACCCTGATCACCTAACTTAGATAACTGAACTCAGGCAATGGAAACACACGGTAAGGCATAGCAATATAACCTACTGGCAATTGAATTAGGACCTCTAGAATGTAACGATGCATTCAGATAGTGAATAAATGTATTTTAATGCATTAAAAATGATGGAAAATAAGTGATTATTATATAACAATGTTGTTATTTCGTGAGAAACCCATGTGATTCTTAAAACTGATGCACTAGAATTTTAGTTTGTGGAACCAGAGGAAAATAATCCTGAAGCTTTATAAAAATTTACTTTTTAAACTCCTTGCTAAACAGCAAACAGAAGAGCACCTGCTTCAAAAAGTAAAGACCTCCCAAACCATTCAGCTAGAGCAAGGATAATACACAATTGCAATCTGTTTACCGGGACATGATAAACTTGTCCAAAAAACATGGCATTGTAAACCTTACTTTTGCTGTGGACACATATCCTAAACATAAGAGATGATATTGCCTTTTTCATTTCCTATTTAATATCCAAGAAATATTAAAATTTTAAATTTTAAATTCTTATTTTAAAGATTTTAATTTATTTAAAAGATTTTATTTATTTTATTTATTTTAAAGATTCTTATTTTAAAGATTTTAAATTCTTTTTTCTTTTTCTTTTTTCTTTTTTTCTCCCCAGGATAAACTGTCAAAAAATCCAGAAGATAATTTGCTATGAGTAAATTTTATAATCATATGTATGCCACTGGAAGACAAAAACTCTGTTTGAGGAAGGTATTTGACAGAAACAAGCAAATGTGGATAGTTCAGCATGCAGGCTAATTCTTCTTTCTTAAGCTTTCTCATTTACATTTACAGTTATGTAAGAACATCCCACCCTGAAAATCCTATCTCATTGCTGAGTAATTAGTCTTACTAATAGTTTGTAAGTCTAAGGGTAAGCTGGGAATGAACTGGTGCAGTGCCTAAATGGCTAAGGCCAAAAGCTTTTTGTTTTTGAAGGACCAAAAACTGGCATCATGTCAAATGGCATTTTGGCAGAAGCCCAACTTCTCGCACTTGTATGTAATCTTCACTGTTTTCCAGCTAGAAGCAGATGCACCAAGTGAAAAAGGCTCTTATCCAGTTCTGTTGCACTGCACAAGACCAATGGGCACTGTGGAGATAATTGTTGGTGTATCCCTTTGGTTAGATTAATATAAATATAATAATTTATATAACATTAATATAAGCATTAATCTCATTCTATGATTCTGTGATTCTGCGATTCATGCCAATCGTTTCACAGACACTGCAAAGATGTGCACGCCTCTGCATCAAAATACTTCATTGTACTGACTGACACACATGCCAGAAAGCTAACCTATCTTCTTGCACCATCATCAGCCCTACAGGTACTGAAATACCCATTTCCACTCTGTATTCCAGCCTTTCATTCCCTAGAAAATTAAGGCACCTGCTTACATTGAAGTAGAGTCCTTAATAATCACATGCTTACCTAGTAAGTACACATATAAATATATGCATACCTAGTAGGCCTTATAGGTCTCAAAGGGACTGATTACATGATTGCACCTCATTATATTGATTAATATTCTGTGGAACCAAATGCTCCACAGATTTCCTTACAATCCTTCTCTAACTTTGTTAGAATTAATAAATACAGTCTCTTCTAGGTATGACTATGCAACAGCTAGCTAAGGAAGACTCATCCCTCAAGAGGCCAGTCATTGGGTGCCATGCCCTCAGGAGGTAGACCTGGCTTCCAAAACAGCTGTTACAGCCAGCAGACAGATGTCCTTAGATGTCGGTAGATAGGTGTGTGCACAAACGATGTCCTCAGAACAAGCACAGTGGCTTGAACTCTGTTCTCTGCCTTGCCTCTAGGCCTGGTCTCTGTTGTTGTCTTTGGTTTCACAGTTCAGGACCCAGCTCATGCCTGCTGCCTGCTTAGTCGTAGTTCTGGCCCAAGCTATCTGTCCTTGTTCCTGCTCCGTGTGCTCCTTCCCCTGGCCCTCACATTATGACCTGCACTTCTGCTGCCCTGACTGCATCCAAAGTTTTGCTGTGTTCTTGTCAAAGTGCATACGAACTCCCTGGCTTCTTGATGCCAAACACTACCTCCGACCATATTCTTGCCTTGCTCTGTTAGGCTAATGAGTATTATATGTCTCTGGTTCTTGATTTGAGATTGCCTTAATTACATCACCTGGCTCCTGCCTCCACCCAGACTTCAGCCCGGGGCCTCACTATGAGGTGTGCAACACCCTTGTCCCGTCACAACAGTCTACACGGACAGGTGCAGGCAGACAGCAGCTTGTTCCACTACAGCTCCAAGCCGGGCAGAAACGAGCCAACTTGGTCTGGAAGCCATATACCCACAGAGCCTGAAAGGAAGAGCCTTTTTATTTCCAGACAAGACACACCGCCAGCATGGAGCACAAAAAAAAATGAAACCATCTCTGCCTATACTTGCTCAGTTATATATATAAACCTATAAAAACCTGTACTAACTGATACTAACTTTTAGGGCACAGAGTAAATGTAAATGCTGAATAGAGACAGAATGAATAGATGTCTCAGTGTTTGCCCAGATGTTGAGCAGCATCCTTCATGACACACAGGGAGATAGAAATCTGCTGTGTGGGACAGATGCAAAAGCAGAAAGATCTCTACTAAACTTGTCTCATCTCATCTAAAAGCTGTCCTTAGATTACCTGAAAACACTGTCTGCGTTCACTGTGCAACTCGGCTGAAGCATAGAAATTGTGTTTCAAAACATTTGGGTAAGAAGTAGGAGCTACAGGGTAAGGGAAGTCAGTTCTGTCTGTGTCCCATTCTTTGGATTACTTTTTGCTGTGTTGAGCAATCATTTTCATTTTGAGAACAGGAGAAGCATTATCAGCCCCAAATCAAATCTTTGACCTAAAGTATTAAAATTTGAATTTCAGGCCTCCATCCAATACATTCACACTGGCTGTTGGTTTGATCCTGTGTAACTTCCACATCAACAGATGAAACCTCAACAGGGTCAGAGTATGCCACAAAAATGTGCTTGAGGTACCTTAAAACTAAGCGGTGTGGCTCCTGGTAGCAGCGTGCTTGGGTTGCATAAAGCTCAGTGGAAACTAGTGTCGGCTACTGCAGGTTTGATTTAGGCTACTGGACTTCTGCAACTTAGGCTGAGCTCTGTGCTGCTATAGCTTGTACCCAAGCCAGGTAATGCAAACCTAACAAAGTTCCTGTACACTGGAAGCAATAAAGCAAATGTTGGATCCAAACAGCGCACATTTCAGGGCAGTTTTAAAAGCAATGAAGCATTTGTTGACTTCCAAATCATTTCCAGTACCCTAGTACCTCAATGGGACTGCTCATAAGGGCTGTACAATGCAAGCAACAGTGGCAGGATCTGACCATAAACACTTTTAGGCATGTGATAGAGACAGACTTTTGTGCCTTTGTTTCTAGGTAACTGCATGTTTTTGTTTAACTATGTTTTGATTATGGTATGGAGCTCATTTAGCACTGTATGGGCAAATGGCATTCTTTATGTTATATTTAGCTTTATCTCTCTATGTATGAGGACCGTGTAGCGTAATAGTTGCTTTGAGGCCTGATTTTCATCTCCTTACCAAAGCCAAAGTGCAAATCTGTGGGAATGTTATATAACAAGGGAATGCGACTCCCAATCTGCTATAATATGCTTAATCTGAATAAACAGTCAGGCCGTAAATTGTCTGTGTGGTGTATAACCCCACAATAAGTTAACATATAATTAAATCTCAGATTTTGGAACCTGTACTTATACTGGAAATCATTTACTTGTATCAGTATGTGCAGTGGGTTTCAGTGGGACATTAGTGGCAGCTTATATAAACTCACTGAAATGAGCAGAAGTTCCCAAATCTAGCCTTGACCACTTTAAATAGATATAAACTAAGGCATCTATACTTTCTCTAGCTGGAGCAAGCATCTAACTTGACCTATGTACGTATCACCTATGCAATTATACTTCTAGAATAAATTTACATCAAACCTGCATATATTTGGGGTATAAAATATTATGAAATACATTTTTCTATGTGCTTATTGCTGCTGCAGAGAAGTGTGAGTGTTATATGATGGTGATGATATTGCGGGATATGGTTGCAGGATATTCCCATTTTGTGCAGGGAACTCTCTGATGACTCTTTGAAAGTAAGGATGCTCCTAAATATGCGATGCAGAAAAGCAGGGACAGATTCTGAATTTTTGGTATGGATTAGTTATTTTTTACAGGAAGCAGACATCAGAAAGGTATTTTAAGCTATTATTTTTTTTACAGTCTTTCCTTTTCTATAGTATTTGCCCATCTTCTCCAATCTCATCTAAATGCAAAGTGATGAGAGAGTAAGGCAGACCCTTCTCATTTTGCAGTAATTGTTTGACATTTATTGTTCTGGGAGCAACACTGTGATTTTAGCAAGATCCTAAGATTTAATATTAACCCCTTTTTTGAAATTATATAAAAAATAAGTTTTTGAAATATGGGAACCCACAAAACTGTAGCACAGACATTTTATCAAATAAATAAGTGTTGTGTTTTCTAAAACATAGGAGTGTTTATGGGTTTTCTGAGCACTCCTCGCTCAATCAAAAACCCCACTGCAAAAGAAGCTGCAACGCTGGGGGCTTTACCTGAAGCAGGCTTTTGTATCTTTATTAAGGCTTTACCTTAAACTTTTTAAACCTTAAATTGTGAGGACTGGGAGTGGAAAGAATTTAACTACTGTGATCAACATACTTTATTCAGCTCCTGAGGTTTAAATACAAAATGACGTCAGGAATGGAAAATTAAGAACTTGGAGTTACTTATTCCATGTAAAATCAAGACAGATGCAGAGTGAGAAATGTTCTAACTTCCTGTTAGTTATTCTACCCATCAGGACACAGTCATAAAGAAATAATTAAAATGTTACTAATCAAAAGAGTTAAAACATTTTAACTTTAAAATCGTATCTATAAACTGCAATTAATCACACAATTAGAAAGTTCATTGTACTCCTATTAATCCAGCTTAAATAGTAGCAATTCATAATACATAATTATCTATCCGTCTTAAGCATAATGCAGAACTTTCAGAGGACCAGCCTTTACTTTCTTGAGTTCCATTAGAAGGAGAGAGCAACAAAATGCACATAAATAAAAACACAAATCAAGGAATACTTAATGCAACCTGGAGCCAGGTGTCTGATCTTAGCAATCTCAGCACTTTAGGTCTGACTTAGTGCTTGAAGTAAAAGTACCCTATGACTCTGTCCTAGTTATAAAAAAGTAGCTACACCAGTACTGCTCGAAGGGAAGTGACCAGGACATAAACATGCCTGGGAGGAAGGGGCAGGAGGACATGGGAGATGAACCTTGGAATCGCCCAGCTGTGTCTCTGGGGTGAATCTCAGCTGGGGTCCTGGCTTTCTTCGCACCACTGTTGCTGTACTCCTGGGACTGAGAGTTCAGTTTAAAATGAAGACTGTCAAGAATGAGAACATTAGCTTTATCATTTAATATGAAAATTTTCTAGCCCTCCACTCATCATGTTTGTACAAAATCCTATTTGGCAGCTCTCGGAAGGAAACAGGAAGCAAAGTCCTCCCACGTACAGCACCTCCACTGAGAAGGCATAATGCTGGGCAAAAGAACTGACTTGGCTGTGCTCTCCTGCCTTACTCCAGCTTGCAGATTTACTTTACCCGAGACAGAACCTAGGCCTAAAGAACAGCAAACCAAACAAAAACAAAACCAAACAAACAGAACCCTTCCCAGGAAAAATAACAAAGTTCACAGCTAGAACTGTGGGTGATATTTCATGTGATGGTTGAGCCTACTGAATGTCTCCCTGCTGAGAAGAGCAGCTCTGTCTTTCTCCAGTCCTGGCCACATACTCACATCTCTTCTGGAAAGCTTCTGTGACCCTTTTACAAGTCTATTCAATTTTCTAGACCATCTGGAAACTAACCAAGCCAAAAAGTAAAAAGTCTGCCAGTGTTGACCGCTCACTGTGGTGTCAGATGAACACCAAAGCCCGTGGAAAGGCTGGAAACAGTGTCTGTGCATCTGGGAGTAGGGAGAGGGCAGTACAAAGGGTGAAGGACTTGCCCTTGTCCTGGCAGTAACTTGCCTGGATGCCTCAGTTAACTGGAGAAACTCAGCACCAGTCTCTGAAGAAGAGACTGAGAAAATGCTGGGAAGAAATGCTTTCTCTTTCAGACAAATAGAAGGCTGTGTCATAAATCCAAAATGTCTAGGAAAAAAATAAATTTTGGATGAGATCTAGAGCTTATGACCTTTTCCTCTTCTTACACTAAGTGACTAAATAATGTTTTGGTGGGAAGAAGCTGGTTTTGGGTTACTTTAAGCATCTGCTAGAGAAAAAAAGATTTTTATGGGTCCCATCTCAATTGGGCCTTTCAAGTTACCATGATGACTGAATGGGGGAGTTGCAGGCCAGCAATCCATTTTAGGAATAGGTAAGAAAATTAATTTTGTCAGATGGGGATTGAAAATCATAAACCTGTTGAACAGGAAGATATATTAACAGGTTTGGAAGCGCACATCTCTGTATTCACGATATTGAAATTAAAGCTTCTGGAGTTACCTTAGTGTTACATTAGTGGTTGCCACAGATTAATGTTGTGTCAGATTAATTGTCTCAGCTAAGTCACCCTTCTTTTAAACTGACAGGATGAAGCAATTCAATTTCTTTGTGAACTTGTGCTAAAGAACAATAAGAGGCCACCAGAGGAGTCACTTGATGACTGGGATGAAGTCTGATCAGCGAAGCTGTAGCCTGAGGAGTTACCTGCAGAAGAAGTAACCCTACATAGCAAACACAAGGCTAACGACAAACACGAGGAGAAAAATAACAATAGTGGAAGTGTTTATTAGGACAACGAGCTACTAGAAAAAGTGATTTCTGAGCAAGAAAACTGCTTTTGGTTTCTGTTGTATTCAGGGAAAAAAGTTATTATGAATATTCTTATAGTTATCATGAATATTCTTACAGTTATTATGAATATCCTTATAAATAAGCATCACAATACTATCAGCCACTTCTCTTTTAAAGAAAAGCAATTGGTTTTCCTTTTAATGGCTTCCTGAAGAGGCCAAAGGGCGACATTTTTATTTTTGTCACTGATATAGGTGTGTTACTTATGTTACTACATTGCTAAGACTAGTCATGATGTGAGTGCGCAGTTATGTCATATGCTCTGCTGGCTCACAAAAATAGAGCCTGTAGGCACCATGACCAGCAGGGCATACTCATAGATGCCCAAAATCCAAGCCAAGCCAATTGTTTGGCCAAACTGAGATTTTAGTATTTTTAAACTAGCAGTTTGAGAAAGGACACTTTCATATACCAAGACGAGTATCTAAAAAGGAAAGTCACATGCCTTACAGTAGCAAAGGGGCAGAAATCTAAGTGTCACTACTGTCAATAACCCTTCAGCGTATGTATATTTGCATTGTGAGAAACTAGACTTGGATGTCTTTCATTTCTCTTTGTCCAAATCGTCCTCCTGCAGTCCTGGAAGTACGTTTCTCAGCTGTGATATGTTCAGAATGCAGCTCCCAGGGAACATCTTGCATGCATTTCAGAGTGACAGGTCATTCCCTTCCCCCAAGTATTTAAATTGTGCATTTCAGCAGCACGCTCCTTGACTCAAACCACACAGAACAGTGGAAAAGAAACATGTTGCTAGCTTACCAGAGATTGGTAAAAGCAGACGTTAAGATTATGTGGCATTTTTTTACATTAGAATCAAGCTAAGATACTTGTTCTCAACAGCACGAGGCTAAAATAGACAATTGTCACAGCAGTGTCTAACAAGAGGTCTGCACTTACATTTGTGCAGAATTCCCAGGACTGCAGGGACCACAAAGAAATAGAGTGCCTATATTTCTGTTAAACAAAATACAGTTCAATCTTGATATTTTTCACGGAGTGACTAGGCAAAACTTAAATACAACTGAAAGTAAGAATGGTTTTCTAAAGTCAATTTTATAAATAAGCATATTTCCCCATTTCCAAAGGGCATGGTGTTACTCTTTACTAACCAAAACAACTATTTTTAGCTTAACCCATGCACTATTGAAATTGTCAGTAGAGTGCATGCCAGTTTAACAGATGGGTACAAGTAGAAGAATGTCAGAGAATCTGTATGTGAATCAAGTTTAAATGTTAGCTTGCATTGCCATCCAAGAATATTAAGATGGCAATCTGTGTAAAGCTTACCGAAGATGCTGGGAGAATACACCAATGCAAATCTGATTCAGAACTGCACAGCCTATAAATATGTGCCTGGGTTGCTATGGTAGTTTTAGTTCTGGTTTTGGTGACTCAGGATTATGCAGCACTAAAAACTAAACCACCTTGAAATATGGCATTTCTGTGTAAGAACCTTAGTCTGAACTGAAAGAAACCAAAGAATGAGAAGTCTGCCTCTTACATAATTTACTTCAAAACTTTGATAGCACTTTGTGCCTAGTCTTCCTACCTATTTTTTTCTGGATAAAGAATGTATGAGAGTTTTCACTGTTACTTGTGTGGGTTTGTCACAGAATCAGAGAAGAGAATACAACATATTTATAGAAATGAATATGACTGTCAAAAAATATGAAAGAAATGCCTTATTCTTATAATAAGTATCTCTATTATGGCCTTTTCATGATGAAAAAGGCTTCTATATTTTCTTATCCCATTTCTCATTTTAAAATCTATGGTTCTTTATAAAAATCTGGAAGAATTATCAGGAAGTTTTATGTCAATATATACAGTATTTGTCACTGTCCCTTCATATTATCCATTTTTTCCAGAGCTGGAGCTGATGAAATTAACTTTGATATATTAGTTTTCTTCACTGGGGAGAGAAAAACATTAGGACAAAATTTTTAGAAGCCACAATGCGTCTGTTGCTGCTTGAGATGAAAGACAATTCAACAATTATCCTTAGGAGGTCAGAAGAAAAATTCTGCATCCCAGAAGCTGACTATTTCGGGTAGTGCAAAAACTTCATCTATGTACTTCTGTTGTACGGAAGCCTGCAGGAATTAGCTTTGAACAATGCCTGTAATACTTTTAAGAGAAAATGGAAAACTGGAAAACACACTGATAAAAATCCTAGTGTTAAATCACTTTGTTGATCATTTGAAGCTTGTCATTAAACTAACTGCAAATATATACATACATAGATGGCATCTCTCAAATTATCTTGAGAGAAAGGTATACCTAGTGAATTAAGAGCTACTATTCGTATGTGGAAAATTATACATTCAATCACTTTTAGTGCTATGTATATACAAAGGATTTTACAGAAAATAATCTGCTAGAGATATATCAAAACAGCTTGGTAAAACTAGGTCTACATGGTGTGCCCTTATGTTGCACACAGTTCATGTGCCTAAAATGGTAAGTGACTCTTGTGAGCACACTGATATTATTGTAAACACACACACACACAGTGATCTAATTCAATTTTGTGATACTGTTTTGTAATCAAACCAACCAGTAATGCCTGTTTCAGGGAAAATTTTATACTCACTTTTAATATGGTCTTCAAAGTGAGCCTTAATATACAGGGTTTGGGCCAGGCCTCTGTATAGATGAATTTCACTAGATTTCTGCAGAAAATTTTATTGGTACTTGTATATATTTATCTCAATTGTATACGTTCATCTTAATTAGTACCAAATCAGAAGCTGCAGAGAGTCTCATGTTCTCTCAGGTACTCTGATTTTACACTGATAACAAATGACATCAAACTGGTATGATTGAGTATGGCCTAGTATGCCTTTGCTATTGAAAATATAAGCTTTTATGAAACTATAAGCTTATATGAAAAAGGAAAAATAAGGAAGAAAATTAAAAACAAGTGTTAAGAATTATTATTATTACTCTTATCATTCTTGCTCTGAAGTGTGGCTTAATTTTGTTGAATACAGAAAATGGGGACAATTGCAGAGATGAACAAATATACATGAGTGACAGCTATACTTTTTTGTTAAGAAAGATCATATGCTTTGCTAAATCACATTCGAGGACCAATTAAAATAATTTACTGCAGAGCACATAGGTATCTGGGAAAGGCATATATACCCCCTATACACAGAATATCTGAATTTAAACCGGCTGCGCAGATGAATCATACATTGTTTGTGGGGTGTGTAAAAAGCCTCAAACATGACATAACTCCCAAATAATGAGGTACAATCAAAAAAGAACAGAAAATGAAAAAGTCAAGAAAAAATGAAGTCAAGAATGTAGAACATACCAATAGCTGCAGTGTAAGGAAAGATATTTGTCAAAGTTTTCTGTGAAGCTGGAGATGAATCAGTGAAAAATGCCCTGGAGAAAGGAATCAAGAGGAAGTTATTAGACATGGTCTTTAAAAGCAGACTGTATGTTACTTAAGAACAGAAAGGAACATGCTTTCTGAGCTGGAGAACCTCTGCATTTCCCTAGCAAGCCAAGAAGAGTAAGCTTAAGGAGCTGAAGGAGGACCCATGACCAGAAAGAAAAAGCAGAGCTGGAGGAACAAAGTCAAGGAGTGGGGACTGGAGCCCTGATGGAAACCTAAAAACAATGCTCCCTACCAATGAAATTCCTGAGAAGGCATTTCAAGTAAGTACCTATCAATTTGCCTAGAATTACTTTGCTGCCAGTAAAGCACTTGATTCTTGAGTTAAATCCTTGCTGAAATTGGTGTACTACATTCTTCAGGTATGTGGTTTCTCTGAAGAGCCAAATTTCCAGAAAGTCGATTGAGAGAGGGAAAGAGAGTTCTGCAGGGCGCTGGGGAGGGTACGCCCACAATACTGGAGACACCTGGGGACAGAGGACGTTCATTCCTTTTTGTGGGAAGGTACTTTCCTTACAGAATGTCATTGGATTGAGTCTGTCCCCAGGGAAGGATGCCCAAGAGGACAAGACCACAGTATGCAGCTGGATGCCGCACAGATCCTCTCCTTCGCCACAAGTCAGAAGTTGCAGCCAAGCTGTAGGCTGGTAACTGTGCATACTGGGCACCACTCAATTACCCCGTGTGAGTAACAAACACTACAAAGACAACTTCTGAAATGGATTATGCACTATCAGGTCCAGGAACATAAACTGTATCTCTGAGTAGACACATGGGTCATCAATGGGAATGTATTAATTAGATGCCAAGTCATTGTTCATCCACCTATTTAGACTGCAAGACTTTCTTTGGCAAATATTTTGTCTTGCCTACCAGGTACTGTCTTTCAAACACCCACAATTGTGTTGCTCCTGCAAATTTTCAGCGGGTTGCGTGTCACGCACCGCTGTGTGATCAAGCGTGAGGGGTACCGCGCAAATAGTTGCAGGTGAGAATCTGCTGTGAAGAGCACTAGCGAGAACACACTGCTAACGGTACATAACCTGAACCGTCGCTTCTTGTGCAATGCCACTGACATTCTTATGGATAAAAACGGAAATAAGAAGGCAGAGCGGGCTGTGAGGCTGCCCACCGTAACGAAAGAAGGAGACATCGTAATTAAGAAAAGAACAAACCATGCAAAATTCGAAGAGTATGAGGTTTGGTGACCCTTTCAGACTATACTTTGCTTCCTGTAATTACTTGAAATTAAAACTTTTTTTTCCCAGTAAGCTTAAAACCACGTTTTATCCCCAGAGATGCCTCAATTTAAATGGAAATGTGCATTGTTTACGGTAAGGAAAACACGCTGTGCTCGGGGAAGGGAACTAACTGCGCGGAACGGCTCGCTTCCTAGAAGCTGTATGTCTTGAGGAAGTACGTTTTAGGGTTTACACCTTCAAACGGTGCGTGTGGGCGTTGTAACTCCTGCAACACCAGCAGGGGAGAGGGGGGCACTAGGCCCCTTCCCCCCCCCCGAGCCCTGCCTCGAAGCCCCCACCCCCGGCCGTGACGCCGCTGGCCGCGCCCCCCGCGCTCCCCTCCCCTTCTCCTTCTCCCCCCCGCCCCTCCCCGCCCCTCCCCGGCGCTGAAATCTCGCGGGGTTATGCTAAGGAGGCCGGCGGCGCCGCCCCGCCCCTCCCCTCCCCTCCGGCTCCCTCCCGCTCCGCGCCCTCCGGCTGGGTGGGTGCGCGAGCGAGCGAGGGCGAGCGCGGGCCGCGGTGCGCTGTGGGATCGTGGCGGTATAAAGCCTATCCGCCGCGCCGCGACCGCCAAGGGGGCCCGGCGGGAGCGGGGCATGAAGATGGCGGACGCCAAGCAGAAGCGGAACGAGCAGCTCAAGCGCTGGATCGGCTCCGAGACCGACCTGGAGCCGCCCGTGGTGAAGCGCAAGAAGACCAAGGTGAAGTTCGACGACGGCGCCGTCTTCCTGGCCGCCTGCTCCAGCGGCGACACGGAGGAGGTGCTGCGGCTGCTGGAGCGCGGCGCCGACATCAACTACGCCAATGTGGACGGGCTCACCGCGCTCCACCAGGTCCGTGCGGGCGATGGGGGGGCGCACAGGGGCCGGGCCCTCCCGAGGCTGGGCCCCAGCGGTGGCAAACAGGGGACGGGGCAGGTGCCCCCCGGGGGGCCGCAGCGCCGGGGCGGCCTCCCCCGAGGGGATCTCGCCCCCCCCCCGCATGGGGCCGGGGTCCTGAGGGCGGCTTCCTGCTGCGCCCGGCTGGCGGGGGGAGGCAGCGCTTTGCGGAGCGGTACCGGGAGGGTTTCTCCCCGTAGCCATGGCTCCTGCCGCAGTGTGGGAGCGAGCTGGAAGCGGAGCGGGGCTCCGGGGCTGCTCGGCCCGTTCGCTGGGAGCAGCCCAAAGGAATCCGGATGGCTTTGTTCTGCCGTGGGGCTGCGGCGGGGGGGGGTGGGTGCGGGGGGGGGGGGGGGGGCGCTGCCCGGAGGGAACTCGCGCTCGGGGCAGGGGGGGGGGAATGGAAGGGAAACTGGCTGTGAAGTTTCCTCAAAATGGATGCTTTGTGCATGTTGAAGTTCATAGCAGTCTGATTGGAATCTCAAAACGTTAGCCAAATAAGGAAAGGCTGTGGCAATCCGGAGATAATGCGGGTTTGCCTGAATAGTTTTTCTTTCTCTAGAAGGCCAAGAGCTTCGATGCGATATTACGTTCGCTGGATGTCCAAAAAGCAAAAAAAAACACAGTCTTTGACAGGCTAGTTTCTTGTTCCTGAGTTTAGAAGTTGTTCATTTTTTCAAGGAAAAAGAAAACGGTTGAGATGTAGGTTGATCGAGCAGAAATCTTCCCCAAACAGTTAGGTGAGGACACTGTTATGTCGTGCTTTTGTCAAAAATGAGGTGGCGAATTCAATGCGTGTCATCCACCCCGTACAGATTTTTCGAGGATGTGAATTTCTACAAGCGTTAGCTGCCCCACGGTAATGAAGTAAGAAAGGATAGAGCCAAATTCTGAACATAAGATGTAAATTTCTGTTACTTTCTGCCCTGTTTCCTGTATGTAAGTCATCTCTCATTTGGCTGTGGAAAGGGTTGGTTTACTTTCAGTTGTGAACTGAACTGGAAGAATGACTGGGTGTTGTGGTTAACTCTGTCACAATGTTACTGCAGCAGGCTTACCTGACTCCAGGCTACCCTGTCACTTCATAGTGTGGTTTTTTTTTGTATTTATTCTTTTCTAATCAAGTTATGATTGCTTTGTGCATGGGGGGAGCTCTGTATTAGAAGTCATTCCTTAACTGGTTAGATCGTTGGGTCAGCGAGTTACTGTGGGCTGGTGATTGGTAGGGAAGGATGACGTTTGGTTTAACTCTCTTAGGATGAGATGAATGGTGCTGTTTCTCTCCATGGCGTCTAGAGAGCATTTTCAAATGTTTGACACCGTGGGTACTAAAGCTTGCAGCAAAATTACTCAGGAGTTATTCTGCGCTTCTTTCTACCTGTAGTCAGTTTGTAGTTTGGAAGGGCGAAGTCTAAGAGAACGGAGGTAAAGATTTACATCACTGTTAAAACTCTTGCTCACTCTCCTGCTCTTAGTGATACTAAAGAGCCTTTTCTGGTCTTATGATATTAAAAGCAAATAAGAAGATCAGTTGTGAAACGATAATCCTCTTGAGGCAGTCCAGGCGTCTTTATGCTTTTTAAAAAAAGGTGTGGAGGGGGGCAGACATAACAACAAATCCTTGCCCGCAACCATTTTGTTACGGTTTCACTTTATTATCATCAATGTTTTCTCTAGTATGCCATATAAAAGGTGCAAATCGTATGTTACACAGTCTATAGCGTTGATTCATTTAATCAGATTTGGCTGCAGAATGGATCAAAGCTGTATCTGTTCCCAAAGGAAACTCTTCAGCAACTAGTCAGTCAGAACCGTCAGGAAGAGTGACAAATGTCAATAATGTTAAAGTCTGTTGTGTTTAAGACTGCCATGGCTGCTGTTGCATTGTTGGTTTTTTTTTTTTTTTGTTGTTGTCAGATTCCGTGTAGGTTTTACTGCTTCACAGGAATAAACTTGTCCACAAAGACAAAGTGACTCTACCTTGTTTGGGTAGGTTTTTGTCTTGCGTCTAACTTTTCTTCCGCAATTATTAAGAACAAACATGTGTCTGACAGTATATGAAATGTTTAATTCTCTTCCTATTTGGCCTTTTGTTTTTTCCCCAGTTATATATAACAGTTATAGGAAAAGGCTTAAGCTGTGTGGTTTTTGTTTGTTTTTTCTCCCCCAATGTCCCGGGTGGTTGGAAATGCTGAGGGGGAAGTACTATTAATCCTGGAATTCTGGTGAGCTTCAGATCTTGTCTTTAATGGAGCATCAAGCTTTGTTACTAAAGTAATTAGCTGAACTTCCCATTTCAGTGGGGTAAGATGTCACTACCTTCAGAAAGCTTTGTGTAGAACTATTTTCCTTACTGTGTATGGGGAGGGATTACAATTGGCTTGGTTTTGCTCAGAGGAGGAAAAGGGAGAGCATATGCAGACATTTCATTCATCTCTCATCAATGCCAGTGAGTGATTTCATTTTATTTCACTGCAGACTTGAGTGCATTATAGCTGAGGGCATGTCAATTAAATTGCTTTGAGTTAAAAGTCTTGAAGAACTATGAAAAAAAAAAAAACTGTTAAATGGTGATTTTTATTCCTGCATCTAATGTTGGATTTGGACATTGTTTTCTTCCTTTAAGAATTTGTTTCAGCATACATCCAGCTTAGGCCTTCAGCAAAAAAGACAAAACTGGATATGCAATTTATCTATCTATGGGAGGATGTATATAGCGTAGCATATTGCAGCAGGATATTTTTATGCATCCTGTTGCAGTATCTTAAGTTATATGCATACTATGTGTGTGAGACCAGAAAACCTTTATAAATTTATAAGGTCTAACTTGAAATCAGAGGTCTGTTCGATTAACTTGGAGGTTAAGTTGATAATGTTGTTAAATAGTGAGTTCCCAGACAGCTGTCACCCAGGCTGAGATGTAGCATATAGATAGTGCAGCTTGTCTTATCTGCAGTAACAATTGGACTGGAGAAAAACAGGGCCCAGAGGTGAGCTGTGGCCTCCCAGATTAATGGCCCCTGCAGAGAGGGGAAAAGTGACATATTCTGAAATAAGAATATACTGTGCTTTTTTCAGTAAAGCCTTCTGGGGCATACTTATCAAAAGGGGGATTCAATTCGGTCCCGTTTAAAGCAGAGCACCTACCCTTCCTCAGGGTTTGCGTTCTCTCCCGCTCTCTTTCCTTGCCCTCCACGCAAGGGGATGTGTTTGGCTCACCGCGACTGGGACTTGCTGCTGAGCGACTGCAAGTGGCTGGCCTAAAAGCTGCGCGGAGCTTCCTACAGGAAAGAGGAGCCCACCCTTTCTGGGCAGCAGCGTGGGAAGGCTGCGTGTGCTGGGGAGGGGCTGGGATGTGCCCGGGTTCCTGGAAGGCCGCGCTTCCTGCACGTGCCGCTCCCTGGGGAGCGTGGGCCTGCTCTGCGGAGTGAGTACCTGCGTGCTCCTGATAGGGGAGGCGGCTGGGATTGGGCCGTGACAACTCGGGCCTCTTTCTTCTCGGCTGTCCTCTTCCTTTGAGGCTTCTCAGACCTAGGAGGTGGTGACTTGCTGTTTGCACTCCTTCCGTCTGCGTGAGGGAGATGGGTGCTGCAGCCTCGTGCTGCCACGGAGTGTGGAAGATGTCTCAGTGGCCTGATCGAGACTTTGCCTGGGGAGCATGAGCAGCGTGGTCTTGGCTGTTGGTGCATAGGGGTCATTGTGTTCTCCAGGCCTTGTCACTGCTGAAGGCTGAACAGCAGGAGAACTTCCTAATGCCTAATGAAGAGTGTGTGCTCCCTTTGGTTCAGGACAAGTAGAGTTTAATTAAGCAAAGTCTCCCGAAGGCGGTTCCTTCTTTCTGTTGCAAACTTCAGTGTTTTTCTGTAACTCTTCAAGTACTAAGTGTACATACAAAGTTGACTGTTTAACCTGCTTTATAACTTTACAACAGTTTAGAGGCCTGGTATTATGCGGGGTTGAATAGAAACTCGTATTGATGTCACTGCTGTAGTTTTCTGCATTGGTCCATCAGTACTAGTTAAGATGCTGAGAAACTATTCACGTGTGATCCGAACTATACACTGTTACCACTGACCTAGTATGTCCTGTGAGTCCTGTGCTTGGGTTTTATTTTGTGAGTAAGAAGTACCTTCCTTGTAGGAAGCTTCCTCGTGGTTTATATGAAAAATTCTGTCAGGACTCCTGGTGGAATGGTCACAGTACCTGATGTGGTAAAGGGGATCATTGCAGTAGGCATCAGTGTCATCTTTGTTATGACATCCTTTCAAACAGGAAGTGAAAAAGGGACATAAATTTGACCAGCACTGGATCCCTCTGCCTTAGGTCTAGATGGAGGGCATTAAGGCTGCACAGTCGGAATCCTTTTTGACAAATGATAACACAGGTCATGTATTTGAGCTGGGGCCACAGCATGCAGAGCACGTCAAGTCATAAGAGCAAAGAACAGGTTGCTGCAGTCTTAAATCTCCAGGGTGTTTGCATCATAGCAGCAGCACCCATCATCCAAGGATAAGGAAGGTATAGAAATAGCTCAAAGCTATCTTAGTAACCTCCCAGCTATGACTTCTGCACTGCTTCTTTTGGGGAGTGGAAATACTGCTGTGTATGGTAAACCTGTTCATTTTTTTTCAAGATTATCAAGTAGGAGAACTTCCTTTTGCACAGAAAGGCTTTGTGCGTAGCGATGAACCTGATGTCTAAACCTCCCTAAAGGGGGAACTCTCCCTAAAGGGGGAACAGCTTCCCACCCACGCAGCCCCCAAAAGCTCTTGTAGATGATACACAAGTGAGAATTTTGGAGTCATTTGTTGAGCTTGTATTATGTTATCCTGACTTGTTTAATTCTTGAGCTGTACAACAAAGCATAGCAAAAATGAGTCCTGAAATAAGTGTAATTTTGACTTCACTCGGTGATTAGACTACAGAGGCATATTTGTTTAAAATCCCCTTTGTAATTGGAGTCGGTTCTTGTGTGGGCCATAGATCTGTCTCTCCATAGTTACAGTAGCTAGGTTCAGATTCTACAATATGTACTTGTTAGCTTTCTAATGATCATGTCATCTAAGAATTTTTTTACCCCTTGAAATGGAGGCAAGAGGAGAGAAAAGATGTGATTCTTCATAATACACTTTCAGTATAATAGTGGAAATTTTAAATGCTGCTTTTGGAGTAATTGTTACTTCTGTAACACCAAGCAGAAAATCAGTGGTGATCTTCTTGCCTTTTTAGGTTTGTTATCTCCAAGTGTCTCTTGGTCTCTTTAAGCTCTGTCAAGTCTAAACCCAGGGTTTTCATTTCTGGTTTTGTAACAGTTTTCATCACTATGGTTGTTATGCATAAATAGAAAATTCAAATGAACTCTAGCGCATAGTAATGAAGCGTTTAAAGCAAATTTCCTTGTTTGACATTTATTGAGTCATGTACGAGGAGTTCTGTGTTCAGTGTAAGGATACATTCAGATAAGGCTTTAGTGTTTGCTGACACTGATGCTCAGGAACAATTTCTGCTGCTCTCTAGCTGTGAATTTCACTGTGGCATTCATAGTGCTTTTACACTAAAGCTTTATCCATGGTTTTGTATGCATTCTGGCATATGCTTGGTATCTTAGAACATTCCTTTCATGATAAATCATCAAAAGCAGCTTTTAAGAGTAGATAATAAGTGCAGTTATAAGTGTGAATAAAACTGATGTGAGCATGCTTGGTTTGAGGCCTTTTTGATCTTGGCGTCATAGTAGCAAGCTTCTCAATTACCATTTTATTTTACCATTTGTTACTGCTTACCAAATTACTAATTTTCAGTGTATTAGTTAGATCTGCGGATAGGACACAGAACTGGCCAGTATAGATCATTAGCAGCTCCTCAGTTGTAAGTCTTAAGTCACATCTCTGTATTCCAGGCTTAAGGGTACATGCTAAACTTAAGTTGGAACAGATGGCTTGACAGGCTCTTGGCGAGGCCTGTACTTGTTTATGCCTTTATGCATGCTTGCGCTCTCTCTCATCTTACTTGGGCTAGTAAGATACCCACTGCAATCCTCTCAAAAATTGAGCCCCCTGAACTTCTTGTTTCTTGTTGTATAAGCTTGACTCTTGAGGCTGGGCTCACAGGATATGGTATTGAGGAACGCGCACGTGCTTGTTCAAATGCTTAAATTTTATCCAAGAATTCAAATAGGCTAGATGCACAAATGTGGTAGCTCTGGACGACTATAGCACGAGTACGTACTTCTGGGACTTGTTGCAACCAAGAAATTGTGAACTCTACCTCGTTACTGCCATACTACCAGTGCTTACTATATGCCATGTAGGAAACGCAGCATATGAGAATGTTTACCCAACAAATACTGTATCGGTTCTTAACAATATATCTGTCTTCATTGATCTGGATGACCACAGGAGTGTAAACTGGTATGCAGTTGCAAGGCTATGGAGCTGCTGGTGAGCTGGGCAGCTCCTGATGCTGCTGGGTGGGTGGAGACATTCCAAGCTGCTTTACTTTCCTATATGCATTCCTGAAATGACAGTCGATGGAAAGCATGGCATAAGAGTGGCGGCATTCCTCAGCTGTTTCCTTTCTAGCAGCTTCAGGAGGATAAGCATAGAATAAGAAGACAAAAGATGATCAGGGTACTTGGTAGGGGGAAGTACTTCGGGATTTTTTTTCATGCTTTGTTTTCACAAGACCTGGTACCTGGCTTCTGTTTTTTTCTTCCAGAGCACTGATTCAACCCCTGTGCTTATCCTGCAAACATTGTTTTCATGAATTAGGAGTCAAAGATTCAATTAACAGCGTGAAGTTTTTGAACAAGATAGTTTCCTTTTTATGCATGAACAGTGTTAGCACTTATCCCATTAACATCCACTGATCTAGTGGAAGGTGACCCTGCCAATGGCACAGGGTTGGAACTGGGTGATCTTCAAGGTCCCTTCCAACCCAAGCCATTCTGTGATATGATTCTGTGAGTATATTTCTTAGGGTAATGGCTTCCAAAGGTCTGCTACTATAAATGAAGAGTGAAGTTGGCTTTAGGAAGATGGTGAAACACCCCCTGGGGGGGGGAAAAGGAAAAGAAAAAACCTTGACCAGCCAAAACAGTCTTATTTTGGACCCAAGTGTGGAAATAGCAATAGGTTTGTCCTCAAGGTTGCAAGTAAGTGATTCTGGTACTACTGTAACTTCACGTGAATGCTAACTTTATATTTTGTCTAAAACCAGCATGATACCAAAATATCTGTAAGCAATGGTTTTTAGAAACAGTTCCGGCTTTAAAACTTTCTGTCAGGGGCTAAGTTTCATGGATTATTTTTTCTTAAAATCAGTCTAAAATATATTTCTATTTATTTTTCCTAGGTTATGGTTGTAATGCATGGTCTTGAGTGCAAATTGTGGCAGTTTGCTTTGATGTGATCAGTTAGCCAGCCAGGAGTGGTTACAGCTCAAGTTTTACTTCTGGGATGATTGTTTGCTTTTGCTGTTGTTGTTTTGTTGTCCTGATAGTGATTCTGGAAGAGTAACCCAAGCATCTTCTGTACACACTTGAGTACTTGATGTTTCTTGTACATCAGGGAACTGCATACAAGTCTTAGCTTTGTGTTGTGGCTCTGAAATGTTTGTGTGACTTATTTACCTGTTAGTTTTTTGGATTCCTACACAAAATGGCTAAGATAAACTAGCAACACAAACTGCTCATTAACAGGTTTTGCTTCAAACTTATAGGAAGGACTTGCCTAACATTTTTTTCTTAAAACTTCATACTTGAATTGAGAACCTTTCTAAGGCAAAACAGTGTCTTCATCTGGCAACAAAGGTGAGCACTGCTGACAGTGTGTATGTATGCCGCTGTACATGTGGTCAGCGCTACTTTCTGAAATACTTAACGTGGATGAAGCCTACGCTGACAAGCTGCATTCCTCTGTCAAATCTGGGATCCTTGTGGGCCCCTTTGGAAACCAAAATACCAACTAGGACTTCTGGCTCTGAAACTTTTGGCTTAATGTCCTGAAACTTGCTACAGCATTCTTGGTTTAAAACCTATACTTCCATAGTTGAAGTAGGAAAAATTGTTATTTTTAGTTACAAAGGATATTGTGCCAAGTTTTAACAAAAGCTTTATGTTTATAAATATATGCAATTATGCTTGAATGAGTAGGGTTAATTACATGAGTAACCTTAATGAAATCAGGGAGGGTTTTTAAAAGTACCTGCCCATTCTCTCATCCAAATCCCAGAACTGAAACAACCCAAAGCTATTGGTAGCATCTTCTCGATTGGTCTGCATTTTGTCTGCCTTCCCTGTAATGATTCTATAAACTATAAGTAACCCTAATTATTGCTGTTACAGCTGTAGCTTTTCTTAAACTAGCTTAAAAAAGCAAACAACTCTTAAACTTGCTTTGCTAATTTCAGTACGTGTCTTTTTTGGAGATGTTTTCAAATCAATCTGGCCTGGTATTTCAGGTGTCTAACTTGCTGAGAACTTGAGCAAAAGTGAGTTGCCAAATTGCCTTAGGTTTTACTCAGTGAAGAGTGAGATCGGGATGGCAGTATTGTGCCTGTCATCTAAATTGGGACTTCCGTTGTTAGGTAGTAATAATACTTCCATCACACCATATAAAACAATATTTTTAGAAAGCTTACTAAATTTCTTTTTCACAAGGACTGTGCTCTTTGTCTGGCACTCTGTGGAAAATAGCTCAACGCTTTCTTTTTGTAAGAAGAAGAACCTGTGTGTAACATCAGTTTCTTTGGCTTCTTCCTGCTTCTAGAATAAGAAGAAATTTTTTCATGTTAGTGTAAATAATTCCAGGTGTAAATATAACAAATGTAAAACTGGGAGGAAAAATCTAAAATCGTTCATAGGTCATAATAGGTTGTGGAAAGAAAGATCTCCAAGGAGCTGTGGTTGGGATACAGGAAGAAGCTGTCCTGAGAAGTTTGTGCTTTGGCAATGCATACAGGTGCTGGATACAGCTGTAGGTACTGATGTGAAGTATGGAAACACAAGCAACCTCTCACTGTTTCTGTATAGGAATTCCTCATAAAAAGAGGTAGTACTTGCTTTTCTGGTTCTGGCTGCTGAAAATCGGATGAGAGATATGGGGGAATTTTACCCTTTCCCTAATTTGCTATTGAGCGTTGTTCTTGAATTAGATTATCCTAGTGCTAACCTCAGTATGTAGCAGTCTTTCACTTAAAATTACTAATTCCTTGCTAATGGGCTGGCTTTACACTAATGAATAGCAAAGATAATCTCATTTCATAAGGCTGAGTTTGGAGTCAACGTGCTGTTCTGGTGTCTATGTGGTATTAAAGACCTCAGTCTTATGATGAGGTTGCATTAAATAAATATGGACCAGAAGTTTTTCCTGTGTCCCCCTGTAGGCGGAATTAAGTTTCACATGGTGCTAATTGTAGCTAGTTTGCAACCATTAACCAGGAAAAATATTTACTGTCAGATACCCTGTTTACAGGGTGGTGAGGTAGATGTTAGGCTATTTCTGCTTCTTTACGTAAGTATTAGCATGTTAAATGTAGCTCTTTCCTTCTTCATGAAGGAGAACATGCAAGATAGGTTATTTATGTCACTGGGAGGGAAACCCCATTTCAATCCAGCTGTCCCTTTGCCTTTTTTTTGTCACGATTAATCTGTGGCAGCTTGAGATGCTGCCTTTTATACTTGCAAAAACAAAACCACCTTAGATACACTGAGTGGACTTTAGTAGTTCTTCAACAGCTTTTCCTTCTCAGTCCCTGGAAGAGCCATATTATACTGTATTGATAGCTCTGAGTATACTACAGATATGATGGAGACAAAGTTTGGAGAAGTATAGATAGAAAATTCGCACAGTAGGCTTGACATGCCAGGTGATTCTGTGGTACTGTCTTAACATGCCTGAGAAGGACTGCTTGGTTTATCTTCTTGCTAGTTACAGGTTAGCTAGTATTCAGGTTTAGTTTGTTGGTTTTGGTCTTGTTTAAAGCTAGAGGCTCCCCTGAAGTATTTGAATGTCATATTACCTTCAATAAGAACTTCATGCTCAAACATGTCATTTCCCTTCTCCCTGCAAGAAAAACTACCACCCTGAACAAGCGTTACTAAAGACTAGTAAAAATATCTAATATGATTTTGAGTGTAAGGCAGTGCTTTGGTAAAATGACTACTGGAGTTCTGGTTTCTTAGTCATCACTTTCAGTTCACAATTCATGGAGGCAATGCAAAGTAAGTGTGAAACATAATTAGCAGCTACCACACTCAGGACCTGTTTATATTTGGTAAGATAGCTGTAGTCCTACAACTAGTTAAGTAATTGGCTTATTTTGTGTCTACCAGTTGAAGTTTAGTACATAGGAAATCAGGGTCGTGTTGAAGTGTTGTGTTGAAGAGGATACAGTGTTTGTCAGTCCCTTAAGCAAAGTGCCATTAGATAAAACTAATTTTCAGAACATCCCAAGCTTTGCCTAAGTTTACAGGTTTCTCTACTGAAATTCACTAATCCTACTGGAACAATTTGGCAACTGAATGTTTTTTTCTTGATGCTAGTATAACTGTCCCTTCTGTCACCAAGGCAGGAATGGTGCAGTAAGCTGGGAAGATGTTCATTTCCTTGGTCAGTGCAACAGAAGAAAGCAATCGCATCTCAAAATGAGGAGGGTGTGCTCTGCGCTGGGTGAAGTTTTGTAGTTTCTTCATGGTGAATGGATTGACTAGGTGACATGTGAGGGCTTAAAATCAGTTTCAGTGTGTTTGGAGCAGACATCTATTTTTGCTGTAAGAAACCTACTTGTGAGAATTGCTGTTACTGTAGCTTTTTGGAGCTTGACTGTTAGCGGATCCTCTGGCATAAGGAACATGGAAATGGGCAAGTTTTTCTGGATGTGTGTGGAGCAGTTCCTGGGGGAAGGTCAGGTGCTGGGTGTCAACCTCAGTTTGACTTATGAAAACTTTACCAAAGCCTGAAGAGCCTACTCAAACAAAATACTTGATTAATCAAGGTGGTTTTTAAAAGTTTGATGCTATTAACTGTTCAGTATTCTCTTTTAGAGTATGTGATCTGTCATGTCAGGTGTAAATGCTGGCTGAAAGCACAAACGGGGAAACTCTGATGTGAAAAAGCTTACATGATAGTCTAATTAAAATGTTCTTCAATTTAAGCTTTTTGCAAAATACAGCATATACCTAAAGTGTTGCTGAAGGTAAAGGTGTGCAAACCTTGGGGGATTCCAGTAAAAGTCCTACCAACAGGACTTAAAGCTTCTTACTAGAAAGTTACTTTTGACTTCAGAGTCATAGATTCATCAGTGACATAGTTTATCATCAACTACACAGATATGACTCAAGTGTTTGCTTGAAAGAGCTGATGTGTAATTTCCCTTCTGTTGGAGTTCCTCCAGGGACTTTGTCTCTCTGCAGCTGTTTGCTTACCTGCATGTACAGTAACGAGCTTTTACTCATGGTTGCCTTTGTCGTAATTTGTCCCCTCTTGGATCTTGAGAATTTCCAACTCTTCTCTAATTATCTGTAGAAAACAATATTAGATAAGAAAACTCTCCCATATTTAACTTTATTTTCCCTGTTTTGCCTTGTCATGTTCCACTGTTGTTGATAACGTATAAGATAACATGCATGCACTTTACATTCTGTTAATACATGGAAGGTGTTTGTTTATACGGAGTTTAAAAACATAATAACAAGTTTAACTGATTTGGACTGTTGTGTGGCAGCTTCAACTGTAAATATTGCTTAGGTAGTAAAACTCTTTTAACCTTAAGCAGAACCTTCATTCCTTCTTAATAAAGGTGGCCTAAAACTTGGCTTCAAATGTATGGCATTTAAGCTCACGATAGGCTATAAAACTGCGTTTCACTTAATGAGTAGTAAACCGCTAATTTTTTTGAGTTACTTTTGTAACTTATAGCTACTTGTGATTCATGAGACCCATACTACATCCCATAGTTGCATAAGCTGCTCTTGGAAGAAGTCCTTCAAACTAGACAAAGGTGGGCACAGAGAAAGACAGGGTAGAGAATATTAATTACCCTGTCATAAGATAAAACAACAACAGAGATGGGATTTTTTTGAATCCAGATAAACTGCTCCTTTTTTTCTTGCCCTGTCTCCTTGTGTTGTAGAAACTGGATCTTGACACTTGAAAAGTTACGAGGCAACAAAACAGCCAGCGATGCTTACGAAGTATTGTCTGTGCTTTTGAGTTATAAAACCAAACTCAAGTCTGCATCTGCGTAGCATTGAGCAAGGAGCTGGTGCTTATTGAAACATGGCATGTGCCCTACTTTGTTTTCTTGCCCCAAGGAAGGTCTGTTGCTGGTTTGTTTACTTCCTTTGGTGATTTCAGCAACTGATGTATATATATCCTGCATCTCAGTTACATATATCTCGGCTCCTCTTGGCTTCAAGAGGATACCCAAGATCTTGACTTAGGCTCTACTTG
This sequence comes from Anser cygnoides, assembly GCF_040182565.1. Classification (NCBI taxonomy): domain Eukaryota; kingdom Metazoa; phylum Chordata; class Aves; order Anseriformes; family Anatidae; genus Anser; species Anser cygnoides. The sequence continues at coordinate 43,238,583 of NC_089873.1, read as the reverse complement.
CTCTCACTGTAAGTTTCTCTGGCATGTTTTTGACTTTGCTTAATGCACAGAGTGGCAAAACGTGAGGAAAGGGATGTGAACCACTTATAAAGCCACATGCATGAACCAAGGAACTTGAACTCTTGCTTTTGTCAGTGGCTGTGTATAAATCATGGAAGCCTCTGATGCTTTCAGTGAGTCTTGATTCACCAAGAATATTGGTTACTGGTAGACTGGTTGCCTCCTTAATCTCAAATAGTTCTGGGTGCAGGCCAATTTTAGTAAGGCTCTGGCTTTAACGATCACATGTAAATCTCTTTTAAATTATTACAAGATGCAGATAATCTGCCTGCTTTGGTACAGCATGGTGTTCTGGCTTTTCCATGGCTTTCTTGATTTCTGAATACAAGCCTTGAAGTTCCAGATACTTGTGACTGAGTTTTATCAGCTGGCAGAACATGACTCCATGAGAAAACAGTGCTTGGAAAAAAGCTTAGCCACTCCGGTGAACATTGCCAAAAGTGGTCAGTCTCTTGGAAGAAAACGATTTCCCCTCTTTCCTAAAACATTTCAGTCCTACAAAAATAATACTGTGGCCAACTTAGAAGATGCTGAATGAAGGGAACTTCTTGCTTGTAAGATCATGCTGACATGTGAAAGGTGAGCAGCAGGCTGTTGGTGGCCTGTTGAAATAACTGAGGAAGGGCGATTTGTCCGACCCTTCTGCTTTAGAGGGTGGATGGGAACAACACTTAATTTGTAAAATTACACCTTTGGGTTGGCACAATGTCAAACTGAGAACTCTAATTAGGCAGCAAGTTATTGGCCAAACGGACTGGTCAATCATGCCAGGAAAATCCTTTCTTCAGCCAGGAAGACATACATTTCTACAGCTGATCCAGTAGTTCTGGCTACTTTCCTATCTCGTCTTTGAATGTGCATTCTCAGGCATGTTTATCCTGAGGCTTTTGACTAGTCATCAGCTGCTGCTGTTCCTTTGGCTCTCAAAGCTTGTGTCCACAGAAGCAAGAATCAAGGGGGAGTGCTGCATCTTGCTGAATGAAACAGCAAAATGTCAAATTAGACAGATTATGGTAAATGCTATAGAAGTTAAAATATGAAGTGAAGCTCAATGGAAGCCTCTTGCAGAATATGCTGTAGCTATTAGCAACTATGGAGAACAAAAGTTGCATTTCTGCAACAGACCTAGATGTCCTTTACAAGCAAGTATTAAGAGGTGACAGGTAAAAACAAACTTGTAATGCTTTGGTTACTTACCTAGTTTTAAAGTTGTTCGGAGTACGAATCTCTAATTCATCTCTTCTGGCTAGAGAACTTTTAATTTCTAGGCCAAAGAATGGTAGTATATTGTCAGAACAGACTGTGGTGGTTATGGTGTGTATGGCTTTTCTCCCCTCCCACTTCCAGTGCAAGCTGCATGCATGGCTAATAATTCTTAACATTCAGAGTGGCTTTTCTTCACAGCTCTTGGGAGGAGACACTTCCCCATCATGTAGTTTATCGACTGCTGTGGCATCTCAAGTACAGGATTGTATAGGCAGGTGTATGCTAGAGCCTCTTGATGTACAGCTTTGAGGTAATGGCCTGCAATATCTCCATGTTGTTACTAGATCTTAATACTGTTTTTACTAATATTTTTGGCTGCCTTGATTACCCAACAGTACAGGTGCTTAGCTGGTTGGTAACACTTCTCAGCTGTAAAAAAAAAAGTTAAAATTCTGCCTCTGTCTCTGAATCTTGAATCTTTAATGTAATAAGTGTTGAGAACATTCTTTTTAAGCTTGGGTCTTCAAGGGACTGTGTTAACAGTAGCTTTTTCCACTTAGAAGAGCGTTCAAATTAACAAGCTTTAACTTTATCCTAAATTTACATTGGGTTCCACCATGACTTTGATATACGTGCCACTTACAATGAAAGAATTGTGATTTTTTTTTTGCATTGCCTTAATTCTTTTATATATTATGCCAGTAGTTATAACACTCTGTACTTCCACTAAATGCAATAAGCCAGGAATCTTTTTTTGAGCTCTTCCAAACTCAGAAGAGTTTGGGAAGGAGAGAGAGAAATGTTCTGCACTTGCTAATCAGCAAACATATGTTGAGTTGTACATCTTGTTGAATTTGAAGATAGAGAAGTCTTTGAATGTTGTGAAATCAAGATGTTTATTCACCAGTACTGTTATATGGGATTAGTTTTTTTAACTTCATCCAGCACTACTTCTAAAACTGCCAGAAGCAGATGTGACGTTGTCCAGTTGTAGCAGAGTCTCTAGTAAAATTTAGTACTACTGCTTCAGCTGATGAAGATCTAGTACACTTGCTTTGATGAAGTTTGTTTTTGTGCATGTACCAGCACAAGCAGATCCATCAGCTTGTAACCAACTGTGATGTGTAATCAAGGATAGCCAGATTGCTTTGACCTCCTTCAAGTTGGTCTCCTAAAATGGAAATTATACGTTTTCCAGTTGGAAATCAGAGCCAAGCAGCTGTGAATTCCAGGAGACAAATACTGCAGCAAATTCATAACATTACTCATGTTCAACAACAGCAGTTGATTCCATCATTTGCTACTGCTTCCTTCTGTGTCTTAAAGATCTCTTCCATGAAGCCAGATAGTAGTTGTATGAGGACACTGCTTAATATCTAAAGTTTTGGTTTTTAAGTCACTTTTTCGTAATTCTTTCTTTCCCTGACTATTTTTTCCCCCCTTTCTCCCTCAAGATATCAATCCCTCATTATCCACCCTCACCCTTCACCTTTGTGGCTGCTGTTTTGGGGAACTTTTATTTCTTAGCATTTAATCATCTTTTTCAAGCTGACTGGCATGAAACTGGAATAGTTTGACAGCTTAGTGTGTGTGCATGTTTTCGTATGCATGCAGTGGCGACTGGTTACCTGCAGTCTGAGACTCTGGTATGGAACTGCTGAACAAAAAGGACTATTACCAAAGTATGTCAGAAACAGCATATTTATGAATGCTGCTTCCATAAGTCTATGCTCCGCTGTGGCTCAGTATAAATGTTCTTGCCTAGATAGAAGGCTTACTCCTTTTTTTTTTTTGGCTCAGCTTTGGAAATTAAAGAGAGAACCTGGATGAAATTGTGCTACTACTATTGTTAGTGGTCTGTGCTGTTCCCAGGGAGCTATTGAGTTAAACTTACAAAACCATCCGAGGGATGGGAACAGTTTGTTCTATGGGAAAGCTTGCTGGATGTTTCAGGTTTTGGTGGAGGCTTGCTGCTAGTACTACTTCAGGTTTTGTTTTTTGACAAATCTGACTTCTAAGCAAAACTAGAGCTGGGAAGATATGCAGGCAAACTACCAAATGGGTCTGCTTACATGTTCCCAAAGGTCCTACGTAAATTGGAAGAAAAATGATGCAACCTGTAACTGCAGTCTGTCAAACCTTGTAGCCATATTCTGACCTTGCCTTTAAAGACAAAAGGCTCTTGAAGTTGTGCCTTGGGACTGAAAAAAAAATAAACAGAACTAATATAATGGCATGTGCAGGATGGCTGGGATCCTTTCCCGATAGGCAGGTCAGACTAGTAACTAATTTTTGTAGAAAGTACTGTTTCGGAGGATCACTGAGAAGCTGGAAGATGAAGCAGAGCTGTGGTTTGCTCAAAACTTCTTTTGGAGGGGGAGTGGAGTGTCTTCTACTGGGCCTCATGAACAAAGAGCTGCCATTGTGTGGGCTTCTCGATTCAGCTCGAGGAGTAGGTACTGTGAACGTGATGCTGCCTTCTCTTATGAGGTGGGCTGTCTTTAAAGTATGTAAAGCATCTTTAGGACGCCCCTCTGCTTTTGAGTGCCTAGTGGAAGGTTGTACCCCTCAGTGCTTTTACCATTCAAGTATCTGGAGGGTATTTGCTTACTCTCTGAGTACTCTTAGGTGCAGTAAAAATGGGAGGGGGGCTGTCTGTTTACCTCAGAAAGGTTACCTTTAATCTTCTTTATGTATTTTTAGACTATAAGGAGGCCTAAGGAGTTCCAGCTTCCTCAGGTCCCTGGCTGTGGGAGACAAATATATGGAGGCTAGGTATTTGCTGCAGTTAGGTACTGGTCCTTCTGTTTCCTGCTGTATTCTGGATGGCCTCTCGTTTTCTCAAGGTTACAAGAAGCACTAAGATGGTCTTCTCTTAACTATGTACTTGCAGTAGACAGTTTTAGACTGCTGGTTGGTATTTTACTGATCTTCGTAGCTTGTGGTGCAATATGCCCTGTTCCAGCAAGACCAAGCAAGGAGGCTCTCTCTAGTCTGAGTGCGAGTATGCAGGTGTTACCCTGTTGAGAAGGGCATGTCTCCACTCAGCCTGTTCACAAGCTTAAGAGTCTATTTGTTTGGCAGCTAGGTAAGTATTATCTTCGCACTGCACAGAATTTGCACTCATATTAAGTGGTCGTAGTTCCTGAAAAGCACAGTGTAGGAAGTGCAGAATGGAGGAACTAGAAGAAAGGAGGAACAGTGACAGAGTATGGAATGAAAGGTGTGATGTGAGAAGAAGAGATCTCATTACACAGAAACATTCCTTGTTCTGCAAAGCAATGAAGTAAAATCTAGACCTTCACTTCTCAGTTCTGTATAAGTATTTAATCCATAAATTGGTTATCTTGCAGCATCGTCCTAGATATTGCAGAAGTCTATGCTTTAGATTGTCTTTTTGATTACTTGAGACTGAGGCTTATTTTTTTCAAAAGAAAGATTGTGGCTTTTGACTTTTGTCTAGAAAATGACACAACTGTGTAAGTAGGTTAAAAAATTGGTAAATAGGTTTAAAAAAATTGGAGGCTCTGGCGTGATGAGAAATCAGTTTAAACAGAAGTATCTTTTTAATTAAAAACATAGTTCAGCCTGTCTGTGCTGAATAGTCATTCTTAGAAGTGGATGCAGAAATTCAGATGCCCTAGATAGTTTGTCCACAGTATTGTTTATGGAGTTCAAGACCTTTGGTGTGCTAATAACACTCATCCTTTTTTTCTGTTCCATTTTGGAGACTCTTGTTTTTGCTACACTCAAACAGACTTCTGGATTTTGAAGCAGGAAGCCTTTTCCAGAAAACTTGAATAGCCCCATGGATATATATGGTATATTTCATCTAGAGATCCTGGTCCATGGCTAGAATTCCTTGGTGTTACAGTGATACTGACACCAGGAAGCTATGTTAACTATTAAATAAAATAGTTCTTAGCCCGTGATCTGCCTGACATACAGAGTGAGCAGAAATTCCTAATGACAGTGACTTTACTTCTGCTGGACTCTGTACAGACCTCTGAAGACATGGCTCCTGCCCTACAGTGCTTTATAATAGAAGACATCTGACGTTTGGAGAGGATTAATATAATCAAGTAAAAAATGCAAGCTAGTATAATTTTATGTCAGATTCAAGTTGAAGGAAAATAAGTTTTTGACTTATACTATTAAATGTGGGTTGTACTTAATTTGTATCTGTACCTGCAAATTGTGGGGAACTGTAATAAATATAAGCTGTCTGCTGTTCAAGTGCTGCTTTTTGTTTGTTTTTTTTCTTGAATTAAAATTGAGTAGTTGGGTAGGTATAATTATTCCTTAAGGCAAACTTGCTATAAGTTTTAAATGATTTCACAGAAAATACTAGCATAAATTCTCACAACTGTATGAAATTATCAGACACTAAACTTTTTTTGTAATGGTGTTTGCTTATGCTTAATGCAATAGCTATTAAAGAAAAAATACACTATCTTGCTGTTCAGAAGTTTTATTTGTACTACAAAGCAGCAGATCTTGCAGTCTGTAGTTTATATGTAGCTTTCATTTATGTAAAACAAAGGTCCTAAAGTAAGAAGTTAGAGCTGCTCAGTTGAACACCTTTTAGCCACTGTGATGGTATGAGATGCCTGGTGACGAAATAATGTTGGGTCCCAAACATCCATCCACAAGGTGGTAAAACTGTTATTATTTGATGGCAAAGAAGGAACTGTTTAAATTTATATTTCAAGTGTTGTACAGAAATCTTTTTTAAAGTACATAGCCATACCAGTTACTTCAGGCTCATTTTAACTGCTAATTTTGGCAAATTTTATCTTGCTTTTAACCATAATTTTGAAGATGTGACGTTCTGAACATGCTTAGACTGAAAGCATCCAATAAAAACAAAGTAGCTTGCAGTAACGGAAAAAATGACTCAGTACGAGTTGGAAACAGAAATTAGCTAAAAGGCAAACACGCAGTAATCCTTACAACAGAAGCACTTCATAAACTGTTCTCAGACATGTAGGTTGTAGATCAGTCTATTCTCTCTGTCCAGTTCCACAACTACTTCAGTAAGGGTTCATGTATCACTTTTACTAAAACTTCCCAGTTCTGATGAGAAGGTTTCACACTTTGATATTCTAGAAATAGTCAATTACTGCCTCATTTCAAGCAAGTGCCGTCAGCTGAGATTAAGGCATAACTTAACCGAGGAAGCTCATGCTGCACGCTTCACAACATCACTTGAAGAATAAGGACAGGGTGAGTGTGCTCATCTTCCACTTGCTGTGTCATGAAGCACGTGCTTGGGAGTGATGAGGAGGTTGCTGATGAGATGAGAGCTATCGGCTGTTCAGTTTCTCAGGTTCTGTGCCTATGTGCTAGGGTTTTGAGATGGAGATCAAATAAATCTCAAATGAGAAAATTCAGAGCAAGACAAATCATGTATTGTAGTTCTGCCTTTAACCTTCCTTTAGACCTCATCTTCAAGATGAGGTTCAAGACCTTAAGTACAGGTTAATTTTAAATATTAAGCATTAACAGAGAAGATTGCCGTAATTAAGGATTCATTACTTCATAGTTGAGTGAGGTTAGCTCATAGACATCTTTCCCGAAGAACAGCATTAATCAAATCAACAATAACATGCTTGTTTCCTTGGATTCCTGTCTAACTGTACCTTTGCCCAAACTAAAACTAGCTACTAGAATATTCTGCTTTAACTACGTAGTAATATTCAGCTGTGTCATACTCTATGCTGCTGTGCACGTAGCAGGTATCTGCCAAAGCAATACCTGGAACTTGTGTTGTAACGTGTGTTGCAATTAGGTAGATATTTATTTTATAGACACTTCGTTTGTTACTCCTTAAACACACTTGTAACATGGGAACTTACAGGAGCAAGCTCCTCTTTATGGCGTACTCATGAGTTTCAAATTAAAGGAAACTGGCTTGGCTACCTGGCTTCTGGAGAGGAAGTGAAAATTAAGCACAACTTACTCTTAAAACTTTATAATCACTTTCTTAGTGCAATAATTTTCAGTTTTACACTGCTTTTACCTTCCCACATCCAATCTGTGATGTTGGCTTCTGCTGTGTGAAAGATGTCTATATTATAAAGGTGTCTCAAGGCCAAGCATGCATAGGCGTACTCTGCAGATAGCATTAGCTTTCAATATCAGAACAGTGAGGCTCCAAAGCAAGGACTTTGTGTTAACCGGGCCAGTGCCTACAAAGGTGAAGTGTAGCAGTGTTTTTAGTCTTACTGTTAGAGATAAGTCTACAATCTCATGAATGCGATGGCTTAAGCCACCAGGAGAATTATTAGAATTCATCCTCTTTGACTTGTCCCATGATAAAACTGGTTCAAATTACACTTAGAATCACAGAGTCATTAGGGTTGGAAAAGACCTCCAAGATCATCTGGTCCAACCATCCCCCTACCACCAATGTCACCCACTAGACCATGTCCCTGAGCATCACATCCAGCCTTTCCTTGAACACCCCCAGGGTTGGGGACTTCACCACCTCCCTGGGCAACCTGTTCCAATGCCTGACTGTTTCTGAGAAGAAATGTCTCCTAATTTCCAGCCTGAACCTCCCCTGGTGCAACTTGAGGCCATTCCCTCTAGTCCTATCGCTAGTTACCTGCGAGAAGAGGCTGACCCCCAGCTTCCCACACCTTCCTTTCAGGTAGTTGTAGAGAGCAATAAGGTCTTTCCTGAGCCTCCTCTTCCCCAGACTAAACAACCCTAGTTCCCTCAGCTGCTCCTCATAGGACTTGTGTTCCAGGCCTTTCATGTCGTTAGTCTAAGAACAATATTAATCCAAGAGTGACAACTTCATCCCAAAACCTCAGTTATCAGTGCTTGTTTGAGACAATGATTAATTTGTTGGGAAGTCTTTACAGGCTTCTGCTATGTTCAGAAGGGAACGTAGACCCAAAAACTGAATGTTGCATCTGCACCTGGGAGCGCTTTACACAGCTTTAATAAAATCATCCATAAGGTTTGCTCAGCCAGGGCCAAACTACAGCAGTTTCTTGGTAGAATTGGAGCACTCTTTTGTCAAAGCGCACATGTAAATTCATATGTTCTAGTTTCTTGATTCTTCAAAGCTATGGGTATAATTTTAATGTAGCTCGTGGTAGTAACTTCCCAGTTTACAAATGCATTATTTTCCTCATCTCTAGAGCAGTAAACAACTCTTATCTAAGCCCACTTTGCATCTGCTTTAACTAAATACATTGCTTAGTGAAGGGAACCATCTATGGTAATACTTAAACCTGTTTTACTGCAGACAGTATCAAAGTGCTGTTTTATCTTTTTCTTCTTCCTTTTTTTTTTTTTGGTCTTGTCTGCTCTATAAGTATGCACACTGCTTAGTGTGGTTAAACTCAAACCTCTAGAACAGGAAGGTGGTAGTGCCTTCTGTCTCACCACTCACTGTTTTTGCTTTTGTCCTCTTCGTGTGAGAACTTTGAGTGATACAACACAGCTCTGTTTCTTCATTCACCATCTGATTCATAAGGGTGCTATCACTGGTGTCCCTGATGTCCTGTTGCTTTTCGTTAGGGCTGTGAAGATAGAATTGATTCTTAAAACCATCTTAAGTCAAACTCTGTTCTTCTGAAACTCTACGCCTGTGTTGATTTTAGTGCAAATATGTACACGTTATTGTATTGATGAATATTCAACAGTATCATGTTGTACAAAGATACAGGGAATGATTGCAAAGTTACCGAAAGCTTCGTGGTCAGAAGGTTGCTGAGTTGGGTTTGGATTCAGCTAGTCTGAATCTGAATTCTTCTTCACTGTGACCACAGAAAGCGGCGGTTGCAATCTGCAACATCATCTTTCACAACTGTCCTCTCCAGTTGTGTGAGATGTGCCTTCGCAAGATCAGTGAGGATGAGGAAGGAGTGCCCCAGCATGTGATCAAGATCAGGTTTTGAAAGAGGAGTGCGTATTATTCTTTGTCACCTTACAAGGCCTAAGACATTCTAGATAGTCACTCATTAAACTAACAAGGGTGTATGCTTTTGTTTTGCCCTGACCTGAATTTCCATTCTTTTCCTAAGTGATCATGAAGACTGCTGCCCTAAATTCTGCTGATGGTCAGTTGCCCTCGTCTCAGTTCCTAGGCAGTTGGAGGGGAAGGGGGTGAGATACTCTAAATCTGAAGCCAGTGACTGCTGGTGACGGGACGAGGAGGTGCAGAGTGACCGTGCAGCATCAGCTATTGGCTGTGTGGAACCCCCGTCTTCGTACACCACGCTGTAGCTTAGGACGTTCAAGCACTTAGCTGCTTCAGCAACCTGTACTGTCTAAGGCATTCGTTGTTTCTATGGGAATGAAGTAGTCTATGGACTAGACCGACTTGGAAAGATAAAATCTCACATGCCATCTCATTTTCCTCTTCCGCTTGCTTGCTACCACATTGCAGGGGACTTTGACCTTCCATGGTCATAGCGTTCAGATGTCTTCGGCACGCTATGGTTGTGCTGTGGTTTTCAGTCTAACCTAATTTAGTGTAACAAGAGTGAGTCCTCAGCAGAGCAGGAAGTATTTTCTGTGCCTTTCCCAAGGCCAGCAGCATTTTAATGCGATACTACCTCAATGTTAACGTGTTACTATATATTTAGTGCAGGGCTTTTTGAGAATAGCTTTGATGATTCTGGAAGTGTCTCCATACTGCATGCAGTACTTCCAGACAAGTGTTCGTGATCCCAGCTGCCCCAGAGGATACCCTGTCTGGGGTGCCCATAGAAACTGAATGAGAGCACACTTCCTGAGATGGAACTTGTAAGGAGAGTCCATGTATCTCGAGCTGCAAGGGTATGTGGCTTTTTGAGTCCAAGGCCACATAAAACATGCTTTTAGCAAATTAATATCCTACAGAGCAGGAATGCAGTTGTAGCTACTATAGTTACCTGAAGTTACCTTTTTCTGAACTATGTGCATTTACTTTAGGTAGGTTGGGGTGTGGATACACTGAACTTCAGTGCCGTCATTATTATAGACGAAATGCCTAGTTAAGCACAGTACTTGTTGGCAGCCTGTGTAGGTTTCTGTGCTCATTTACTCTACGGAGAGAAGTTTGTCTACTTGGCAAATCACGTGGTAGACAAGCTAGCAATAGGAATGCAGTAATTCCCAAAACACTGGTATCAAGAACTAATTGAGCAGTCCATTAAATTACTGCTTAGGACAACCCAATGATAAGAAGAGAAATGGAGTCATAGCTCTCCTTGGTGGATAAAATTGCATAAATCTAAACACTTTAGACCTCCTTAAGGGATCTTTTTAATTTGGGGGAGCACTAGCCAAGTGAATTCCAAACTTGCGCAGAAAAGGCTCTGATTCCTCGTGTGGCACATAGGTTTCAAAGGTGGTTAGTTTTGTGGGTAAATTTAAGAACAGACTGAAATTTCATCTTACACAGAAATTCAGTTGGCATCTCTCCACTTCATGTCTGTATTTATACTGTGGTCACATACGTACTTAACGTTCTGTAATAAAACTGATTATGGGTCCTGTTTGGCTACACGCTACTTCTTGTGCTACTTTTTCTAACTGGTGGTATTGCCTATCCTGCTCGTCATATAAATCTTAGTGGCTATGAGATTTTAGGCTGTCTTAAACATCACGCTTACTGTTTTGTGAGGCAAAACTGAGAAATAAAAGTTGGTAGTGATCTGACCCAGAAATTTCTCTCTGCGTTCATTCCTCTGTCTTTATTGGTCCAGGATAACCTTAGTTTCTTAGTTGGACTTCAGTACTGAACATAGTAAGTGTGAAATCGTGCTATGTGGTTAAGTACTCTTCAGTTATGCACAGAAACTCCCCTAGTTCATCCAGGAAAAGTGAAAGATTATTCCTGGAACGTCTGGATTTACTGATTTTTCAGATTTTTCCCAGTAACTCAGCCCTTCATCTGGAATAGAAAAGGTATCTTCAGGAGATGTATATGTTTATTTAGTTTAATAGGAAAAATATCTAAACAGAAATTTCTGTTCTGACTTAAAGTAGCAGCCATCTTTTATATTTAGTGCCTATGAAAAAACACCCCACCAACACCACCCCTCCCCGACTAAGGTGTCCCTATTTTTAAATAAATTTCTTCTGGGAAGAGAGACTAGTGGATTTCTGCATCTTACTACATTTATGTTCTGTCCCAGATCTTGAGGACTGTTCCTTTAAATTAAATTTTAGTTTGTCAGCCCATCCCATTCGGAATCTGTTTATTTGTATTATAGGAAATAAAATAAAATAAAATACAATAAAAATAGTAATAATTAAAATAAACCGTGTTCTTATAATACTTAGAAGACTGTCCTTGAAGTTCTCAATGAGGAGAGAATTGTTCACGTTTATAAATCATGGCTGTTGTATTCTGGTTATGGATGCAAGCATAAATCAGCATTGTACTTAGAATAGGTTCATCCTTCTGTGAGTGCTTTTGCTTTTCCAAATCAGAACTTTTGGTAGTCACCTTAACAAAGAATGTGAGATACAGATAACTTAAAATTCAGACATTGAGGTAAGCGGTAACATAGTCTTCCTCTTTTCCTCAGAAAATTAGAAAGAAAAATCAGAAGGATCCTAGGGGATGTGTAATTTAAGATAAACATTTGAAGTTTACTTTAGTTTTTGGTAGGGTTGCTGTAGTGATATGATAGAGTGGTTAGGTGTTAGAGCAGGTGGTGGTTGTGTGCTGATAGTTAACTTAATTTTCCAGTGTGCATATGGGAAAAACTCAGATAGTTTTGTAGAAAATGTAATGAGAATGGTTAATTTGAACCCCCTGTATTTTTATGAAGGATATATGAAGTTGAGTGCGCTGACATTTTACATATTCTTTGATGTGAGTGATTGAAATAGTAGCTAAGAGAGTGATGACATAGTTATTCAGTTTGTAAACAGTTGGATTGTGGCAGAGGGAATCCCCAAACAGCTGTGGATAGCATAAGCTGTATGCAATGGAAGAAACATTTAAATTTTGAGTAATTAATAGAATTGTTGGTGACTGACACTACTTAGTATTTATGCACATTGTTTCACTGAACATATCTCGTTCCCATGACAGACGGGATAACAATAATCTAAAATTTCACATCTCCAGTAGGAGAAGGGAATTTTTAGATGGAGAATACTGTACCGAAAGTACCAACTCCCGACGTCATGCCACACAAGCCTGTGTTATACAGTCAGTTGGTCACCAGTCCATATAGTAATGAGGAAGCAGGGCTGGTTTCAAAAATTGCTGAATATTCTTTTTAATAAAAGTAGAGGTTAGTCTCGATGCTAGGTTATGGAGAATGTTCTGTGGACTGCAAGAAGGTAGCGAGGCTTGTCAGCAGCTGGCATTTATTGGAAGGAATAGTTCTGTTTAGATTGTATTAAACTAGAGGCACATTTTTTGTCCTTATGAGCCAACAGACTTTGTGTTTATTTAAGAATTATATTCTAGTCCCAGTTATAGCAGATGCAAACATCCTAGTTAATTTACCAGCTCGGGTTCTCTGCTGTACAGAATACTGTGAGGTTTGGGCACTTCTTCACCACACCGTACAACATACTGGCAAAATTAAGTTCTCACGAAACATTCATCCATACTGTGAAATTCATACCTAAAAAGAAAAAATCCCACGCCTTTTAATAAACACAAAAAGTGAAAGCGGGATACAAGAGGAATGGCAGAGTTTTCTGCTGATTTTGATACTGTGCTTCCCAACATCTGAGTGCTTGATTCCTTCCAAAATAATATATCCTAGACTTCAGAAGACCCAGTCGTCATGCTGGCACACAGCTCTAACTAAGGCTCTTTGTATTCCTGTGTTTGCCTACCCTAACTCTGAAGTCCTCATGTATTTCTTTCCTGCCCCTTCTTTGAGATTCACAGCATTCTGCTTGCATCGACTCAAAAGCTTCCCTTCCCTTCCCTTCCCTTCCCTTCCCTTCCCTTCCCTTCCCTTCCCTTCCCTTCCCTTCCCCCTTCCCTTCCCTTCCCTTCCCTTCCCTTCCCTTCCCTTCCCTTCCCTTCCCTTCCCTTCCCTTCCCTTCCCTTCCCTTCCCTTCCCTTCCCTTCCCTTCCCTTCCCTTCCCTTCCCTTCCCTTCCCTTCCCTTCCCTTCCCTTCCCTTCCCTTCCCTTCCCTTCCCTTCCCTTCCCTTCCCTTCCCTTCCCTTCCCTTCCCTTCCCTTCCCTTCCCTTCCCTTCCCTTCCCTTCCCTTCCCTTCCCTTCCCTTCCCTTCCCTTCCCTTCCCTTCCCTTCCCTTCCCTTCCCTTCCCTTCCCTTCCCTTCCCTTCCCTTCCCTTCCCTTCCCTTCCCTTCCCTTCCCTTCCCTTCCCTTCCCTTCCCTTCCCTTCCCTTCCCTTCCCTTCCCTTCCCTTCCCTTCCCTTCCCTTCCCTTCCCTTCCCTTCCCTTCCCTTCCCTTCCCTTCCCTTCCCTTCCCCCTTCCCTTCCCTTCCCTTCCCTTCCCTTCCCTTCCCTTCCCTTCCCTTCCCTTCCCTTCCCTTCCCTTCCCTTCCCTTCCCTTCCCTTCCCTTCCCTTCCCTTCCCTTCCCTTCCCTTCCCCGCAGCCTTTGTGTCGCACCCCCCGCCTGTTCAAGAATGGTGCTTTCTCCAGTTCTCCCTGCCCTTTCTCTGTAGACTCTGTATTACCATCTCCTTATAAGCCCTTGCTTGTTAGAGTTATTCTCGTTGGAATCTAGGCTACAAATAATCTTTCCATGCAGCAAGTTGCTGCCTCTGATAAATGCGGGCTGCAGCCAGCGGTTGGCAGGGAGATTGGTTCGCTGTTAGTCCCCTAAATTGTGAATTAGGCTCTTCTGGCACTTCTCATTTGCACCAAAATCAACGATGTTGTGCTTATTAATGCTGCCTGCGATTTTGAAATTGATCTGGGCTAATACTGCCAGCAGAAATGCGTTCAGATGAATGTTATGCTGTGGATTCTTCTGGAAGGCTATTTACATAAACTCAGCTAAAGCAAAAGTAACGCTATATAGCTAAGATTTAATCCTGAAATATCTTTTAAAAATGTAGGGCAAGCGTTCACATTAACTGCGATATACAGGCTAAAAAGACGGTATGGATCTGATTTGTGTAAGCATTTTCCATGGGAATCCCAGTGCCTTATATGGTCAGCTCGCTTTGTAGTGTTTCAGGGAAATGAAGGCAGCCATCCAACAAAAAAAACACAGCCCAGCTGGCTTTGGCTTTGTCCATAATACCCTCTTTCTTGGCCTCCTTCAGTAGCACAGTAGCTAATTATTAAAACTAAAAGTGTGGCAAGAGCCTATGTAGCCAGTGGAAGAAATTCCTTTTGTGGCAGTGGCTGTATACCGAAGATTTAACGCTATTTTAATAAAGACTGGTAACGCATTGATAATCCCACTTTGTTGCACGCTGAACTTTTGCTCTCAGATAAGCTGTTGTGCCTTCACCCCAGCTTGCTGTAAACTGGCGATAGATAATTCCTGTAGCTGTTACAAACAAAGGTAGGCGACCCAATCCGGCATCCCTTTTTTCCATGCGTTTGACCTGTTTGTTAGCTGCCTGAATAGATGCTAATGCCTCAAATAAGTGTTTGTGCAGGTTTGCATATGAAGCTATTGCTTCAGAGAGATCTGGTTCAGGTTCCTCTGGAAAAAGCATCCGAGTATGGTGGCACCACTCATTGAAAATGACTGTGCTCGCAGTGAGGTGTAAGCTACCCTGTATTTACTCGCAAGTATTAGGGTGCACGTAGGCTTTGCTGTAATTCTGCTGTGGTAACTTATATACCTATACTTTAAAAAACCCTCCTGAATGAAAGACTACACATAATCACATCTCTTTCTCCAGATACACAGAATCCTGTTTTACAAGAAGCGTAATAAATTGAGAATGCGAGAGTGTCAGCACCTCTATTTGGAATATTAATGAAACAACAACGTGTGCTGTCGCAGAGGGGAAGAGCAGGGCACTTTATTACTTACCTCCTGAGATCAGGAGATCAAGCAGTGAAAGTACTACGGTATTCACTTGACTTGTAGTGAGGAGGTTTTTTTTTTTTTATATCCGGGCTGCCTAAGGCCTTTAGGACTCCAGTTAATCACATAGTTCCAGTGCTTGATTTGTGTTAAAAGGAAAGGCCAATCTACTGAGCTCAGTAGTAAGTCATCTCTGCTTCTGCTGATACGGGGCATTCCAATCAGCTTTCAAAAAGCAGCTTTTGTTTTTTAATGGCTTTTGGTGCCAGCTCTCACTGGCTTCGTATAATGACTTCTACTCCTTGTCCTAGGAGAAGGGGTGAACAGCTGATTGCTGCTTGCTGTCTCTGTATAATTCATGTTTTGTAGCCATCTATTACATGGTCATTGAAGTAATCTTGTTCGAGGATGAAGAGGCCTGGCCTATTGAGTTCTTCTTATGGCAGACAGTCCATGCCTTTGATCAACAACATGGATCTCTGCAAAGGCTGTCCTCTTACTGTTTGTTAACTGTTACTATTAGTTAACTACTGCTAGTTAAGAACTGTAAGGAAGGATGATACTGCCTTTTCTCTTAAGCTAGTCAGTGTTGGGTTTGCCACCACAACAGGATGTTCTGGCAGTTGTAGCTGCAGAATGACAGCTGGATGTTTTTATACTTAATGAGGCTGGGAGAAGCAAAGCGAAAGTCTTGCTGGATGGATCAGTGTTTTTAATATTCCAGCATGTTGGAGAGTATTAGTATTTTTTGGAAGATTTTTTTTTTCCAAATATTTTCATATTCACCGGAGGAGAACTTCAGAGTGCTTCAGAGAAAAACTGATATCCAAGAGAATTTACCAAGACCTAAAGAGACTGTAGCACTGTACGGTGATATATTTAAGTTACTTCTGAATATGATAGTTCAGATCATGGAAGCAGTACAAATGTCAGGTTGCTATAGACTTCTCAGCTTCTTTTAGAGTTACACTGGTACTATCCATGCTGTGACCACTTTGCCTCCAGTGGCACAGAGGAAGAAGTCATAAGATGGAGACGCAGCGTAGGGATGTACAAGTGAGGCAGAAGAGTGGAGGCAAAAGGGAGCTGTCAGATGTGGGCTGGCTGTCAGCGTGAACCGAGAGCTGGGAAAATTAAATGGTGATGTGGAAAAGGAAGCAGGAAAGAATGGATGGTACCTGGAGCACTGAAATAATGGAACTTGGGTGGTGGTGTACTGGATATCAGGTAGTTAAGTTAATGCTGCTTGTGAAATACCTACTTGGACTTAAACACATTAATCTCTTAATGCTCTAATTTATTGTCATCATACCTGGCTTATAGGACCTGTATGGAGGATTTGCTCTTGGGATAATTCAGACCAACTGATTAAAGATGCTGTTGTGTGAGAGACTTCTGCTTTATCACTTGGGGGAAAAAGAAGAGAATGGTATATGGAGTAGGAGACTGCAGGAAGGTTTGTAGAAACAATGAAATTGTGTGCCTGTAAATATAACAAAAGGAAATGTCTTTAAATGGTTTATATCCTAAAATCTCAGTTCTGTGGTATTTCAAAGTGTATGATTGAATCAGGGGATACTGTTTATGATGACCTTTCTGTCTGTTTGCCATCTGTAAAGTGGTAGCATACTTTTGTGCCAGAGATTTTACAAAAGTAATGCTTATGTACCTAAATGGAGATAAGCGCTGGTATGTAGAAGAGCCCATGAGAAAATGACTTCTGTCTGGAACAAGATTTGAGTAGTGTGGGCCAAACAGTCAACAGTGAAGAAAAATCCAAAGTTTTGAGTAGCTGCCCGTCAAGGAAGCATTGATAATATCATGGACTGAATGAAGCAAGATCCTTTCGCCACAGGGAAGTAGTGGTCACATAGGACTGCATAGGTCATATGCTTGTGGGGCCAGTTGATTGGGCTTAGGCAGCATTAATTAAAGCATTTCCTACTCCTGGAGTATTTGGCTGGTTGGCCTTATTACTGCTTATATATAGGTCTGTGCATAAACGAGTATTTAATGTAAGTCCTTAGAGAAGCATAAAGCTTAAGCACGTTTTGGCTAATTTAATGTTGTAAATTAAGTGGCAGAACAGCTTTCCCTCCAGGAATTCTTGTGGAGATGTGCACCATGGAGGAGAAAAAGCAAGCTCAAGGCAGCAGAGGTAGTCCCCTGACACGTCAGGGGGTGAGTTTCAGTTTTCTGTTTAACATGGAGGCAGTTTCGTGCTGCTCTTTGAGGTATTTGGAGCGTAGGCCCGAGCCAGATGGCTTGATAGTTCCTGAGGCTGAATTGAGGACCCAGCCTAAAAACAGTTTGTGTAGCAGGAGCTGTTGGTGTGCAGCAGGAGTGGTGGATGATGGAATAGCAGAGGAAGCCAGGTGGGCCTTCGTCAGCTTGTCTGGATGGGAGGCTTGCAAGCCGTCCCTGTCAGAGCCTGTCCTGCCCCTGCTGCCGCTCTGTCCCCGCTGTCCACAAGCTCTGCAGCACAGGGGCTTTCCCTGTTCTCAGGCAGTGTGTACTCTTTCTCCATATAATCAAATCTGTGTCATTCTTTGCACTTTTCCCCCTTTTTACTTTAGCTCTTGTTCTCACGTATTTGCGGGAGAAATGCAGTCAGTGAAGTCAGTCCCATTTCTTTGACTAAACTTGAAGCAAATGTGCTTTTACACCAGGCTTTCATTTTTGTGCTCTTTGATAATTACAATCTTTAACAAGCAGTCTGCTGTACAAGAAGCAGACTTCAAAGCGTTTATGATTAATTTTGTGATGACGTGCACGCTGCCAGGGTCAGGAAAACAGCGGACTCGGGGGTCCTAGTTAGCGCTCTCAAGCCGACACAGTACTGGTAACGGGAAGGGCAGTGTGTTTTCTGTCCTGAATTCAGGGGTGTCAGTGGTCTCTCAGAGGTCAGCACAGATGACTTACTACATAATTCGACATGTAGGCCTTTAACCTTTTCTCCAAAATTAGTCACGAGAATGAGCAGTCAGAGGTGGCTGCGGCTCCAGGTGCAACTGAGGTAATACGCTTACTGCCTTGAAAGGGCGTGCTCTTGCTTCTTCCTCCCACCTTGCTGTTTCCTTTCCTGTTGTTGTGTTTTGTTTTTTTTTTTTTAATGGGTGGGGGAGGAGAAAGGGTTGTTTCTGCCATGGTGGTGAGTTCAGTTGGCTAGTGGAGAGGCTGACAAATGCTTCTGGGAGTGTGCGGTTGAGAATGAGGAGGAAGACTGGGTCCTCCCTGTTTGTCAACAGTGAGCTCTTGCAGGATCGTGCCCTGGGTGGATAGCATTTGTTAGCTCCAAGAGGTTAGGGTTTGCGAGGTTTATAACACTACCTCCTGCAGGGAACTGAATATTGCTTAAAACTCATCTTGAAGCATAGAGAAGAAAAATTTTCAATAGGAATGATGTATTATACGTACTTTGAAACTGTCATCTTCTGAAGGGCAGAGATATGCAGAATTTCCATGGGAGGGCTTAGTTATTATCAGCTGGGATGCCATTTTTGTGTAACTACCTAAAACCGAATGTAGCAGGGGAAGAAGATCCTACAAGCTCAATTAGAATATTTTTGTGAAGTTCTTGTTTTTGTCAGTATTTCTCTACAACAACTTTTACCAAAGTTTTCTTTTACTAACTTCTTAAAAGTGACATCATGTGTTGTTAAAGGCACAGGAAGAAATACCTGTATGTCACTGTGACTCAGGTGAAAGCTTCCTGCAAAGTGACACCATTGCCAAAGGAGTGAGTAGAAGTACTGTGCCTCTTTTAAGATGTCCTTTGATTTTCTAGCAATTTTCTTCAGCGCCTTTTCTCCTTGAAACTGATGTCTGTGCTTCCAAAGCCTGGCATGTGGGACTGAGCAGGCAAAGGCAAACTGTCTGACCGTGTGTATGGATCTTTGAATTCCTTGTGCTGGTCGGCGAGGACCTAAGGACCTACTCCCCTCCCCACATCTCTCTCCTTAAATAGGAAGATCTCCGGAGGAAGTGTGGTGGAGTCGTCAGAGAATTCGGGGACGGCAGGCGCTACTTCTCCAGGCAGTACGTGTCACACAAAATAGGCAGTGACAACAGCTGTGACCTGGAGAGTCCTTAAGTCCTGCCACGTGAGGTGCTGCAGACGTAGCAGACAAGCAAGCGGTGGCAGCGGCGGCGGTGGAGCAGCACACAAGCAGCTGCCTGGCATGAGGCGGTGTCGGCAGTGGGGCACACACACCAATTGGCAGAAAAAGAAGCTGCTTTCTTAATATACTGATCAAAGGTGGAATATTCATAGTATACTGCCTTTCTTAATATAGTTACCAAAAGTCAGTATGTGGCTTTTTTTCTTCCTGCATCAGAATATGCACAGAGCTGAAGAGTATGGCTTGCTTTTTCCTCTCTTGCTGTTAGTAGATGCACAGTAGAGCTGGTGACAGATGCAGTCTAGAGAACTGCTTCTCAAAAACATCCCCTTTCTGCTGTCTTATCACGCATTGTGTGCCAAAACCATGGAGTTAGGTTCTGCTGCTTGATGTGGTGAGGGGCTACAATGGCTAAAAAAATTGAGGCATCTGTTTAACTCAGGTTTAAGGGATCATGCTTAAAGGTGTCCTCTGACAGGGAAGCCTCTTTGGGTTCAGCACCTCAGGTGTCTGCTGCACAAACGCTAATGAGCTTTCTTGAACATCCATGAACAGAGACAGTTGCCTTGTGTGGGGTCAGCTTTCACCTGGCAAGGCAACAGGCTTAAAAAGCCTCAGTGGACCCAAGCTGGTTCAAAATTGTGTCTGCTGGTGCCCCAGGTTTTAGGAATGTCAGCTGGGGTCCTTCAGTGGTGGTTGGGTCTGGCTGCGTGGTGCCAAAAAGCAGCGGTAGCATTGGTGAAGCTAAGCAAGCCTTCGAAGCAGTGTAAGCAATGGCATGGTAATAAGCCTAATGGACATTAGTTATCTTGATATGTCATGCTGATTTTTTTGGTTTTGTTTCTAATTCTTCTGTCTAGTATGGCTGACGGGCTGACTTGTTTATCCATCCATGTTCTTGCTTTGTCGTGCTGGTGTAGCGTAACAGTCCTCTGCTGTGTCCCAGGTATTTCAAGATCTGTTTAGAAATTAGATATCAGCAGACTTGAAGCTGCCCTAAGTTCTTGAATAGTGGCTAGAGAGCTGCCTAAGCATGCTTGTGATTCATATTACCAAGGTCTGTTGAGGTACACGGTTATTTGTGGGTTTTTAGCATTTATTTTTTTTACTAGTAGAATGGTAGGTATATAATCTTCATTATGCAATACAAATTAAACTTTTTGCTTCTTTCAAAACATGAAATAGACATATTTGTTGACCAATTCTCTCGCCCCCATATTATTCACATATATGCCCTACATTACTGGTAGGTTTTTCCCCATTCTTAATACACTTACAAAATGGCTTAGTATTTCTGCCCCTGCCAGCTGTTTTTTCATTGATGTTCATAGCTCTTCTTTACAAATTTCTACTACGGATTGATTACAATTTATACTGATTTACACCCTTTTCATTTTTATAGTGATTTTCACATTTTTATTTGTTAAATATTTTATTTTTAATTGCTGCCATTGCTTGGCTGTATCGGCACTAGTGTACTGTCCTGATAAATTGCTCTTTCTTGTAGAATAATGGCTTCTCATCCATGTGATACACATTTAAAACAGAAAAGAAAGAAAAGAGTCTCTTCTGCCTCTTTTGAGCTGTCGTGTATGTATATATGTGGTGGTGTATCCTTTGGCAGGTGGGTTAATCTCTAAACTTAGATTATTTCATATGTGGACTGTTGTCTTCCTGTCCATTTCTTAGTGTCATTGAGATGTAGGTGGTTTCCTAGGCACTTGTGTTTACCTGCAGTTTGTTCATTAATGTCATAACGAGTTTATAGTGGGGCAAGCATACCAAGGTACTTCCTCTATAACCGAGGTAGTCAGTTGTCAAAGTTGGTGCTTCTGTCATGCTTTTTTGGGAGAGGGGAGGTTCACAAAGTGGATGTAGTCTTAAGTTTGTGGCGGGAGATGAATCATTATATATCATCTGCTAAGAAGCACCCCAGGCTGTTTTCCTGAGCTGGTTACGGCTTTGGGCAGGTACGGGTTGGAGGAGGACGACGGATCCTGCCAGGCTGGGGGGAGCACGCAGGGGCGAGTACGGAGCTTCGACCTTGTTCCAGCCAGGGAGGATCTGCGCAGTAGGTTGCATGATGGGGCTGGCCTATTGAAAATAGGGTATTAAGTTACACTGTGGCAAAAATGCCTTTTTTAGAAGTTGCAAACCATATCTGTGTGGATGAACAGCTGCATAACTAGCCTTTGAGAGAAACCGAGCTGTGTGTTGAATACACTTTTTCTTTATTCTTAATAAAGATTATAGTACATTTGATACTCATCTCCTTATTTGCTTATACAAACATTTTTGTTAACTATACTAAAACATTGCAATGTATTTCATGTAAGCTATTTTAGAAGATTGTTTAGCAAATTTAGCTACAGCACAGCACGAGAACACCCTTATTTAACTTTGAACAGATTCCTGAAGTGCCTAGTCTGACTTGAATTTTGGCTTCAGGTGTAGTTTGAGTTGGTCTTATCCATGCAGAGGATTTGAGTCTAGGTGATGTTCGTCTGTTGGAAGTGCCTTACCTTCTGGGGATCACAACAGCATTTCTTTCAGCAGATTAAATTAGAAAAAAGGCTTTGGGCAGGCTGTTCAAAATGATGCTGAGTGTCTATATACAATATGGAAAATGAAATTACCTGACCCCAAATTTGTCAATTTGACAGTTAACGTTGTCTGTGCCTGTGGTGCTCCTGAGCAATTCTTTCAGTCTTTCAGCAGATGAGAAACGCAGACCAGGTCCCAGTTTACCGAGGTATTACAGTGAATATATATATATTTCTCAAGTCAGAAATTAATTGAGCTATTTTTAAAATGTAGTTATGTATAAATGATAGTGTACAACAGCTAACGTGTTCTATAAGGGAAAACTGAAGAGCTGCTGCTTGTTTTTTCTTGTTGAAGTTGAAATGGGTATGCGTTACAGATGAGTGTAAAACATACTGTGCTGTCTTTAGGTATTTAAAATGCTGCCAGAAACTGGAGGTTTATCAGCACATGTGTGCTGGCATGCTTCGGAGCTAGGGCTGCCCTGAGCAGCTCTTACACCTGACAAAGACTCTTACCTGGTACCTGCTGATGTTGAGGGGACGAGATGTGGAAGGCTTGTCATCGTGTTATTGCCTGAACAGACAAAGTCTCTGTGAAAAATTACAGTTTTCAGAAAGAGCAGCTTCTTACTGTAGTAAGTTTGGCTAATAGACTTTTGGATAACTTCACTAAAACTTTATTTTTTTGTTATTTCAACAGTCCTTGCTTTTCTGCTAGAATTTTAGCAACACTCAGGATGCTCCACTTTCATTTGGCACAAGCTGACTTGCAGGCTCAGTCAAATTCGGGATTTAGTGTTTTTGAACAACAGAAAACTTTCTAATTTATTCAGCCAATTCAGTGCTTTAGAAGTTTGATCATAAATTGAAAAATTTACTGGGATTAATATTGCAGAAAGGTAGCTTTTCTTTTGCCAGTTTAGGAGTAGAAAGTAGGTGTAGAAATATATTCTTTCCTTAAAAACAGGAAATGATGAGAAACAATTAGTTACGTTTCCTATTTATATGCAGCGCTAGCTTTGTTTAATGAGTTTTACATGCAAAGGCAATTTTGATAAACTTTAATATATTTGACACATTTAAGATAATTTAACTAATGTTTAAGCAATCCAAAATGCCACTTTTACTCACTTCTCATTTAATTCTTGTTTTCATCTAGGCGCAACATGACTATATTATTTCTTTATTTATGTATAAAATGTACATAAATCTTAACAGAGTATCATTCGTGCTTGTTTTATATATTATGCTAAATCAGAATATACGAAAAAGTTGTTTATTTACGTAGAGTTCTCGGGGGGGGGGGGGGGGCAATACCAGTTAAGCCAGCTTATTAAAAATATGCTTTTGCTTCTAGTATTTCATATAAAGATGGGGACAAAATCACACATGGCAAGTGCTAACTGGAGGAGGCATGCATAGATGCCAGTTGTATTTGCAAATTTAAGTGTCTTACTGCCTTTTTGTACCTGTAATCATGGTTTTTCTTCTGTTAAAGGGGGCAAGAAAAGTGAGTGTGAAAGTTTACCTTGGTTAGTTTAGTGTACCCAATCAACATCCGAGCATGTATTTTTTTCCCCATCATGGGATGGAGACTTATCAGTGCTTTTATGAAATTTCATACAACTTTTATTCTACTCCGTTTTGCCGCTTCACTTGGCTGAAATTATAAAGCAATGAAAAACCCACCGAAGCAAGAGATCGAGATGCCAGGTGGCTTGTGGATCGTGGCCATAGCCCCTAAAGGCAGCTGGTTTTGCTTTCTTTCTGTCTTTTCACCCCACTGAAGAACTCGGAGATTTACAGAGGTGATAGTTAGGCACAATGGTAACAAGGGAAACTTGGCACACGTGGCTTAAATCCAAGAAACATGAAAGCGAACAAACCTGTTTATTTATAAAAACGGATTCTTCTAGCAAGTTTTCTTGATGCCTTTTTGTTTTGCTAGATGATTAATTTGGTTAAGAAAGTGTATTAGGGGATATCAGAACATGAGGTATTTTAAACTGAAAAGCTGCTTTGGCACGTGAGCTCGTTTAGTTGCCAGTATGCTAAAAGAAGATTGTCTTTACTGGTGAAAAAATCGAAGAATTTGAAATACGATTGGCATATTCTTAAATTTGCCTGGGACATAAATACATATACTATGTGACTCAGCTTTTTCCTTCTCAGATTTAATGTTTACAGATTGTGTTACCAGATTTCTATCATGAGAGCTAACACTATCTGCCAAGACAGTAACAATAAATGCTTAATAAAAACAGAACTGCGCAGTGGCACTGTATCCTTACAGTGTGCAATTTTGTTTAATTCTAATCCAAGAGACATTTTTTAAACCTAATAAAGGCTGCTTCTGTACCTGCCAGGAGGTGGGTGTGGAGTGCTGTGTGTATGCCACACGGAGCATAGCGCATCAGCCAAGGTTGTTGAAATGGTCCCAGAAAGCAAACTGCGAAGCCAGGGGTCAGAAGAGTGGGAAGGCCACCTGCGAGGTGGCTTTCTGATCAGGCAGCAATTTCTGTTGCCTGAAAGTCACTTCTGGGTTGAACTCCCAACTTCTGACACTCACAGATTTGGTGCTGCTGAATGAATGCTTTCACCAATGTGTATAACAAATGAGCATCTGCCATACGTAATTTGTACATACCTACCTTCCTAAGCCTTTAGGGTTCAGTCGCACATCACATTAGCTGTCATACCATACCGTCAGTTAGATCTTCCTTGCTCCGCTTCTGTCAGTGAACTCATGCTTTTTCACCTGCATTGTGATTATAAAGCTGATAAGAAATCTGAATCTACTTCCAAAAGCAAATGTTGTTGTTCCGCAGAACGTACTGGTTTTATTTTTAAATTGAAAGAAACGAGAAAGAACAGTACAAGTTGGAAGCAAGTTGTTTCTCTGATGCTTAATACATGAGTTTAAGGGAGAGCCTTATTTGTGTGAAGTTTAGGCAAAGGTTGTTTCATAGTGTCCTTTGTATCCTGTATCTTCAGCAGGTTAATTTCAAAATACCGAGCCAGGAGAGAAAAGTGCTTTCAGCCAAATAGATCTGCTGGAGTATCAGTATCTCTTCTAAAACAATTTTAGAAGCTAGCATTTTTTTTCCATGACATCTCATTTCCATGTTTGTTCATTTATTTTGTCATGCTTGTTTCTTTTTTTTCTTTTTTTTGGCAAGTTGTCTTGAGGTTTTTCTTTGGGTTGAAATACATGAATGTCAATAAAGCTTAATATGTTTAGAATGGTATTAGTATGGTAGTTTTAACTAATAATCTCTAGTGTGAGAATTTCAAGTGTCCTTGAAACAAGATTTGCATGCGGCTGAAACAAGAAAACAAACATTTGTTTGAAAGAAGATTTGCATGTAATATTAGGCGGCCAGTATTTTATTTATTTTTTTGAACAAAAGTAGGAAAGCCCTGATCCATTAGTGGGATTCCTAGCAGGAATGGAAGTAACTCTGGTTATAGCAGATAACGTGTTGCGGCCAACTCTCCCGTTCCCCTTACTTATCTCAGCGGGAGGTTAGAGGACAAGAATAATTGCATCTCTATCTACTTGAAACACACTACCACCACCCAAATATATGTATTCTATTACAGTTCAGATTAAGAACCACGTGTAAGCATCCAGTAGGTTTTAAATAGTGGGAAATCCCTATGAAATTAGTTTTGTAACATGTAGATTGTGTCAATCAGCCACAGATTTCAGTGTTTTTTCATGGATTGTGCCCTTAATTAAATCATAGGTATATGTTAACTATAAACTGCAAACTGGCAAACCTGCAGTGCAAGTAATTTGTATAGTAGTTCAGAGAAAACAGGGCAAAACTGTAGTCAGTATAGAAATGACATTATGTTCTTACTGGATATTTGTCCTAAACAGTGATCAGTTTTACGTAGCTCCTGGTTTGTGTGCCTCTTTGAATGCACATATAATCTAAGTGAACTTCTCTTGGGATATGCTCTTGCATATGACAAGGTGTTTACATGAAGTGGAATTAATAGCTACAGAAGTTTGCATTCTGGAGTGATTTGTCTGTTTTTGTCAATGCTTGACAGTTATACAGCATTTGATTTAAGTAATGATGCTTAATGGATGCTTTGTTCCAATAGTCTCTGCATGCCTTCCCCATAAGACGTGAATGGACACGAAAGATTGCATCAGCCTCAATTAATGTTTTCTCCTTGAGAGAGTGTCTTCTCCACCTGCTTTTGCAGGTGTCTGGAAGGACCCTTGTTTTCTATAGTTAGAAGCGAAAGGCTTCCAAGAAATTTCTCCTGAGAATAGTTTGCTGCCCTGCAGTGGGTTAAATGGGTTTGCAAATGAAATCTGTGCCAAAATTGACTCATATTCTGGGGTGAGAAAAATACAAACAATACATTTCAAACTGCCAAAACTTCAGAAGCAATGCTTTTTAAATGGTTTCTTGGGTTATTTAATATGGAAACTATCATTTTAACAAGTTTGTATGTACCAACCCTCCAGGATTTTTAAGTAGTAGGCCTTTGTTAACTGGAAATAACAGATGCATCATGCACACAGTGCTTACAAACAAGTTAAAATAAGGCTAGTGTCACCAAAATAAACATTATTACTAGTTTATCAACAATACTTGCAGGTAAACTGTTCCATTTTTACTGGTAAACACACTTAATAAAATAAATATAAAAACTGTATTTTGTCAGTATGTGGAGATATCCGGTATTATCCCAGCTCACTGAAAAATATAAGCTATAACTTGTGGGTTGGCTAAATGAATGCTGGAAAGATTATACTTAATTTCATAATTGAGCAACACTTGTCATCCTTAATAGTAGATTAGTGCCTGAAGTTCTGTTACAACACCAAACCTGTCCTGTTTCTTACCATACATGTGAACAGTAACAGCAGCCTTTCTTACCCTGTATGTATTGTGTTTTGTTAGAAAGAATAGCCAGCAAGTGTAAAATGCCTGCTTTTTAGAGTGATTCCTTAAATAAGTGCAATAATCAGTAATAATTTATGATGTAATTTGCTGGTCATTCTTATTACCCTTTATGCTGGAAGTGTTCCCAAATATTCAGTGAGTGTTAGGACATTGTCATTACTAATATTGGGCTCCTCAGCTGTTATGGTTTGAACAAAAACATTGAATTAATGATCCCCAACTAAATTTCAAGTGCGAAAAAAGTATTCCTCCTTTGTTTTAGTCATTATAACTACCAGGTTACCTCAAAGCACTAGCTTGAGAGTTAGATACAGCTTATGATTTCATTTCATGCGTCTCTTAAAGCCACTTCACTTTTTTATGCTGTGTTCTTAATTAACGTGAAGCATAAATACGTGACCTACCAAAGGTGGGAAGTGTTACTCAAGCTCGCTTTGTATCTTTTCACCAAATTTCTTCTTGTACCTTCACAATTAGTGGCTTATTGAAAGAAAAAATAAAATTAAGAATTGCAACATGGAAGCTTATTCTTTTATTTCTCAAGGAGAGCTGAAAGTGAATAGAAGATGTTCATAAAGAGCACGACTAGCAAACCTTCATTTCCTCTATCTACCAAAACCCTTTCCTCACGGTGGCAAAAATCAAAAAATGAGTGGTAGAAATTCTGGTTGAAATTGAGAAATGTGTTCTTAGAAAAGTGTCGGTTTGAAACAAGCCTTGACACAGGGCTTTTAACGGGTGAAATTTCACAGTAAAGCAAAGTCTTGTTTCTCTGGTAGTGGAATTAGGGCGTGAAGATGAATTTCAGAATGCGCCTTCTCTGAATATAAAAAGCTTTTTAATATAATCAGAACAAATCATTCCGTTTTAATCCAATAAAGATAATAGTTTATTACTGTCCTTTTCTTACTTTATTTAATTTTAAATTCTAATTGTCTTTCGAATGCACTCGAAATCCAGTTCAGCAACGTATGTCAGCCCCGCTGTCCGGGTGTGGTGTGTGACCAGCAGCTGAGGGTGAAGATCAGGAGGATCTTTTGAGCATCTCTACTGCTGGATGTGGATGCTCTCCCTTAATTTAATTCTTGGGTATGTTAACAAAGACGTTAACGTCCTGCTTAGTTCCAGTGGACTCATTGGACTTGGTTCACTAGGTAAATCAAGGGAAGGAATAAACTGTTCTACAGGCAGCTGCCTGAGCTTTCTCCTGTTTCCTACATTTCCACAGGAATTCAAAGTGCTTGGCTTGTTTAGACCTTTATGTCTCTATGTTGCTCTGTGTTGATGGTTTCTGAATCCTTTCCATAGTAAGGATAAGTGAGGAGAAATGAAGTGTGCTTTGCTGCATGTATGTGAGACAGTGGTGGTCTGTGTAACTGATTGCTCGTCTCTTTCCCTACAAGATTTCTGTGGGTTTTCTTTTCTTTAAAAGCAGGCTTGTTTTCTCATTGCTGTGGGGAAGGAGCCCTGTCTACTGAATCCTTAGGGCGGTTGCTTGCTGAGGGACTGGACACCCCAGATACCTCTTTTAAAGCTATCTATTTTTAAGATTACTTACTAACTTAAGGCTACCCTTCACCTATGTCCTTAACACCTGATAGTAAGGAGAGCCAGCCCGAGCACGTGCCACTTACATTGGGATATGAAGTCATGTTGGAAACAGCTAAAATCCAGTGTGTTCAGTCGGCCTCTGGTTATTCCCTATTGAGTGGTCAGGAAGTATTTCTGGGAGAAGTCCAAAACATGGCTTTGCTTCACATGGGCACCTTGTTGCCAGGACGAGCTGGACCTACCTGGGAGTGTTTGCTGGAGAGCAGCGAGCTGTTGCTCTTTGCCAGTCCGTGGTCCAGGTCTTGTTCGGCTGGGGGCTCGTTGGCTAATTTCTGTCAGGTTTGGCCTGGGAAACCAAGGCCATGTTTCTGCCCGATTTGGGGTGAGGGAGCAAGGCAGCGCGGGGAGCGGGGGGGAGGCGGCAGCGCTCTTTGTGTCAGCAGAACTCCTGTTACTTGCAAGTGGCCTGTTTGTGGCTCTTTCCTTTTTAATAATATTCAGGTTACGGCCTCCTGAGGTTTAGAAGGGCAGACTTTTCTGAGGCTGTTGCTTTAAGTTTATCGTGCGGCTCTGAAAAGCTTTCCTTTTGGGGTTGAGATGTCAGTCTCTAACAATAGAGGCTCTCCTGGCACTTGATAAATACTGCTTTTAGAAGTGACTGGGAAGATAACACAACGACAATCGGAGTAGAAATGGAAAAAACAATGAGATAAAATTTCCTTTATACCATTTGTTTCTCGGCATTCGTCAAAGTTGTCTTTCATATGGCAAGTGATGAGGGCACTAGGGTCCCTCAGACACCTCTGGTGCTATGAAAGGGAAAAAGGGGACAAGGGGAAATAGGGCACACTCTATCCTCGTTCTTCAGCAATGAGATCAATTACAAATTACATTTGCTTTTCTTCACCTTAAAATAGGTAATAGCCTTTGTGGAGGCCTCAGTGGGTTTCTGATACAAATTTCCAGGTACAAGATTTACTTTCAAGTAATCTTTGTTTAAAGAAGCTCAAAGGTGATGGATTTTTAAATTACACAACCATCTGCCATTTCGTCAACTTCGGCTTCTGTTGTCTCCTAATAAAATTGTTATAACTGTTGCTCGGATTGTATAATCGGGTGTGAGAAACGTGATTTAAACTTCACAGATGTTCACAGATCACCAGCAGTGCCCATTTGCACATACAAGTAAATTCTTTTATTATCTTAATAGCTCTTCTTCTCTCATCCCAATGTATATAATCTTGCTGATTGTTTATCTTTGCTTGTCATGGGTGTGCAATCTGTGATAATACATTGGAAGGGGATCTGAGCTCTGCTGGTTCTTGCCATATATGGCACAATAAACTGCCCAAATTTGGTCAAATATTTTTAGCCACTTAGTCATATGTCTTTTAATGTGCTGCATATGTAAGCTTTTGATTCACTTAGCAACAGCATTTTTATGAGTATGTCTTGCCAGTTTTTCTTACGTATAATTGAAAAACGGGCAAGGTTTGTTCTGTGATAGGTTGTGTCACTAACAGATGGCCTGGCTTTTTTTTAATAGCGCTAATCAATTTTAAGATACCCTTTTTCATATACTATGCATTTTGGAGGGTCGGAACATATATGAGCATGTAGCATATTGGAATGTAATATTAAAAGATCTGTGTTTAAAAGCGCTCAGGAAATCCTAAGTTTTTCTGATAAAAAAGTATTTTACGTATGATTACTTGGTGGATATTATAATATACACAGGATATCAGTGGTCAGGCAAATGCTACTTTTGCCAGAAGAACTAGGTGTATTGCATGTGTGAAACATGGTTGGGTTACTGCATCAGTTAAGTGTAAACATCAGTGTTTCTTGAATTTCTTCTCTTCCTGAACTGTTACAACGTCTTGCCTTTAGTTCCTTTTTTTCTAAGTAACAAAATGATTTGCAAAGAGAGGCAATTATTTTTTTTTAAGAGCTTGTTACTATCGTGTAAACGTTGTACGCTGATGGTAAGTGGAAGAATTTGAAGACAGTATGCTAGAGGAACTGGTACTCTTTATTGTTGGAGTAGGTTAATACATCAGTTATTAAAAGAATTGCTGATTATAGGGATGGAAATGGCTAAAAAGATGATTTCTAAAAATCCTTTAAGAAGGCACTTTTCTAGAATACCTGGAAAGATAGGAAGGGGACTCAGGTTTATGTTATGTTTACACATGAGTGTATTTTTGTTTTTAATTGAAGAACAAATAATGCAAGCTGTCTACTGCAGTCTGGTTACAGCCCAGCTGAAAGTGCATGGATGAACAAGTCCAGATGAGGCTCGTTGTTAAAACAGTTCTGTGTTGCATTCTAAACAAAGCCTTAAAGTTCATACCCTGCTACAGCAAATGGGGTCAAAGAGGGATAATTCCTTGCTGTTTTTGCTGGGCTGATTAAACAGGACAGCAACACGTCTCTCTTACATTGTAACTGTTGCCTCAGCACTACAGAATGAAGGAAAGCTTCAGGATTTATCTTAGAAAGCACAGATGATTAAATAAGGAAATTTGTGGGTTTTGCAATAGTACAAAAATATATAATTTTCAGTATTTGTTTCTGTAGAACTGTTCTAAAAAGGAAAATTTACCCCTTAGCTGCATTTTTATTAGAGGAATAATTCTCTAGAAGTATTTAGGAGCCTGGCAATAACAGTTCTCATTTCAGCCTTCTGGTTTTGTAGTATTGTTGATTTATTAAGCTAAAAAAAATAATGCCAGTCTTGTGGGGTCTAGCTGTTTTGAGTCCTTGCCGTCCTGAAATGCAGAGGGACTTTTCTCTGTGTTGCTCTGCCCTTTTAAGGGCAGCAGTATGGAAGTTGGCAGGAAAACACACTGAGCACCCTGTGAGAAAAATACTCAAACACAGAGAAGAAAGACAAAATAGCAGCCGGGCGATGGGGATCTGGAGAGCGGCAGTAGTTCTGCATCCGTGCAACACTGCTGCCTTGGTAATTAGGATATGTGCACAGAAGATGGTAGTGTGTGCACAAACGATAGTATCTTTGCCATGTGCTGAAGTGATACTCAAGGAAGTTCATAAATACAGTGATTAATAGGCTGTTGCAAGATGTATGGTGGTATAGAGCACGCTGCGGTAGAAAACATCAGGGTATTGCTGAAGCGCAGCCTCGCATCCCCTTCCACGCTCCTTAGTCTCCTCTGTGTTGTAATTAAAACCATGTTATGATACTGTTTTCAAAACTGCTCTTCATCTCTTGGTTACAACAATTCTGCTCCATGGTGTGGTAATCCTGTTGGCAATTGTAATAGCATCCAGTTGGTTTAGCTGGACTTGTGAGGGAGCTAGGGTCTGGGGGCTTTGCAAGGGGAACCCCTTTGTACAGGAGAACAAGGTTGTACTGGTGACTGTAAATGGGTTTTCAGAAAAATAGAACAAATTTACCTGAGGAAATCATAATTATTGGTTTTGTTAAACTCTGTTTGAATTCTTTTGTTTAAGGATTTTTTGACAAATCTGTGACAACTACTGCTTTTTTCTCAGAATCTTCCTGTCTTGCTGTCAAACCCCAACAAATAAACCTCACTCCCGCATCATACCTGAACATACTTATTTTTTTCCTAAATATGTTACTTAAACATGCGTATTATTGTAGAACAGCTTTAATGTGAACTTATTTTTTAAATCTTTCCTTTTTTTATAGGCTTGTATAGATGATAACGTAGATATGGTGAAGTTTCTGGTGGAAAATGGAGCAAATATTAATCAACCAGATAATGAAGGCTGGATACCTCTACATGCAGCTGCTTCCTGTGGATATCTTGATATAGCAGAGTAAGGCTTTTTCTTCTATATTTGAAATACATGTATTTTGCTAATATATTGTTGGAGGGGTACAAGAAGCGGGTAGCATTCGTAAATTGTCTTTTTGGTTGCCCCTGGGACACGCAGTGAGAGAGAATGCTCTTATATTGCATTTTATTGTGTTTTGGTTATGAAGTGTAC
The DNA here is from genome assembly GCF_040182565.1 of Anser cygnoides. Lineage (NCBI taxonomy): Eukaryota > Metazoa > Chordata > Aves > Anseriformes > Anatidae > Anser > Anser cygnoides. The sequence goes on along the minus strand of NC_089873.1, from coordinate 43,206,246 downwards.
TGTGTGTATAGCTATTTGTGCATTGCATTTTCTCTTTCTAGTTTTCTTACATTGTATCTTCTGTAGCTATAAGATGTACACATTTAGGACTGTTCATGACTGTCATGTGATTTATCAGAAATATTTTTCTTCTTTAGAAATGTTGCTATGGGGAGAAAGTTCAAATTTAGATTATATTTGTAGTCTGAAACATTATCCCAGAATAAGTCTACACACAGGAGATTGATGGTGCAGTTGTATTTGCAGTCTTGAAAATTCTGTTTTTCAGGTGTGGTATGAACTGGGGATATCTGCTAAATATTATGGCTGTAAAACAAAATCATACAATTGAAGTTAGATGCCTGTTATGATATTAGTTAAAGCTTCTTCGGTACTGAATTCTCTGAGTGGTTTTCGTATTATTTTTTAAGCCTGTAGGGGGCCATTGAAGATGCACGAACATCCAGTTTTTCCAGAAGTTTTATGTCTTAACCTGGACCAATTGATCTGAGAAAATGGGTGGCATATTTTGTTCAAAACGATGTTCTTGCAGTAAAGAGGGTAGCAGCACCTTTCCAAAGACCCTTCAGGAATACACAGACTTTACTAATTCTGCTAAACTCTGTGTGATGTCTGACCCAGTGTAAGACTCAGATGAAATAAATATAAGGTAGAATTTTATTGAGCAGTAATGCTAGAGGACTACTTACAATGGCAAAGGATGGAAATTTTTAGTTTAGGGGATGGTTGATTGGTGTTCTGTCTCGTGAGTTTGAGAGGCTTGATTGTTTCAAACAAGTTTTGAAGGGAAAGGAAAAACTCTTTTTTTGTCACTTTCACTGGGAAAATTTTATTTTTTAGTTTTCAGAGACTGAAGTGCTTTGTGTATCCTTGTAAATTGGGACAGTGTGACTGCTAACTTCTGTAATCTGCTTTTCTACACTATGCAAATGTTTGATGCTGTAATCTCTCTTGCATGCATGTTGGAAGTGTTGACTTGTTGGCCATACTATGACAAGAATTTCCCCAAAAACCGAGGTAATATATGTCTTTTTTCAGTATAGTGGAGGTAAAACTCTACTATCCTAGGAATATACTATAATTTTTCCATAATAGGAAGAAGTTGAGTGAATGTTCTTCATTTGGCATTGCAGCCTACAGTAGGCAGATGTTCAGGGAAGAAAGAGTAACACAAGAACATTTTTCACTTTTGACCCAAGTATCTGAAATCTAGAATAGTTTTGAAGGCTGTCGTGTTTTTTATTCTCTCAGTCTGTGACAGGACCTGTTTGCGTACCTTCCCTAGATGTCCTTTAAAGAAGTGAGATTATTGGAGCATAATTCTGTAGGATGTAGGACCTCTAAGCTGTTGGAAGTTAGTGTTTTTAAGGTGAGAGGACTTTTAAGGATAAGCTCTTGAAACTGATTCCCACATAGAGCAGAGGGAGGGGTAACCTGACCTGAATGGAGCATGATTTAGATCTGGTGAGGCCCTTAGAGTTTAGATTTTCTTCTAACTGCTTTTCCAGGCAAGAACTCAGCTTCAAATAAGTCACAAAATTGACAACAGTTTGCAGCTCAGGCAAAACTTGAAGAGGAGGAGAGGCTGATATAAGAAATTAGCAGACATTAGGAATTTGCTTTTTATTTGGCCCACAGTACACACTGGGTTCAGCATCAGTTTCACTGAGAAAGCACCTTTCTTGGAAAGCATATAAGTGTGTGGTCTGCGTGGCTGTGGCTGAATGTGGTACATAGCAGTTTTAGAACTGAATTTTCTGGTTCATGGAAAGGTGCTTTTACTTTTGGATAAATTATGGAGATTGTATTTTAAGTTCTGAAAAAATTACAGCATGACATGTCTCTGTCCTTTATGCTATGGACTGGCATTTTTGTACAAAATGGCTCCTGTTCGTTTCCTGTTTTCTTCCAAGGTGCAAAAGAGCAGAGTCAGGGAATGGGTTCAGGTGTTTCCCAGCTTTGTTAATGAAGAGCAGAGGAGAGTCTGACCTGTGCTTCCCTTTCTTCCCCTCCTGCGGACCCTACCTCATGCACAACTTTGTAGACCTTCTCAAACTGGGGATTCAGCAATCTGCTTTTGCTTTCTCTGCTGCCACCTCAAGTGTTCTCAGGGCTTCCTTCAAACATTGTAAATAGCAGGAATTTGTTTTTCTTGAAATAGCATAATCGGTAAAATCCTCCAAATATGCTAATTTAGTTAATGTATTGATTTTGTTCACATTACAAATGCTTACATTTTTACAACTCATAAGAAAAATATAGCATGGCACATCATACTTTCATTTTTTCAGGATTTCATTTCTCAAAATCTAAAATTATATGTAAACATCAGAGGTAGGAGATGAGGATCTTTTCTGCTATGAAGGGCATTTCTTTGTTTCTGATGTAATTTAGTGACCCTCTAGCTCTATATCTGTCTTCCGAATAGGTATACCTTTGCAACCTTAATATTCTTTGCGTATGTGCATACATCACTTCCTAGGCTTAAGGGAGGGAAAAAAGTGGAGGAAGGAAAGCAGTTCTCTTAACATTGCATGATCTCTTGGGTGATCCCCAGGGCTAGTCTATGAAATAAAACCAAGATGGGGTGGGCTGGAGTTTGCAGATCTGTTAATAGGGTGTGAAACCCTTCTTCTGCTTTCAGAACACACACGCGTGCACACACACACGTCAGTCAATGAATGTTAATCGTTTCTCCTGATGCTCATGTGACTTCCGTAGGATTATATTGGGATGAATAATGCACTGTCTTACAGAGTGAGAACAGTTTCTGTTCAGACTGCTCTATAATTGAATCAGTGCCCCATCACCTTACAGTTCAGATGGTCTTTCTACACGTCCCATCCATTTGCTACTAGCAACCATCTCCTATTATGTACAGTAAATGGGAATGACTGAGAATCACTCCCCAGTTAATAGGGAATTGTGTATGCCTGTTTGATCCATGCAGGAGCTTTCCCATCTCTCTGTGCTTTCACTGAACACCTGATCATCTCTTTCTCAATGCACACGTTCCTCCTAAATATTCCCTGCTGCTGCTTGGGTGTTCCTGAGTGAGTGCACCCGTGTGTTGGAGACCTGGGAGAAGTATGGGGTATGCGTGTAGGGATATGTAGGTAAAGGATATGTGATAGGGAGCTTCTCAGAAAAAAAGCAAACACCTGGATGTCTCAGGGAGCCATCTCTTCAGCCACGTGGCTGAATGGCACTGGTCCCATGCATACTGCTAATGGGCTGCCTGAATTTGTAGCATGGCCCCAACTAGTTAGAAGTTGCTGTTGCTTTGGCTTTGGCTTGCTGCACTGTCTCGCCAATGGGCTGCTCACTGCAGGTGTGTTCCCTGTCATCCTGCACCGCACCATCCTGTTCTGTGGCACCTTCTCCCAGCAGCATCTCCTGCCCATTTGAGTTGGCAGCTCCTTTGGAACCTTCATCCTGACATCTTCTCTCGACTCTGCTTCCCACCTCCTTTAAAAAACGTGTTTAGGAAGCGTTAGCCATGTAGAAACCTACCTCAGGTGAAATACAGCAGGAGGTTAGCCGTGTAGAAATACAGGAAGATGATGTAATTTAGTGTGGTACAAATTATCAACTGGTTGCAGATAGAGGGTTCTGCTGCATAAGCAAGAACTCTGCCGTGGAAGGCGACTGCTCTTTCCTTTCTGGTGTTTCTGAGATCTGCAAATGCTGCGAGTGCTTCAGCTTACTGGGAATTCTTTGAATAGTTTAATTTTAGAATTGCCCCCTCAAGTTAGTGTTCATCTGTTTTATGATCATACAAATTAGCTTACAAGTAATTGTAGCATGAATGGTTTAAAGTTATTGAACATTGCCAAGACAGGTGGATTTTGTCTAGAATATTCTCCTTCCATTTGTTTCTGATTTTTAATAAGCAGAAAGCTTTGTATGAAGGAGCTTTATTCTTTTTTTTTTCTTTCCTCCAATGCTTTGAAAAATTATAGTTATGTGGAAACAACCTTTAATGCAGAAGCACTTTAACAGAAATTGTGTGTGTGTGTTCTTTAAGATGGTATTTAACAGGTAGGACCCTTACATTAAGCTTTTACTGAAACATTAACACATCTAGTAAAACCAGATGGGTCGATGTAATGAATTGTTTTATGTGATAGATTTCCTCTTCAGTTTAAAAGCCTGTATATTATTTCACTGTTGGGGAATAATCAAATTCCTCTTTAGAAAGCAAAAAAAATGTAGTGGATTAGCAGTAAGCAGTTCAAAGTGGCATTCAAGAAACAGAATATTAAAATGCTTGCTCTTCGCAATGCTTTGTATTGTACCAGAGTAATGTAAAATAAGTCTGAAATGGCATAAATTTCTTTGTTTTTGAAAGAGTATGTGTTAAAAATACATTTTCTTGTGATTGTGTACCATGGCTAGTTGTGAGTGTGTAGCTGATGTGTTTTGAGTTTGCTTGTGAGTATTCAAAGGCAATTGTATAGTTACACTACTTAAATGCGAATGTCCTTTCATTTTCACCAGAATGGAAGAAAGTGCATCTTTCAGGAAATGTAAGAAACGTGTTTTTTCTCAAAAATAACACAAAATTCAGTTGAGTTAATTCTTCAACTGACAGTTACACTTTTGTGCAGAAAAAGAGGGGGAGGGAGATGTCTCAAGGTAAGAATAGGGTTTTTATAATGAATTTTGTTTAATGTGATAGATATTAGTAACCAGTAGATAGTGTTTTCCCTGTATTAGAAACTTCACAGATAGCTTATGCTTCTTGAACTGAGGAGCATCATTCAACATAATGTGCAGGGCTGAGATGAACTTGAAATCATCAAATAATGCCCTTATATTTCCTTTCTCATTGTCAAGTTGTGTGAAAGAATTGTTTGGTTGACAGTAACCTTTTTCCAATTTGTACTTAATATATATTTTCCTGAATTCCCTAAAATTTCTTTCTTTAAATGCTAAAACTCAGACTCATCACTTTGAAATATGCAAAATTGCCATGATCTTGCTTAAATGTATGATGAAATGTTTTTCCTGTCAATGGCAGCCAGTGGCTACCCATTTCCATGGCCCTCTGGTGTAATTAGCAAATGTGACTCTCTGCCAGCACTTAATGGCCATGCTTCCTCAATCATTTGTAATCTGTGCTTGCTAATAAGTATTCCCAAAATACTGCAAACTTTCAAAGTCTTCCTAGCACTTTGAAGTTAACATAAATTGTTTCCAGCACCTTACAGAGATCATCTATTCATTTTCGTCTGGGCTCTGCAGAGCGGATGTATGAAATCTCGTTAATAAAGCCGCAGGTGAATCATGCCTTTGTAGTCTAGATGGAGTCCAGTCGAGGAATGACTCTATAATTGTGTTTGTTTCCAAAGACATTACTGCTATGATGTTTCTAATACTCCTTCTTCAGAACTAGATCACAGAGTTCAACTGCTGCAAGATCCGCTTCTTGCTTCCCAGATTGTCATAGATGGTTTAAAGTACTCTTCCTGAAAATCTGGTAATGCTGTGCACCTCCTAAGATACTAATTCTTCAGCAAAAATGCTGATCCCTTGTTAAGAAGTATAAGGGCAGAGAGAAGGGGAAAAAACAGAACATGAAGATAATGTTTTGCTCATATTTTGAGAACTATGTGTGGTTTGGACAGCCTCATTATTTAAAGAATATAAAAGGGTGCAGAGTTTCCTGTGTTGTCTCCCCTCCTTGCCCCAGTATGTCAAGCTCACTTGAAAAAGCTTTTGTGTGGCCACTGCCTTGTCGCTGCCGCCCATCCGTTTCTCCTGGCTCCAGCCACCTGTAAGTGAAGCCAGCCAGACGAGTTTGCTGAAACCTCCGCAAGCCAGTGACCCGAGATCTCTCTATTTTAGTAACAACCAATTAAGACTACGTGAGTGATTGCTGTTATGCACACAGGGACTGAGAGACAGTCCTGCAAACCTGCAGCTGAATACATCGGTGCTCGGTGACGGGTGCTTTACCTGACCTACTAACTAACTGCCCCGCGGGGACTGCCGCCCGGGCTGGGTGGTAGTGGCTCCTGCCTCCTACAGCTTGGTCCCCGTGCTCCTCTGGCAGCACCTAGTGAAGGGGATTCAGGGTAGTTTCACAACACACCCAGTGTGATCTAACTTGAGGCTGCTGCAGAAATAGGCAGCCATTCCTTTCTCTCCTCGCTTTCCCCCCCTCCACAGGCTCGGGACTCTTACCCCCCCTCTTGCAGTGTCTAATGATCACCCAACAGCGTGGTAACTATTAGTGTAAGACTAGCCTTGAGGGGGTTTGGGAGGGTTTATTCTCTTTTGGATCAGTGAGCTGATCTGGCTTGCCAGCAGCAGTTGGCACAAATATGCGAGCATTAAAAAAAAAATGTCTGGGCTGCTTTTCAGACATAGTTTGTACCTCTGATCAGAAGCCTGCCTGCGGAGCACTGTCTGTGCTGAGATGGAGTCCTCTCCTTGTTCCCCCACGTCATAAGCCTGAACCAGCTGGTGCTGTTGAATGTTCTTCCGCAATATACCAAAGTGGTGGTGCCACAAAATAGCTTTCAGAGCAGTTGTTTCTAATCTGTTTCTCTCTAAGGTTTGCTGACTTGATCATCTGGAGCAATCACTTATGGGAAAATTTTTAATATAAACTCCTTTACTGTAACCCATTATAATCCTAGAGGAGGAGGATATTATTTAGGCAAAGCAGACTGACAAAAACTTTTGGGAATGGCTCCCCTCTCTGTTAGATTTCTTCTCAGTTACGGACTTAACTAACAGAGTATGAAGTGATATTACTAGTGGTATGTCCATAAGTGGATCTTTGGAGGGTAATAGGAAGTTTTGATTTGTGTGTGCCAAGGTGAAGTTGGTGGTCTGATGTAAACCACATGCAAACTGATTCGGAGTTTGGAGTGATAGAGGTGATACATGGTGAGTGAAAGATTTTGTACAGATACAAGATGCTACTTGGAAGAACACAAGGAAAGGCTAACTGGAAGAGTAGAATTAAAAGTGGTGTTCCTCAGGGCTCTGTGTTCTTGGGACCAATGCTGTTTAACATCTTTGTCAGTGACACAGTCAATGGGATCAGGTGCCACCTCAGCAGGTTTGTCGATGCCACCAAGCTGTGTGGTGCAGTCGACACGCAGGAAGGAAGGGATGCCATCCAGAGGGAGCTGGGCAGGCTGAGAGGTGGGGCTGTGTGAACCTCATGAGGTTCAACAAGGCCAAGTGCAAGGTCCTGTGCCTGGGCCGTGGCAGTCCCAAGCACACACACAGGCTGGGTGGAGAATGGATTGAGAGCAGCCCTGAGGAGAAGGCCCTGGGGGTGCTGGTTGATGAGAAGCTCGACATGAGCCAGCAATGTGTGCCTGCAGCCCAGAAAGCCAATCGTATCCTGGGCTGCACCAAAAGCAGCGTGGGCAGCAGGGCGAGGGAGGGGATTGTCCCCCTCTGCTCTGCTCTCGTAAGACCCCACCTGGAGCCTGAGTTCAGCTCTGGGGACCCCAGCACAAGAAAGACATGGACATATTGGAGAGAGTCCAGAGGAGGGCCACAAAGATGATCAAGGGGCTGGAGCACCTCTCCTATGAAGAAAGGCTGAGGGAGTTGGGGTTGTTCAGCCTGGAGAAGAGAAGGCTCCAGGGAGATCTTACAGCGGCCTTCCTGTACCTAAAGAGGGCCTGCAGGAAAGCTGGGGAGGGACTCTTTGTCAGGGAGGGTAGTGATAGGACAAGGGGTAGCCGTTTTAAGCTAAAAGACTTTGATTAGATATTCAGAAGAAATTCTTTCCTGTGAGGGTGGTGAGGCCCTGGCACAGGTTGCCCAGAGAAGCTGTGGATGCCTCATCCCTGGAGGTGTTCAAGGCCAGGCTGGATGGGGCCTTGGCCAGCCTGGTCTGGTGGGAGGTGTCCCTGCCCATGGCAGGGGGTTGGAATTAGATGGTCTTTAAGGTCCCCTCCGACCCAAAACCATCATTCTGTGATGAAAAGGAAAAGGACCAAAGAAACTTAATACAGCTCACTCAGGAAATTAGAAGAGGACTTCAGAAAAATATATTGTAAAACTAACCATACCACAAAATAAAAGCAGGAGAAGAAAATTTATTCCCAGCCACAGAAGACCAACTTTCTAAAAGAATGACTGACTTCTGACAAGTTGACACTGGTAGACGTTTGTTTTGAAAGACGTGAAAAGGTCACTGCAGGCTGTGAAAGATAAATTCAGTTAATGCATTTCGATTTGCTGCCTTGTTTCTTTCTGGAAGAAGAGACTGGAAAAAAAGAAGATTAAGGATATCTTAAGACTGTTTATTGGTCAGAAGAGTAAGACAGGCTTCTGGGGATGAGATAGAAAATATGCTTATGTGGTACTCTCCTGTTTTTTTTTCCCAAATCAAAGTATGATGTTCAGTCTTTGTCAGGAACTTAAAGGTTGCTCCTCCTCCAAACTTTTATTAGACCTCTGCAAGGATAAAGTTAAATTCCAGTAAAAAAAAAAAGAATGGAGAAACTTGAAGAAGATAATTGAGCTAGAATTAATTGGCATTTCTTTTGTGAAGATGTATCGTTGCAGTGTTTGCTATTTTCTACATGGTTTTGCTGCATGTATGTACCTCCTAGGAATAATGAAACATCAACTGAATTGTTTAGGTTGAAGGTGAAATCTCCTTTCTATAATCATGTCATTATGTGGTAGAGTTTAATCTTTTCTACTGTGTAGATGTGATCTAAATTTGGATAAGAATCAGCTGGCAGAAATACATGCTAAGATATGGTTGATGGGCTAGAAGAAATTATAGGGCCTGATTTGGTACCTGTTTGTTCAATTGAGGGTGTCTAGGGAGCGCTCGTCACTCTAGGATGCACAAAAACAGTGTGTGCTCTAGAGCTGCCTTCTTCAACTTGGCTCACTGTCTGCATCTCCACTTGTGCCCCTAAGTATTTGGTAATGTTGTATGTTCCAGTTCTGTTCTTTCAAAGTAAATGTAAGATTCTTAAGTTTGGAAATACCTTCTTCAAGGCTATATGATTTTGTAGAAGGTATCTTTTTTCTTACAGTATGCTTTAGCTGTTCATTTGGTCAAATGAAATGTCAAGGGACTGATGCCCAGTGTAAAGCTCAGAGCACCCTAATTTTTTGGCTGAAAAAGAATTTAAAAGGGCAGGTGGTGTCTAAAAAGCCATCCTGCTTTGAGATGTGATATGCATAGGAAAGATCTTACTTGTTTATCACGTAGCATAGGTTTTATTGGTATCCCAAGAACAATTTGTAATAGATATCTTACCTATGACTTCTGAAGTTAATTAAATGTGAGCAGCTGAGTGATAAATATGGAAAGGTGTTGGTTTTGAGTGTGGTTTTCTCGGAGAAAACATGGGTGTGGTGTAGATTGTCAGTTTTTGCACCTCATTTTCTGTCAGCTTTTAGATTAATGTTTTCTCTGTTGTGAGTTTGACCCTCATCTGCAGCATCCAGTGCACTTTCTAATGACACTAACGCAATTTGTGCACTTACTTACCCTTTCTTACAGCTGTGCCTTTTGTTGGATATCCTAACCTACGTCATTTGAGTGCAAGTGATCTTAATCCGTGTGTATTTTTCTAGTCTTCTTATCCCTTACTGGGGCAGGATAAAAGCTGCTTGAATTCTTTTGAAATCTGTGTAAATACAGTGTGGTGTCTGTAGAGATATGAGGCTGCTGTGCCTTAGTGAGAGTGGAGTTTCTTGGATACAGTTCATATATGAAGATACAGAAATGCAATTTTGTCTATAAACAGCGGGTCTGACAGGATAAAAGTATAAAAAGGGAATTATAATTATCAGCACCTCTTAATTGCAGATGAGGTACCACTCATCAAATATTTGTATAAAGAGTAAGAGTTTCTTTTGGAGAAAATGTTTTTTCAAGGAATTCAAAGTAGACTGGGCAGGTGGACAGCTGCTGTGCGTTGCAGATTGCTGATACTTAGTGAGGGATCAGACTGCATTTAGTACTTCTGGGTGATGCTAAAAGCTGCACTATGAAGGTAATGTTGCTCCATACAGAGATTTGGTCTCTGTATTATTGCATAAAATAATTATAAACAAGATAAATTCTATGGTGTAGTGATTATATCTGTGCTAATATCTGTTTAAGTGCAGTAAAAGGGTTTTTCAGAATTGGTCTTGGTTTAAATTTCTTTGATGTAAATGCCAACACATCACTGTTGGAGGAAAATAAGGTTGTCAGCTTAAGTCTATCCTCATAATTTCTTCAATAATAAAAAAAAGCAGTTAAAAATCAGTATCTGTGATGCTACTGTAGTCAAATCCAGCAATGCTACTTTTAGCACAAGGCAGGAGGGATGATGCACGCTAGCTGTGTGATGACCTCTTTCTGGTGAGCAGTTAGTTGAGGAGAGTGGGCAGCAGCAAGATTTCCTTCTTCCTCCTCCTCTTCTGCCTCCATGCTGTTGTTGGCTCTTCTTTTTAACCAGTATAACTCAGTCCTAAATATTCACCTTGGTGACACTTCCTTAAAACACCATAAATGCTTGCAAATTAACTACAGGAAAGCATCCTGAGCACAGAGAGGATCATGAGTTAAAGTTACTGTGCTCTTTTGAAGGGACAACAAGATATTTGTCAAACTTAACCTTCATTTTTACACAATAGAGTGAAAGAAAAATAATTACATTTAGATAACAAACAGTATTTCTGGAGAAAAAAACAGTTATCTGTGGTTGAAAAACTGCATGTATTTTGGTTGACAGATGTTGTTATGTTTCATTGTTTCTAGTATCTTTTGAGAACGTTAGACTTCAAAACATGTTGTTCTCATAGCTTAAAACTTGGTTGTTTTTTTTGCTTTGTTTTGTTTAAAAAATCATGTTAATTTTGAAAGTATTTGCTATAAAATTTCATATGCTTGAGCTTGAAAAATCAGCATGCCTTCACTAGCTAGCATAAAAAGTGTGGCTTAATTTTCAAAGACTTGAAAATAAAGAGGGACTTGTTCACAAAGTGCATAATGAAATTAACATTCAATATGTGCTTTAAAAATACTTTTTGTTTCACTTTCTTTCTGTTCTACTCAAGTTTTTTACTGTATTCATCCTGGCAGTACCGGGCTCCTATTTTTTTTTTTTAGGGGGGGAGGAATATGTTCTAGCACGTTTCCCTATATAGCTTTCTTCATGTTTCCTACTTCCCTCGTCTCAGTTACTGTTTACTTTCACCTAAACACTGCTCTGCCACCCCTCATATGTCTTTCCTCTATATGGATACGGTAAAATATGCAGGCTTAGTTGCTTTTCTTTTGCTGCGGGTAGGAATTTTTACTGTTCCATCTTTGTGCAGTTAATGTTTAGGTAGCCACCTACGTACAAGTATTTCTAGAGCTTATTGCTGGCTTTTTTCATAGGTTTATTGGAACTCAGGAGGACTAAGAACAACCAGATTCTGTTATCTGCACTGTTTCTTCCATGTTCCTGCATACCGAAAAGGAAAACAGATGTGATTCTAGTTACTGTGCTTCCTTGGGCGTGCAAGCTACGGTGGGGGCTAGGGACAGCCACCTATGTACAGAGAGAGCTCAGTGTTGTTTTGGTACATTTTGGAGGACTGTCTTCATAAATACCTTTTGCACTTATATATACTTAGAATCAATAGAAAGAGCTGTTTGCTTAGTGGATTTTTTTTTTCCTCATCTCTGTGTTTTACTGCTCGGTTAGCTTTGGGAGTATTTGGTAATTTTGAAGCAAAGGTGTGTGACTGTTCAAGATGCTTTCATAACAGCTTCAAGAGGGAGAATCGGGATAAGCTGGATTTGCTGCTGTTTCTTGCATAGTGAAGGATATAAAAATCTTTTCAAATCAGTCCATAATTTAGAAAAAACATACTCTGAAACTTGGATTCAGCTAGTGAAAATTGAAAAGAAATTGTCACTTCCTATTTTCTTAAAATAATTTTGGTCATCTGTTTCTCAACTATTATTTCTTATTCATTTTTTAAAAATATTTCTACCCATTTGAAATTCTCAATTCTTGTAGTTTGCAAGAAGAAATCACCTGAGATCTCTGGTTGATATATCAGCTGTCTGAAAATCTTTCACTCGTGCATTTCAGGAGAAATAATTGTCCAGTTTTGCCAAATAATCCTAACTGGCCTTCTTTAACCTGGTGTTTTGTGTAGCTGCTAGCTGTAGCTCTTAGGGGGAACAGTCCTCTTCAGGAAGTGCTGCAGCTTTTGTTCTCCCAAATGAGAAAGATGTGATTGAGAGTCTTCTAGAATTTGCAAACAAACATAACCTTAAAAATTCCCAAGTTTTATTATGATTCAATTGTAATTTAAATGGCTTCGTAGTGGCCTGTCTCCTTACGTCCACTTTGACTTGATCCTGAATGCTTAGAGATAGCAGGTTGAGGCACAGTGGTGGCTGACAGCATAAGATGGCAGTTTGCAAAGTTCCTGAGTAAGACTTCCTGTGAATTTGACTTGTTTCTCAGGCCAGTTGATTTCTTCTACATCAGTCTTAAAATCATTCAGCACAAAGTATTCTTGGCCCAATGAAATTTGTGTAGTTTTGGTTCTGATATTTAACATGGAGCCTTCATTTTCCTCTTTAATACATCTGATATATTAAATACGTCAGATTAATACATCTCGAGAGAAAAGTCAACTGCAGGAATGTTTCATCTGTATAGAGATGGGAACAGGGGAAATTATCTGTAGGTGGTCGCTGGAATGAGTGAAGAGGCCCCAGCTGTGCAGAGCGGCCTGCTGCCTGCCCTGGTTCACCCGTCACCTTGTGGGGCAAGGAGAACTCAGCCATCCGAGGTGACACCTGTGAGGCACTCGCCTCACGTTGGGTGTTTGCTTCAATTTTGTATGATTTAAGTTGTGTTTTGGTTTTAAATTTAAAAAGGCCTTTCTTTACTCTGTTATTTGGAGCGATTATGTTGAGCAGTGCACCTGAATGGTGTAAGAATCACGTAGAGGCTGTGATCTTATCTCTTGATATCTTGTTACCCAGGTTGTATATAGGTAGTTACTGCTTTGCTTAAGTATATGTATATATATTTTTTTCTGTAAATTTAACAAAACAAAAAGCTAAACAAACCAAAAATGGTTTTGAGAAGGGCTAGGCAGCTTGAGGTAGCATTTCCACTTTGGTCTGAGTTAATAACAGTGTTGGCAAGAATTTAAATTTGAAGTGAAACTCTTCTGGTAGTGGTTACGTGAAGAAATATTCCCAGACACTGCAACCAATAGAAGGTCTCAAAGGGATCGGGTGTTACAGTTTTAGTGTACTTTAACTTAAAAATAAAGAGCAATATAAAAATTTTATAGTTTTAAGTTGTTAGATGTGGCTTGAAGGTCTGATTGATTGGCCAGATTTTGATGTCTTTTTACTAGTAATTTGAATGATTTACAAAGATGTACTTCTAAAAGTTTTTCAAGACGTTATTCAAAAAATACAGCAAAATTAATTGGCAAGCTGTGCTAAAAGAAGGCAATTAAAATATATATTCCAAAGATTTGCAACTTTTTAATTTCTTTTTACCTCCTGTGAACTGTGGGGCAGATGTTTGGTTTGTTTGTGTCTCCACATGGTTGCACAGCTGCCGTGAACACGGTGACACTTTTTCCATCTTTGGCTCCGCATTATCATTCAAAAAAGGCACTTGTGGAATTAATTTGAACTCCAGCACCTATGGATTTAAAAAGAAAAAAAGAAAAGAAAACAAAACAAAACAGCTGGGCTTAGCTGAAATGGGTAATTAGTTAAAAGCTCTTGGGAGATCAGTTGTGCTGTTGGTTGGTGCCCTGCTAACATTAAATCTTGTTTCCCTGCACGGCCAACCTAGACATGCTTATTTCAAATATAAGAGATGTTTTAGGAGGGTCTCTCACCTCACATTTTTGGGGGTTAGAGGATCGTGTCCAGTGGTCTGACGAAGCGGCAGGCAGCACTCATTTCTGCTGCTGAGCTCCTGGTGAGTCCAGCAAGCAGTTGTAATGAACTGAATCAATTCAGGAGCCACGTCTCTGCCCTGCCTCTTGCTTGCCATGGTTTTTGTGACCTTCAGGTTCAGCGAGTACTTAAAGTTAATTATATCCCTAATTACTTCGCAAACTTGTTTCCAGATATGGTGAACTGGGACAAGGTTTGAATGTAAATGAATGCCCCTTTCTTTTGCCGAAGTAAATAATATTAAAATGTTTTCTGAGCATAGCTAGCTGGTTGCAACTGAAGAAGTTTAGAAAATCCAAAGTTTGAGATTCAGAAGTAAATGCTTCCTAAATCCCTGAGTTTGCATATACTGTCTTCAGAGAGGCATCTTCCTCTCACCTTACTTTGTGTCTCTGTATGCATTTTGTTAATAAATTTTCAACCGAAAGAATCATCAGTTGAAGACGATTATTCATTTTATTTTTTATTCAGACTGTAGGCCAAGTTGTAGGGTAAAATTTTTAACTTGCAGTTCCTGAGCTTAGTTTCAATAAGGACTCACTGGCTTTCATACAGTAATCTCAGAGGGTTATTATTTATTGTCTCAGGGATACTGAGATCCCATCTCTTTATTAAAAAAGTTTAAATGTACTTTTCATAATGCGATAGAAGAGAGTCTGGGTTACATAATAATGATTTTAAATAAGCACTTCATCTTTTTTTTTTCAAGGTCATTAACTTCAGCTTATACTTTTATAGTTATTGAGGAATATATAGCAATGATTCCTAAAACAGAGATTTCAGATAGAAGTATTTTCACCTTCCTAAAGCAGTGCTATCACAAAAGCAAACTTGTTCTTCCAGTCTTACCCAGACTGCATAACGCTTGTCATGGAAACATCAGGGCAAAAGTGTCAGGGACGATTTTGTTTTCCTGCTCTTGTCTTCCCTGGTATTTGTAGGATACTTGTGATTCTTTATACTTGGACCACAGCAGTATCTAAAGTAGGTGCTTTAGCTTGAATATTAACACTTGAAAGCTTTGTCCCCCCAAATAAGCATGGTATAGATCAAACTACTGTTCTCTTCTCATTTACTTACATTTTGAATGAGCACCTACCAGAATATTATATAAATTGTCATATTTTCCTGAATTATTCTTTTATAGCTGTCTGTTGAACATAGCTATATCACAACAAACAAATTACAAAAGACGCAAATTTAAGTGCCATTCCAAAATGTTTTATAAGTGGGTGACTGTGGAGGTCCAATTATTTTTTTTTTTTTTAACTTTTCCACTGCATCCTACTTTGCATAAAGCATCTCTTTCTGGACTTGGTATCAAAGGGCACAGTTTTAGACTTCTATTGCACTGTTCCAGTTTCTTTTTCACTGTATACCATGTAGATGTATCAATTAAATATCAGCTGAGGAAATTAAAGTTATATTTTGCTTACTTATTTTAGAAAGGTGAAATTTCAAGTTGAAAGTAATAACTATTTGATAAAGCTTTTAAAAAGCAATTGTTTGCTTTCATTTTGAAACGTGGATAACTTTAAATATGCATACATACTTACACAAAATAATACACTGTTGCATCTGAAATTTTCAGTTATATGGTACCAGAATAACTGAAATGTCAAATATGCCCATATTCAAAATCATAATATTAATTAACATTTAGCCTGAAGTACAGTTCATTTGGAAAGTGGTTTAAAAAATAAACCTTCTGATTTGTAGGGTTATTTTTGTGCTGACTTTTGCTCAGCTATGCCTTAAAAACACAGAGCATCGTTCTCTTGATCTCTTACCAGATCTGTTTTCTCTCTGTACATGATGCAGAGTCAGGCCACCTACACATCTGAAATGGTTGTTCTCCCTTCCCATGACAGTGCCAGGTTTCCTAATTAAAGTTACCATCCTGTAGGCACCAGGGTAACTTCATGTACCATCTGAACCTTGTCATTGCTTTGCTGAAACTATTGTTACTGTAAAGGAAAATAAACAAATGCATAAACTTGTTCAGGTTAGGGACATCTGTTATTGAATGGCATGAAAAACAGAACAAACGTTTGTTTTCATTAGCAGGTTTAGAAGTTTTCTTTAGAAGAGTTGGCATTTGAATATTTTTTTAGACTGGGTATTCCTGTTTCATTATTCATCCCTGCGGTGCTGGTAGCAGAAGGTTGCCTGGATGGAGTGGCCAAGGGAAGGCTGAGAAAGGACCATCACCACGGAGACGTTCTCACTTCCCCAGCAAGTCAGCTTTCTCCTACTTCTTTCATCCCTTCAGTTCGAATGTGAATTTGGAGCAGGTTCACCAATTCATTTGTTCATCAAGTGGTTCTTCCTTTTCTGTCTCAGTAAAACCAAAACCTTGTAAGCACATGCAAAGGGGAACTCAGTAACTCCACTTCTCCAGCCCTACTGATCCTCCAACTTGGCTGGTCTCATTTTGGTGTGTGAGCTGCTTTATTTTTGGATTTTACTTTAAAGTAAAAACCATGAAGTTGTTCATATGGCTAAATAACTTTCTGAAGTGCCTTTTGTTCATTTCCGTACACTTTCTTATACACTGTTCCTTCTATCAGGAGCAGTCTTATGCCCTGTATCTTACGCACTGTATCCTTTTATCTATATGTCTAGAACTGAATGAACAGGTTGAACAAAATACAACCACTTCAGTGAGGTACGTATTTTCCTTACAAAAGTTGCTTATTTTTTCCCTGCAGGCATTAGGTTAGAAACAGGTAAAATCACTTTTTATAAGAACCAATTTTATGTTTATTTTAGAAAAAAGAAATTGAAAAGTACCTGAATGCTGACTTGGGATTTTTTTTAATAACTATATTTTTTTTGGTGGTTGACTTTGCTTTTGAGTCCAAAGTTTTGACATTGCTAGAAAGTTATGTTTCCCTGTTGTTTTTGCCTGTTCAGCAAATAACCTGTATAGCAATTATCTGATATGTAACCTGAAATGCTGTGTAACTCTTGAAACAGTGGAACCAGTATTGTTGAGAAAATTAGTTACTTTGAATTAATTTTTCATTCAAGCAGAAGTTAATTCTTTAAGCTCAAAAGAGGTTAAGAGTCACAGCAACGCTCTTTCAAGAGGAATAGAATAAAAACAGCACAACATACCAGCATCAAAGCTAGTAGTGTCAACTGATGGTGTGTGTCCCAGGAGATATAGTTACACTTCTGGGAATTCATTTCCATTTTGTGGCCTGTCAGTCATTACTTTTTCTTGACTTAATTGCAGAGGTTTAATAACAAGTGCTGTTAAAATCATACATCAGAAAAAAGAGAAGAAGGAGGATCCTTGAAGCGCCAAGTTGTTGAATAAAGATAAGGAAAAAATTATCTTAGGTCTGGCATCTGTCATTAGTAACTGGCAGTAGTTAAACAGAAATATTTTCAAGTATTTGTATGAGTGGTGGATTAATTTTGTGATCGATTTCTGCATAATTTGACATTCCACCGTAGTGAGGTTAAAAAAGCGCTTTTGATTTCCGATACCTGTTACCAAGTGGGTAACTAGTTCTTCAAGTCTGAGTATTTCCTTTTATTTTTTTTTCCTTAAATATATGGAAGGTGTAAATTAAGCTCTGCAAGACAGAAGGTGTGTTTGTAATGTTGTGCTTTGCTGAGTGCTATTGTGGCTCAAACAGTTTAATTTGTTAGGGAAATAGAAATGTTATGGTCGGAAAGTATAAGACTATTCTGTATTGTTCATTTCTTCTTAGAAGCCGACTACATTTTATTCTGCAGGTCCTCAGTAGTTTCATAGGCTTATGGTTTAAAACTGTGAAATAACTTAATCCTTTCTTGATTTATTGTTGGAATCCATCCATTTGACTTAATCTGAAATTCAGAAATCAATTCCACTGAGTCCAGGTTGTTGCATCCTAAGATAGTAGTACTTCAAATAACAAACCAGTTAGACATGTGGGACTTGAATAAAGTGCAAAGTACTGCTTGCTTGCTCTCTCTCATTTCCCCAACAAAAGCTAACTTTGGGAATACTTAGGATCAGAGATGATTTTGGTTTTATTAATTTTATGAACCTGCCTTAGAGTCATCATTTCAAGGAATATATGGGTATAGAAAGAATGATTACAGAAGGATGGTGTACCACTAAATATGGATGTTCTAGGAAGAGTGGCTTAATACGTGGAGCTCATGGGTATTGGTGTTTCAGCCGTTGTTTGTATGTTTGATTTTGTTCATCACCTAACCATTTTCTTCTTTCAGTTCATGCAAGTGTGTATTTAAATATGACTGGAAATCTTTGTGCCAAACTGAAGTTCTATTCATGTAAATGGGTAGTATGATAAAAAGACATGTAGGTATTCAGGGATTGTAGGTAGTCATGAGGTTTTTTTTGCTTATACGAAATATGGTCGCTTCTATTAATTGTATGTGTACATATATATATCCATTGCATGTGATATCCTAGTGGCTGCTATTTTTTGCATCAGCTTTATTATGTTGAAGTTCCCCTTCTCTTTTTGTTTACCAAAAAGTTTGTTTTTCCTTTTCTATTGGCAGGTATTTAATTAGCCAAGGAGCACATGTAGGAGCTGTAAATAGTGAAGGAGACACTCCATTAGATATTGCTGAAGAAGAAGCAATGGAAGAGCTGCTTCAGAATGAAGTAAATAGACAAGGTAATTTTGAATATGAAAGGCTGTTTTTGTTTATCGAACACTAAATATGCTTTTGAAAACTCGTGTTAAATTAACAACTTTAAATTCAATTATTTTTTAAAGAGGGTTGTCAATACAATGTACAGTGCTGAAGCTGTGTTCCAGGCATTTTAAGTCATCCCAGCCCTTTGAGAAGAAAGAACTTGGAAGTACTGAACCCAGGTGTTGGTTGCATTCCTATATTCACACACCTCAACAGAATTTACCTGGTGTTCAGATAGTATGGATGGTATACGGTCCATCTGGGATGTAGTCTTCTATATCCCAGCTTTAAACTGTGTCTGAAGCAAGACATCTGTATTGAAGTAAATTACCGTGGGAGGGAAGTAGGCACTTTTACAGTGACTCAGATGTCAGTGTTAGCATGAAGTGAATCCAGCCCAAAGGGAACTCCTTTCCATTGAAAGCTTAGAATAACTGAAACAAGAGTAAACAACTATACCGTGTTACATAAACCACGCTTTGCATCTAGTTCTGACCTTCCGAGTACCGTTCTGCTATGCCAAATGTCTGAAACTACTTCTTAGGATAAGGAGTCTTAAACTGTTTTAGGCCTGACAACCAGTCAGGAAACTTTAAGCTCAATCTGGTAATTTGTGTGCCCTCCTGAGAGCACCATGCAGGTGAGCATTCATGTAACAGTTAATGGAAAGGTATCAAATTTTGATAGTATCATTTTAAAACATATATCCTAAATATGTCCACTTTACTCCTAGAAAATGGGTGGGGCAATGCTAGCAGTGACATCTTTGCAAGAGGGACTGGCCTCTAAAAAAACATATTGATCCATTTTTCTCTGATTCATTTTTCTCTGATCCTTTTTACCTCCTTACATTGCTATTTCCCATTTTGCAATCTTCAAGTGGTTTTTCCAGGGTTTTTGAAAGTTTCAGGTTTTCCCATTCCACAGATGGGAGAACATTCAGATGTTGTTGACTCATCGTCCTGAGTCTGATAGGCATGCATTACTATCCCAAAACTCTAAGTACAAGAAGAGGGATGGTGTAGTCTGACTTACATCATACTCTGAAGGAAGATGGCAGTCTGTAAAGACAGAGCCTTTGTGAGGGGCATGCTAGGGAGCTGCATCTCCATTACTTCTGGCCATCTTACTCTCTCTTAAAAGTCTTCTTCCTACGTTACTTTTTTGTAGCATTGATTTTATATCTCTAAAACAGATTTACATAATGTAATAGTAAACAAGAATTGCTTCAGGCTTTGCCGTGATTTAATTTGTATGCTTAAAGCTGTTTAATGCCCAAAGGAAATGTTGAAAAGAAAGTGGTGACATGATATACAGGGAAATAAGAGATGGGTGCTAATACATAGAAGCAGACTGTAGATTCAACAGAGGCTTTGATTCAATTATTTATTGCTGCTAACTTAATTTTAATTGATAGGTCTTATAGCTAGCACATAAAAGACTCCAGATTAGATAGATATGAATATTTTTTCGTCAATTTTAATTAGTTTGGAAAAAAGCACAGTTGTTATTTTTTTTTATTTTTATTTTTTTTAAGAATACTGTTAATCCTTGATGGAGAGTCACTTCTGGAATGTACCTCAGTCTAAATTCTTTGTGTAGTTTTTGATGCGTTTGACTTTACTGGCATACTATATTAATTGGCTGTAGTTCTTTGTAAAACTGGCATTATTGAGAAAAAGAACTCTTGCAAAGTCTCCCTTATATGTTCTTGATAATACATTGTTATGTTTTTATGTACATTTTTTACAGTGCAGATTCAACATTAATTTTTATTCTTTTTTCAAGTTTAATTATTTTGAACAGCCCAATTGTAAAATCAGCATTGGTAACCTAAACTAAATGCAACAATTCATTGAAAATTTCAGTGTAGTTTACATATTTTATATTTAAAGCTTACAGTAGAATATCTGTGGCACTGTTTTTACAAGCCTGAGAAGAAAGGAGATGTTCCCACAGTGTAGCTGTTAGCTTCCAAAGGGATAATCCAGGCTATTTTAAAATACTGAATTTCAGTTGCTATGGAAAACCTATTTTTCAAGCACTCCTGCTACGTGTTTATGCCAGTTAACTGGATTGGCTGAAGGTTTTTCAGAAGACTGGTCTCTCTGATGATTCAAGAAATATATTGGTGAGGGAGGCACCATGTAAGGTGAGAAACTTCCTAGGACTCTGCTTCAAAGTGGTTTGACTGCCCTCTGGAGAACAGGGGACTTCATGATGTCCTGAAGAGTGACCACACTTCGAACATTTGTGACAGCATTTCTGCCTTCCTGCTGCTAACGGTGCTCTAAAGTCTAACCTACATACATAAATATGTATGTAGGTTATGTGTATATATATAGGTTATGTGTATATATATATACATATATATGTCTGTATATATATATGTAGGTTATGTGTGTATATATATATACATATACGTACACACACACGTTTTATATATACATATATGTGCACGTATACTTGGAACTGGTATTAATGCTTGCTTATAGGCCTGTTACAGAACTTGGAAAAGTCTATATTCTTTGCTGTTAAATCTATCTAGAACTAGTTTTGCAAGGTTTCAACCTAGGTATTTCATGTGTGCTTTGTTTTATATGAATTATTCTTTTCATTGTTTTATATATACATATTTCATATGTAGAATATATATATATCTTCTACCTAGTTTCTTTGAGTGTAAGACCACTTAGAAGTTGCAGTTTTGTGGAAACAGGGAAGAAGGCAAGTAGCATCCCTCCTTCTGAATTTGTGTCTGAAGATATAAAAACTAAGGGTTTTTACCTGAAGGGATAAAATCACAGGAAATATTTAATGATCATGAATGAGGATGGAATAGAAAGAGTATGAATCTGAGTATGAAATGGGAGTGTATATCTTAATAAATCACAAGACACAGGAGCCTCAGCATAAAATTTTTAATAATGTGCATTTGGTGGCATCCTTAACTTGCACATAAAGTAATATTACATACAGAATGACTGTTTAGCCATGATCATGGTCACTTGAAAAGTGCCCAATTGTACATAGGTTGTGGCTAGAGAAGTTCAAATTTCTAAAATAACTTAATCATTTATGTTGGTGTGGATTTAACACTGATGTATTGTGACAGTTTCATCTTTGAACGTACATGTGGTTAAATGCAAATATGCTTCCAGCTTTACCATTGCTCCTTGTATAAAATAAAGCAATACTGCAGTTTTGATAAACCAAATCACCTGTGGGGTCTCTGGAACATTAAACCCCATTTCAGTGTTACTGGTAGTGGAAAATAAGCCAATTTATTTTGAAAAGGAACAAACCTGGGTGCCAAAAATCTTACCCCTGTGTAGCTATAACATGCAGCGTGACAATTATGTAGGCATTTTCTGTCTCTTTCTTGTTTTTGGCAACTTTTTAATGTATATTTATTCCTACATTTATTATTGTTTCTTTTTTTGCATTGCTTAGTTAATGCGATGAATATGGCTTCCTACATATTGGCATCAGCAGTCAGGGCTATTTTGTGGATCAGTCTGATCTGATTCATTGTGATTTCAGATATTTTGAAGTGATGATGTTTGACATTGTTTCTGTTAGAGATCTGAGGAGAATCACCATACTAGATTATCCTTTTTGCTGCTTCTGCAGATCTTGAGTCTATATAGGAAAAGTTTAAACCACAGTCTTTCAGTTCAGCCTTCATTAGTTTGTTTGTATTTATGACCAATTTTCACAAACATTGAGTTACTTTTTAAGGATATATCTAACTACAGCACTAAAAATGGGAGCTTCTGGAGACGCTAAATTCACAGACAGAAATTGTAGAATAGAATACAATTCAGCTCTACGTGACATTGCAGGCTTAATAGAGAGAAGGATCCAAAGTGTTTGCTCATCCTATTCTAGCATTCAGATTACAAAATCTGAACTGTCTAGAGAGAAAGGTGGTCAGCTATCCCAATTAAGCTACCTGTTTTACAAGTCCTTTTGGTAGGAGTATTGGACACAAAAGAATAGAACTTGCCTGTTATTATTGTCTTTCTTCAGTTATTCCCATCTCCTTGTGCAACACTTCTAAAGCGCGACCCTTGGTTCAGGTTTCTTCTCTCTTTTCTTGTGTCCTCTGATGTGGGCCACAGGTCCCGCAACGAGACCACCTTGTATTCTGCTGAGCATACAGCAGGCCTGTGTTGATGTAATGGGCTCTGCAGTCATTCTGAACTAACGGACTTGTTATCCTATAGATGAAGCCACAGCACTCTGATAATAGGGAAAGCGTTTTTCTACCCGAACCTTCAAAGGAGAATAAAGATTGTTTGCTGAATTTTGTCTAATTTGGACTAATTTTGCAACATTCTCTTATATTGGTTTTGGTATATAAATAAAGCTACATTTATTACATTATTTCTAGAGTGAACAAGTAATGGCTTAATTATTTTTAAGCCTAAAACACAATTTAATTTTAAACTTCATGAGAAGGTAAATTATAAACATGCCATAGTAATATATACAGATTTTTTGACACAGATCTGAACAGAACACTTCACTAATAGGAAAACTAGCTGTTTTATGGAAGTTATTTAGGTGTAGTGCTGAACAACTATAGTCTTTGCACACCATATGTTTTAACTATTTTGTGTTATACAAAAACTTCTAGCACCTGTTTTGTTGTTTCTCCATATGTCTGATGGCTTTATCATGGGCCATTCCCATGTATATAGATGCCACTGCAATCCACAGAATTTTTTACCTTTACATTAAAAGCACTGTTTCCAGTTTCTTGATGTGACCCTTTATATTTCAGCTCTGTGGCGTATCAGCATACCATAGCTATGGAATCTGTCATTTGCTAGTAAAGTTTTTTCATGTGCACTGGTGAAAGCTGGCAGACTTGAGAGCTGTTTTGCTTGGCCATCGCCTCAGTCCTAGCTGCCACTTTAATCACATTTAAAGCCGGCCAGTTCTAAATGCTGCCTCTCCTTCAAGTCTTCAGTAGGGTTAAGCATTATGGTCTGAAGCGATTTTTTTAGTGGTGGCAGGCTATTTATCATCAGAAGTCTTTTAAAAAGTGTTTTTAACTGCTCAAGTGGTTATTTTGGATGGTAGGCAACATTCTCAGGAGGTGAGCTGGTGGGGAGAGGTGATGTGAGGTGAATCAGGAGGTGAGGATACGGCTCGGCACTTCCTCTGGGGCGGGAGGCAGGCCGCTTCTCATTTCCAAGGAGAAGCCGGTGTTCCTCATTCTTAATTATAGGTAAATGTAATGAGACTATCTCGAATGTATTGCTTAACTCAGCTTTGTTTATGCGGCTGAAATGTGAACTATTACGTTTGTATATAAACATTAACTCGATGAAGTAAAAAGCGGGCCGCTGTTCCCGGCGGTATCTATGAAACATGCCTTTATATGGCCGAGCCGCGCTCAGGCTGATTCAGCGCCTCAGGTCCCGCTCGGCTCCGCTGTCTGCTCCCCGCGCAGCCCGGCGTGTCAGACCTCCGCACAGCTGCTGACTGACACGTCTTGATCAGGAGAAATGAGAGCATTTCGCAGTAAATTATTACTGCTCGGAGCGGTGCTTGGGCTGCCAGAGGTTAATGCAGCGGTGTTGGAAGCGAGGCTGGAGCCGAGAGGCAGCAGCACATTGCCATCTACGGGCCGGAGGCAGAAAGTGGTGGGGGAAAGGTGCGGCTGCGGGATCCTTCACCCTGGTGTCTCAGGGCAGAGTCGTGAAAGCAAAAGCAAGGAGGAAGGTCCATATACGGTATAATAAAGGCTGTTCATATTCTCTTTGCTGTATGTAATAATGGGAGCAACGTTTAGCATATCTCAGAGCACAGCCCTTTTTCTATGACACAAAGTTCGTAGAAATTCCCATTTTTGTGCCAGTTAGTACCGTGAGGTGTTTTGTTTAGATCGGCAAGATTCTCTTACTTTCATCTGTTGAAACACGATCAGAAATGTACTGTCTTGTAAAATAACATATTGATGCAGCTGTTAGTCCTCTACAGCCTTTATGTCTCGTTTGGGCTTCACAGATACATTCATTTGTGATACTCACAGGGTATTATATTTAACATTTATTACTTTTTCTGCCAAAGCATTGATATTTTGGCATAATTCTTTAGTTCTCTAGGCATACATAGAAATTATGCTTAAACATTCGCCATTGGAAGTTCAGGATCAGGCTTTTGGAGGAACTTTTTCTCAAAAGTGCTTCAAAACAAACAGACACGTGAGCAGATTTCTGTTGAAAGGAATTTATGTAGGATTGTTCGCCTGCAGAAAGTTACTTGTGCCATGAGTATTTTCACTTAGAACTCTGGCATGCAAGAAGGGGATGGAGATAAGTGTGCCTAACGTGATATATAAACTACTTATTAGCATAATTGTGCCTGGCAGGAAACACTAAAATGTAAATGATTTAATCCAGAGAATTATTTTCCTAAGATCTGCTGGTCTGCACTGCTGTGTCATTCTGAAAGAAAATGAGATGTAAAGGCCCCAAAAATTTACAGTTTGCACTAGTTCATACATACGATATGTAGAAGTCTTCTGGAGGAATGCGAATACATGATTATAAATACATCGTTGATTCAAAGTTTCTGGGTTTAATTCTTCACATTGGTCAGAGTTCTAAAGATTTTTAGATATGTAAAATTTAATCTCCATTCAGATTTATTTGTCATGCATTGTGTTAAGATGGACAGTTCTAGAAACATACATTTCTTTGATGTTTACCCCACTTTCTTTCAATATTTTGTCTTCTCCTTAGGCTCTGCTTAGTGCTTCAAGTCGTGTCTTCATTTATCTTGCAGCCTTTAACTCAGATTAATGGGTTTTCAGTAGTTTCTACTATTTTTTTATTAAATTGCAGAGGCTGAAATGACTATTTTAGCAGATTAAGTGAATGAGTCTAGAAATTCAGTTGCCTGCTTAAAACACTTAATGTATTACCTGCCTCAGTTATTTTATGATACTTAGTAAAGTTTTATCTTTAAATCCATCCTTGACATAAAGTTTTACCAGATTTATTTACTGAACAGAATCTTTTGTCCAACTTTGTGTTTTTTGGTGTTTTTTTTTTTTTTTCAGTTAAATTCCTTTTTGCGTATTTGTTGCTATGGAATATCTGTTATGGTTTGAATTGACTGAAGATTACAAAAATAAGTCTATTCCAAATTAGCTTGTAGCCAATTTGAATAAAAAGAAAAGCCTCAGGTTTTGAAGTTGCATGCATGTAATATTATTTAATATTATTTAAAAACAGAGAAAAATGAAAGTTATTTATGAAAAAAAAAACCACAACTTTTTCAGGTATGGTGGTCTCTTGTTAGTTTTCCGTGAAATGACTATTTAGATCTTACCATTGCTTGTATGTATATACCAAAAGGGAAGAAATCGGCACCTCAACCTCCTTGTAGCACAGGCATTTTTCATGGGTGAAAAGGGAGTTTAGCAATGTCATGCTACCCCGAACCAAAGAAATGGCACCTTATGTTTCCAGTAGCATGTAATACTTCCATTCATTCTGTTTGGATGTCATTGTCATTGAAATTTTTATTTTTGGTATGTCATTTTCAAGGTGTTTTTTTTGTTTGTTGGTTTGTTTTTTACTTGTATAATGGGCAGTTTTTGTTATGGCAATAGATGTGCTGTAATACCCTGATTTAATCAAAGGGTTTCTCGGTGAGAGATATTTTATTATATTTGTGCTATAAAAAACAATCAAGGAAAATCTAATTCATATGTAACGTAATACAAACCTCAATCTGCCATCCACTGCCTTAAGGGTATTTCAGCAGTGCCAGCGTAATTGCCTTTGGTTTGCCAGTTTGTTGTTCCAAGTCTGGCTTTGTAGTTGTTAGTGGATTAGTAAAACTTGAGGAATCTGATTTATTGTAGTCTGTTTTACCATATATATCTGTTCTATAGTAGAAATCACAGAATCACAGAATCGTCTAGGTTGGAAGAGACCTCCAAGATCACCTAGTCCAACCTCTGACCTAACACTAACAAGTCCTCCACTAAACCATATCACTAAGTTCAACATCTAAACGTCTCTTAAAGACCTCCAGGGATGGTGACTCAACCACTTCCCTGGGCAGCCAATTCCAATGCCTAACAACCCTTTCAGTGAAGTTCTTCCTGATATCCAACCTAAACCTTGCTTGGTGCAACTTTAGGCCATTCCCCCTCGTCCTGTCACCAGGCACGTGGGAGAACAGACCAACCCCTACCTCGCTACAGCCTCCTTTAAGGTACCTCTAGAGAGCGATAAGGTTGCCCCTGAGCCTCCTCTTCTCCAGGCTGAACAAGCCCAGCTCCCTCAGCCGCTCCTCGTAAGACTTGTTCTCCAGACCCCTCACCAGCTTTGTTGCCCTTCTCTGGACTCACTCGAGCACCTCCATTTCCTTCTTGTAGTGAAGGGCCCAAAACTGAACACAGTACTCAAAGTGTGGCCTCACCAGAGCTGAGTACAGGGGGACAATCATTTCCCTAGACCTGCTGGCCACACTGCTTCTTATACAAGCCAGGATGCTGTTGGCCTTCTTGGCCACCTGAGCACACTGCTGGCTCATATTCAGCTGCCTATCAACCAGTACTCCCAGGTCCTTCTCGGCCAGGCAGCTTTCCAGCCACTCATCTCCCAGCCTGTAGTGCTGCTTGGGGTTGTTGTGCCCCAGGTGCAGGACCCGGCACTTGGCCTTGTTGAACTTCATACAGTTGACCTCAGCCCATCGCTCCAGCCTATCCAGATCCTCCTGCAGAGCCTTCCTGCCCTCGAGCAGATCGACACACGCACCTAACTTGGTGTCGTCTGCAAACTTACTGAGGGTGCACTCGATCCCCTCATCCAGATCATCGATAAAGATATTAAAGAGGACTGGCCCCAGTACTGAGCCCTGGGAGACGCCACTAGTGACCAGCCTCCAACCAGATTTGACTCCATTCACCACAACTCTTTGGGCCCGGCCATCCAGCCAGTTTTTAACCCAACAAAGCATATGCCAGTCCAAGCCACGAGCAGCCAGTTTCTTGAGGAGAATGTTGTGGGGAACGGTATCAAAAGCCTTACTGAAGTCAAGGTAGACCACATCCACAGCGTTTCCCTCATCCACTAAGTGTGTCACTTTGTCACAGAAGGAGATCAGGTTCGTCAAGCAGGACCTACCTTTCATAAACCCATGCTGACTGGGCCTGATCGCCTGGTTGCCCTGTAAGTGCCACGTGATGACACTCAAGATAATCTGCTCCATGAGCTTCCCTGGCACTGAGGTCAAACTAACAGGCCTATAGTTCCCCGGGTCTACCCTCCGGCCCTTCTTGTAGATGGGCGTCACGTTTGCTAGCCGCCTGTCGACTGGGACCTCCCCCGATAGCCAGGACTGCCGATAAATGATGGAAAGCGGCTTGGCCAGCTCCTCCGCCAGTTCTCTCAGTACCCTCGGGTGGATCCCATCCGGCCCCATTGACTTGCGCACATCCAAGTGCTGTAGCAGGTCGCCAACCATTTCCTCGTGGATAGTGAGGGCCATATCCTGCTCCCCATCCCCTTCCACCAGCTCAGGGTACGGGGTATCCAGGGAACAACTGGTTTTGCCGCTAAAGACTGAGGCAAAGAAGGCATTAAGCACCTCAGCCTTTTCCTCATCTTTTGTAACTAGGTTTCCCCCTGCATCCAGTAAAGGATGGAGATTCTCCTTAGTCCTCCTTTTTGCGTTGATGTATTTGTAAAAACATTTTTTGTTATCTTTAACGGCAGTAGCCAGATTGAGCTCCAGATGAGCTTTGGCCTTTCTAATTTTGTCCCTGCACAGCCTCGCAACATCCTTATAGTCCTCTTGAGTGGCCCGCCCTCTTTTCCAAAGATTATAAACCCTTCTTTTTCTCCTAAGCTTGAGCCACAACTCTCTGTTCAGCCAGGCCGGTCTTCTTCTGTGCCGGCTCGTCTTTGGGCACGTGGGGACAGACCGCTCCTGAGCCATTAAGATTTCCTTCTTGAAGAGTGCCCAGCCTTCCTGGACTCCTCTGCCCTTCAGAACCACCTCCCAAGGGACTCTGCCAACCAGTGTCCTCAACAGCTCAAAGTCAGCCCTCCGGAAGTCCAAGACAGCGGTTTTACTGGTCCCCTTCCTGACTTCGCCAAGAATAGAGAACTGAACCATTTCATGGTCGCTCTGCCCAAGACAGCTCCTGACCACCACATCTCCCACAGTCCGTCACTGTTTGTGAACAGAAGGTCTAGCGGGGCACCTCCCCTGGTAGGCTCTCTAACCATCTGCATCAGGAAGTTATCTTCCAGGCTCTTCAGAAACCTCCTAGACGGCTTTCTCTGGGCTGTGTTGTGCTTCCAGGATATGTTTGGGAAGTTGAAGTCCCCCACGAGAACAAGCGCTGAAGATTTTGCAACTTCTGCCAGCTGCTTGTAGAACTCCTCATCCGTCTCCTCATCCTGTTTCGGCGGTCTATAACAGACCCCCACCAGGATGCTTGCCTTGTTGGATTTCCCGCTGATCCTAACCCATAGGGACTCAACCGTATCATTCCCAGTCTCAAGTTCCCCAACATCAAAACACTCTCTAATATAGAGAGCCACACCACCACCCCTTCTGTGCTGCCTGTCCCTTCTGAAGAGCCTATAGCCAGACATTGCAGCACTCTAGTCATGAGAGTGGTCCCACCACATTTCCGTGATGGCAACCAAGTCATAGCCTTCCTGCTGCATGATGGCTTCCAGCTCCTCCTGTTTGTTACCCATGCTGCGCGCATTAGTGTAGATGCACTTCAGTTGGGCCATTGTCTTCTCCCCTGGCCTTGCCGTTGTTCCCCCTGGCACAGCTCCAACAAGCCTTATTTCAGCCCTGTCGCCCTCTCAATGAGCCCTGCCAGCTCCTGGGCTAGAATCCGTTTTCCCCTTAGAGATAGGGACCCGTCTGCGGCTATCAGTGCCGAGTAAAGCGCCCCATGGTCAAAAAAAAAAATAAAATTTCTGTGTTGGCACCAGCCTCTGATGCATTATATTGCATGCAATGCATACAATGCAATGATGCATTACATTACATACGATCATTTATATATCATTCCTGTCTTTTCCTTATATGATATTCATAATTTCTTTAATGCAGACCTTTTTATCCTTCAGCTCAATTCCTGTTGCATGTCTGAACGGGCAACAGTCAAATTGGATTTTGTTTGGTTTCCATACTCTGGGCATTCATTTGCTCTGTAAAGGATGAATAGCTCAGTTTCTTTGAAGACATTAGAGCCTGAAATTGCAGTTCATTATGAAGGCTTTGAAAATCAATTAAAATTAATTAATTATGTAGAGTAGGGTTGAACAGAGATGTTCTAGGTTTCCATAGGCTTATTTGTGATTGCTTTATATTGTGCTTGATTAGTTGGGCAGGTAGAAGAGTTATGTGATGCAAAAATGACTGCTGGAAAAAAACAGTTTGGGGACAGATGAAAGAAGGTTGAATTAGTTCAGAGGCCAAGAGCGGGAGAGATTTCCTATCTCAGTGTTAAAAAAAAATAGTTTAATTTCTGCTTTATAGGCTGTGAAGGTTACTGTTGAAGTTTGTGATTGTATCCAGTAAGTCAGTACCTGTTTCCAGATTTCACTTGTTTTTGTCATGTCAAAATTATATTTTGCTCCAAGAGAAAATAAAAAGTCAGAAGAACAATGTGTATTTCTCAAGACCCTGCATATCAGTGTCTAAGACAGATCATACGCGTAAAGTCATTTTGCTGAGGGTTGGTCTACTGATGAGTTTTCTCTTGGAGGTCAGCCCAGTTATATTTTCACTCTTGATAACCACAGTTCCTGAGTCCCATTTCCTTGCAAAGTTGTTGGTGTTCAGTCAGCATAGATAGAGCAATACTCATGCATCTTTCTCTTCAAGTCCACTTTTCTGCCGCATTATTTAGGTCTTGAGCTTTTTTTTCTACCTGTTGAAACTGCTATGTATAATTGTAAATGTTATATTGTGTTCCTGCCTTTTGTCAGTGTACGAGATTTTTTTTGTGAGAATCTGCTGTACAAATGGTTTCAATGTGGTGGGTTTGTTTGTTTGTTTTTTACCTGAGAATCCAAGGGAGATCTCAAAAGGTTTGGCTATTTAAGGTTTCTGTTCCACAGTGATAGAAGACAAACTTTTTTTAACCAAAATTTCTTTAGAAAATACGAAAACTACAGTTCTGTCTTGTAAGTACTTGACAATCTTCAGAAGCTAGGTTGTTCCTCTTCCCACAGATTTCTACTAGTATAAAAAATCATGGCTGTTTTCTAGTTTCTACAGATATGAACAAGATTAATACTTTAGTGCTTAATAAGGCTAAACTTTAAATTTTCTCTCTTTTTTGAACAGGTCTTTTTAGTGATTGTTACTGTGATGGTAGAAATTCTTAAAAGCAGAGGGCCAGTTTTAGTAGATTTTTTGGGGGGAAAAACTGTGTAATACATGCAAAGTGTCATACTGATGCTAAAATGGATGTTTCCGTAAGCTCTTGGGGTTCATCTTCAAAAAGATACTCATATCTAGCTATATACTATTATAATAATTATTATACTCCTAATACTATTCGTAAAATTTAGCTGTGATCTTTATTGTACCACATAAGCATGAGATAAGATTTGTTATATAATTGCATTTAAGTATTTGAATTAAAACATCGTGTCCTCTCTTTCCCTCTCCCCCCTCCTTATCTGTTTTAGGAGTTGATATAGAGGCAGCTCGAAAAGAAGAAGAACGAATAATGCTCCGAGATGCAAGGCAGTGGCTCAACAGTGGCCATATAAATGATGTCAGGCATGCAAAATCTGGTGGTACAGCACTTCATGTTGCTGCAGCTAAGGGCTATACGGAAGTCTTAAAGTAAGTGTAGTTTAAATGGGAATTTTTCCCATTTCATTATCTTGCTGAGGTAAAGTGGCTTGGAATCGTTAGGATTGGGCACATCTGACTGCTGGGGATTGTATGTTGGAAAATTACAAGCTGTAGAACCGTATTTTCCTCAGAATTTGATTTTATGTTTTCAAGTACTCATAAATCATGATGCTGTTAGTTTTCTAGATGTCATTCAAAATGTGAACGCAGTGTACATAATGATCCTTAATACTCCAAAAGAAAGTTGACAAAAAAGGTTTCCCTGTTTCTAAAGCCAACTGTATAAACAAGTTTAATTATTTTTATAATGCCAGTTAGCATTCTGGGTGAAGCATATTTTCACAGCACCAGGTTTATTTGCATACATAGAGCAGAGTCTGTGATCCAGAGTAAAGGTTTTCAGACCTAAAGAATAGAGAATTTAATTTTGCTTTTTGAGATTGTTGTTGAAAATCGTGACTCTTTAAATCTTTCATGGAAGGCTTTTGGTGTCCCCTAATTCATCCATAGCCTTTCACTAATGCAATACAACACAAAGTATATACAGTAACAGAGGTCTCATTTGTTTTTCATCAAAGCTCAGCTTTTAGTGAAGTACAGCATACTTAATACATTGTTTCACTGTGATTATAAATGTATTTGACTGCCTTGGCAGGACTAGTAACAGTTATATATTGTATATATTGTAAAATTAATGAAGATGAGCACACACCCTGACTACTTAAGTATGGCTACCATTAAGGTTTGCAGAGCATTGTCATGTTGTGTCAACACCAAAGTTGACTGAGAAATTTTTTAATCATTATAACCATTACATATAATTTACTGAATTGGAGTTCTGCTTAGGAAAAAAAAAAAAAAAAGAAACAGTTGATGCTTCAACATGATAAAGAGAAATAATTCTATTGGAAATAATAATTTTTATTTTAAAATAGTGTGCATCTATAAGGGATTTATATCTATAACTGTGGGGTGGGGTTGTAGTTGTTTTTTAATCTTTGTCAGTTAGTGTCTTTTTTGTAGTACAGTTCCTGTACTTTTCCTAGGAGGAGTAAAAATATATGTTCAGGCAATTTTCTTGATGGTTTCAAAATAGCAAAAAACCTGCTCTGTGTAGGATGTAAGACTGCAAGACTTTGTGTGAAAGTTGACTCACTGGAGGATATTAGTATAAGTATATTGGCTCTTAAGAAATCAAGAGATTTTTATTGAAGAATACTTCACGATTATTTGATTTTTTTAGTAACTATTAAATATTTTTTTAAATAATTAATTAATAATTAAATTTTCAGCTCAGAGAGCCAAAAACCATTTACACAAAACAGTTTGTTGGGCTGAGTATTTGTTGACACTTCAACAATCACAACAGAGCCATACTGAATTTGAGTGTTAAAATGCATGCTGCAAAGCAGGTCCTCCATTTAAGGAGCTCAGCTACCACTCAGAGACCAATTGAAGTATGTAAACACTAGGCTGTTACAGCATCAAATGTTAGTGACAGGAGGAGATGCAAGCTTCAAGCAACTAATATAAAAATAGAAGGATGTTTTAATAAGTTAATAGATTCAAACTGTGTATCTAACTTTTTTGGCATTTTACAGCCTTCTTTTTCTTAAAAAGGCTTTTCACTATCACTGCACATAGAGAGAAAAATGCCTGTCTATATAGGAAAAAATTAAAAAGAGTGAATGAAAAAAAGAGAAATTAACGAATAAAAAAGAAAAAGATATTTTTCTTGAATTTTCCTTAAAAGTAAATATGCCCATTGAACAATGAGAAGGCAAATATTTCTGAGGAGAAATAAAATTAATGACAGTAACCCAAATAAGAAATGTTTAGTTGACATTAATGAGAAAAGAGTATTATTGTAGAATAATTAAATGATTTTATGATAGTTTAGCTATCTGTCAGCAGTGTCAAGGTCTAATTGTTTGAATTTCTTTAGGCTTTTAATACAGGCTCGCTATGATGTAAATATTAAAGATTATGATGGCTGGACACCACTTCATGCTGCTGCTCACTGGGGTAAAGAAGAAGCATGTCGCATTTTAGTGGAAAACCTTTGTGATATGGAGGCTGTCAACAAAGTGGTAGGATTTTTATGTAATCCTTGTCAAGATACAAAGTTCTGGTCTCTAAAGTGACTTTAGAAGCCAGGGTAAGAAAAGTGATGATAAACTGCTGTTTACTGTACATGGAGCTTTATATAATGCATGTTTTGTCAAAACAGCATGTTTGTGTTCAAAACTAAATTTCCTGATTGTCTAAATTATTTTCTAGGCCCAGTTTATACTTACTTCTATATTAAATGATCCATGTGATCTTTTACAACAAAATTCAAAATAGAACAGTTTTATTGATGTTTCAGAGGTACAAAATCAGTGACTAGATGGACTGCGTAGAGGCAGTGTATTCAGTCAACATTTGTTTGCTGAAGACAATGATGATGCTTTTGAGTAGTGTTGGGCATTAGCTTCTGCTTTTAACTCTTAAATTAAAACAGCTTGTGTTGGAATACTAAAAAGTTACCACTAAGCTGCTTTGGGTGCACTCTAAGAAACTTCTAGGCATCTGTGGACTCCCTGGACATAACTTGGATGCTACCTAAGCTGTATTTCCTCAACCTCTACATGAAGGCTTTTGTAGCTTGTTGGCTTTGCAAGGTCTTGCTCCCAACAGATAAAAATATATTAATGATTCACATAGGTGTCACAAGGAGCTGAGACTCTTTGATGAACTGTGTAAGTGATGAAGCTCTCTTTCTTCTCTTTGCATCATGTTGTACAGCTAGATTCTGATCTGCTCCCAATTTCTGTCAGTATTGTATATTGACCAACTTTTAACATTGATTTTTTTCATAACTTTTAAAAGTTAATTGTGGAAATAGGTAGATACAGATTCTTAATTAGGTCATGAATTTGCTAGTAGGCAAAGTAGTATAAAGGCAAAACTACTGCTGCTTAATGTTTTTATTCTTTGTTGACTTCTTCCTTTAGAAGTTAAGATTGCTTATAATAAAATGAATGAAATCTGGAATTTCATTTCAAACAGTCTCAACTTTGTTTCTGTATAATACTTACAGAACTTCTTAAGATCAGGTGTATAATTATGTTTTGTGTCAGGTAATCAAAAGCTGGTGCAATTAATTGAAGCCAGTTTAGCAGACTATCTGTTAGATTTTTACTGGGATTTTGAAAATGTGGAGGGTGGTATTCCTGAAAGCACTGTCATAAATCTGTATTCAGCTCAGCTGGGAAAAGAATAAGAAAAAAGGAGGTACAGAGGGATATGAGCTGTTTTATTTGTCACGTAGGCTTGTCTGTGTAAACTAGGAAAGTTTCACCTGTTGTGTTTTTAAGTAAGCCAGTACAGGTTTTTGCTTTTAGAGATGATGAAGATTGAGAACTCCACTGCATTTAGTTTCAGTTGTTAGGTGCTTAGCATCACAGAGAGCTCAGCCATTATTGTTTAGGCACTTAACTTCAGGTATTGACATGTATGGATTGAGTTTAGATAAAACTTTCCAACTACAACAGGGAAAAAAAAAAGTGATTCTTTTGTGGCCAAGATAGGCCTAATTTGATGTTTTTTGGAAATAAACCTACTTAATAGCTACCTAAAAATAGAAAGCTAGATTAAAAACTGTAGTCACAATGCAAGTATAAACTTGAGATAATTTTGTTGTTTAGTTTCCAAGTTAGGGCTGTGTTACACTATATGGAATAGTTTGTGTCAGAGGACCTCAAGCCGTTTTGGGTAGTATTTGTTGAAAGGAGCATGTGCTTCTGGTGTATGGTCAGAAGCTTTATAGATGAGAAAATCAGTGGTTTAAAGTTCTGTCCTTTCTAACCACTTAAGACAGACTTCGCAATGTAATTAGGAGCATGTTTGTCCCTAGTTAACATTTTGACAAACTGAAATAAACAACGAGACAAATATGAACACATTTCATTATCTTTATAAGCTGCTGTGACCACTTTAAAATGACAGCTCTGTCTTTATTGCTGGTTTTTGTACAGAAGTATTTACTTGACTGGTGTTGTCATCTCACCATATTTCAACGTGTCCACCCGGCATGTTGATGCAGCTGCATTTGTACCAGTGGATGTATGACTTTGCCTAGATCCCAAACTCACTTTGTTTAAATGCAGACTTCCAAATACAAAACATTCTCTTGCAGTATCGAAGCAAGTAAGTTAGGCTTTCTTTGTGCAACTGTGAGCTTCAGCCTTTCTTGTCTTCATGTGGAGGTGAAGAAAAGGAGTTTTTGAAACCTTTACCAATTCTGACCTTAAAGATAGAATCTGTTGTCCTGTGGGCATCTGGCCTACTCAAGAATTGTAATGACTATGTAGATGTGAGATACGGCAAGCCGAAGAAATTCCAGCTAAAGGCATTACTCTCTGTTAATGAATCACAGTAGGACATTTATTCAAGTACATCCCATGAAAATCACACACTAAGGGGGATAGGAGCAAAGAATTGTAGCAGATCTTTCCTAAAACAGAATGGAAAATGTAAATACAGTTTTACTGCAAAAATGTGAAAGTATGACTATGTTTTCTTAAATAATTTAAACTTCAAAAAATCAACCGTATATGGTAGCCTGAAGATGGACAGGGTACTAACTAGTTAGTGTCCATCCATACAACTTCTATTGGAATAGTTGTTTGGAACTAATGTTGTGAGCATTACATTCTTTCAGCCTGTTTTATTTTCCTTTATAGTATTTATTTTCCTTCAACGGACAGTAAAATTTTATTGAAGTCATGTTTTTCTGTCTTAAAAGAAGTGTTTACTCATGAGGGTATAGATGCTTCTGTTTCAATTTTAAAAAAAAGTAATATTGCAAAATTGTTTTCAGTCACTGACAGACTAACAGTTTGCAATAGAGCTTGGCGTATGTGTTCTAATTTCTCTGTACAATTCCGTTTCTTACCTGCATCATCAATGTGATAAGGCATCAAAATCTGTTATATTTAAATTCTACTGTACAAAACTGCGGTTTTCTTTTCCCTTTCTCCAGGGCCAGACAGCATTTGACGTGGCAGATGAAGATATTCTAGGATATTTAGAAGAATTACAGAAGAAGCAGAATCTGGTAGGATTTTTTTGCATCTGTATATATTATACTTTATAATATGTGTGATGATGGTACACAGTTAGCTCAGAGTAGCATATAGATTAAAATCAAAGTTTTGATTTGGGGCTTCAATTCAGGTAATGCCAGTCATCTCAGCTGTTCTTTCAGGCCATTATTTGGTCAGTTACAGTCATTGGAAAGCTCCAGAAGATAGAAGGTGCTCTCCTACTTGCTTTCTCCAGTAGGCATTTTATGATCTATTGCATCTACAATCAGCAACTCCGTGGAAATAACAGTTTTTGAGATTTTAGAACTTTGAGGTTTGACATTTTGAAAGTGTATGAACATTCTAGCATTTTTTATAGTTGAAGAAGAGTTCCCTCCACTAGTAATTTTGTCATATTGCTACTGTTCTACCAATTTAATTGCATTATTCTATGTTTTGAAGCTTCATAGTGAAAAACGGGAAAAGAAATCTCCCCTAATTGAATCCACAGCCAACATGGATAATAATCAGACACAGAAAACATTCAAAAAGTAAGTAAACTAGGAAAAATGATGAGCTCTTAATGAAACGCATAACTTCATAAGCTGGCACAAAGTTCTACTTGACATGTTTTAATAAATTTTTCAGGACTTAGTAAGCTTGGTGTTTTGTTTTTTTTTTTTCAAATTCAGTAAAGAGACATTGATTATGGAGCAAGAAAAGAATGCATCTAGTATAGAGTCTCTCGAGCATGAGAAAGCAGATGAAGAGGAAGAGGGAAAGAAGGATGAATCCAGTTGTTCTAGTGAAGAGGAGGAAGATGACGACTCAGAATCTGAAGCAGAGACAGGTATGTTATCTGGAGTATTGTCTAAGTTTTTGCTTTATTAATTTACTTCTTTAACATCATATGATGCATTGTTAAGTATATTAAGTTTCACTTCTGCATTTCACTAAGCTTCCAGTTATTTTGAAGCACGTTTATGTATGTCTAAAGTCAAGTCATAACAGAGATATCGAAAGAGTGCTTTTATTGATGGCTACTGAGGTTAAAGCAGTTAATCTACTTAGATGATTGTCTATTTAACAGTTTATTTAAATTACATTTTTGGAATATATAAGCCTTAAGCAGCATGTTAAAAAACATTAACAAAGTTAGAAGGTCAAAGCAGAAATGAGGACTTTATTAGCAGTGCTTGCTTATGGAGCTGGTACAGAGATTGGAACAGCAGGTGCACAAACATTCTTATTTGTTCTTGCCATCCTGAAGTAAATACCGGTATGAATATGACAATCTTAGATATTCATAAAGTAATGGCGTGTAGACTTACTCTCAACTACGTGCTGAAATAAACTTCAAAAGGTGTTGTTTCAACATATGCTTCATATACAACTTCATTTCCAGAGGAACGTTCTTGGAAAAGTTTGGAATTGTATGCAAAGAAACGCATTACTCAGTACTTCTGAAAATAAGCTGAAAATTGATGTTTAAATTTATTCATGCAGCCTAGATGAGGGGAGACATTAAATGCTTTGCCTGTTTATTCATAGGTCTCTGGGAGTATTTAAAGGTTTCTGAGTCTCAAATCTGTGTATAGAAATTAGGTGGGAAAAAATGAAGAAAAAGAAAGAATGAAACAGGAGGGTGAATGAAAATATAATCAAACAATGTAACTGTATGTTCTTATTTCACCATTAATCACTATCCAGATTTACAAATCTTTCGTATAATTATCAATGAATATAGAAAAGAACCCTTGTGTTTGAAATTAAAAAGAATTCCTGCATTTATTCACATATGTTCCTTTTATTATTATTCCTTCTTATTTGTCCTTCTATATTTTTCCTTCTGTTGCTTGTCTTTTCAGATGTATAGGTTTTCAATGCTTGACTGCTATTGTGACTGATTAAATTTCAAAAAAAATAGTTATTTTCCTTCTTTTCATTATGGGATGTGCATATTTTAGTGAGACTGCACTCAGTATCTTTGGAAGGCAAGCTACTTACGCTATTACAGCTGGTGGGAGTGTACATTAAATTTACCATGAAGTTACAGGCACATTCAGCACTGCTTTATTTGTAATAATTTGTGGGTATTGCCATACTGGAGTTATTGGTTTTATCCATATAGGAACTATTCTGTTGTAGAAGTAGAGATGGAATCTCTTGCAGATTTTTACCAGTCCTATCCAATTTTCAGATTATTTTTTTCCTGGTACCTGAAGGATCTGGTACTGATATGAAATCCAACAAAGTAAAATACATTGCCTTCTGAGGATAATGAGGCTTACTTTTGCTCATTCTTTAACTCTTGTCTAGGTTGCCTTGATAACCTTCAGGGAAGCTGAATCTTTCCTCTAGAGCATTTCAAATAATTCCCTTGATCAACAGCTTGCTCTTCAGTGGAATTTAGCTTTTTTTCTTCTTGAAAGATTATCAGAGACTTAAAGCAAATAATGATGTAAGAACAGCATAGCTTTAGAACTAGAATTTAGAATTGCGGTGCAGTAACATAATAGATGCAGATGGCATTACAAATGTCTTGTTAATATTTCATAGTTATGCTTGTTAAAATGCGTAAACCTATTTTCATGATCTGTCAGTTCTCATTTTAAAGCATTTTTTCTAATTTATTCACCTGAAATAGTAAGGTTAGAGAGGGATTTTAGAGCTAATCAGGATATCATAAATACTTGATGTAGGCAGAAACAAAAATGAATTGTGAAACCAAACATTCTGTTTGCTTTAATTATTTTTGTATTTTGAAATAAACCAACATTTCAGTCCTAAGCAGGAACAAAAGTCTGTCACGCTTTGTAATTATTCTTTCACCTTAGTATACTTGCATCCCTTGCTTGCAGAGACTGAACTTGGATAAACTCAGAACACTTACGATACGTAGCATGTAGTACTTTCTCAGTAACTGGACTAACTGTAATGTCTCCTGAACTTTATGACTCTGGTAACTGTGTTCTCTTCGTTACCAGTAGACAGTTTGTGCCAGGAAAATTTGACTGTGACACAAGAATTAATTTATGTAAACTTTGGTTTTTTAGTATCAACAAAGCTTTATCATACTTTATTTGGCAAGCCAGACTTTAAGCTTTTCCCTGTAGAACTGCATCTCTAAATTCCAAGCTTGTGCTTTCCTTTTTTTCCCATTATTCAGATTAAGGTAGTTTTCTACTGAAAAATCGTAAGCTTAGGAAGAGCATTCTAGCAGTAAAATGTCTTAATATTGTTCAATATTTTGAGGTACTGGAAACTGTGTGATTTATGATCTGTTGGGTTATTTGAAATGTTTTCCTAAAAATTCTGTTCTGATTCATTGATTATGTGAGTATACAGCTTCACAATAAATACATTTCTCTCTGTAAGACCAAGCAGGAAAATATGAATTTGAAACTAGGGTCTCCTAAAGGACAAGAAGACACTAAAAATAAACAAAACTTTCAGCAATTCAGTTTTTCAACTTACTTCCTTTGAGATAGTTCTGTTTTTTGAAAATTAGCTCAGCCATGCATAATACTGTGTTCTACCTGTCCTTGAAGTAATTTCAGAATGCTGTTGTGAAAAATTCA
Source organism: Anser cygnoides (assembly GCF_040182565.1). NCBI lineage: Eukaryota > Metazoa > Chordata > Aves > Anseriformes > Anatidae > Anser > Anser cygnoides. Next base: position 43,166,125 of record NC_089873.1, on the reverse strand, counting down.
TTTTTCTGTGTGCTTTCACTCCTGTTACTTTTTACTGTGTATTTTAAAGCTGTATTACTTGCTTACAAACTTCCAGCAGATCTGCTTGTACATCTGTAAACCTTTTTCAGTTCATACTGTCAGCCCACATTGCCCTGTTGAACATTTTATCACCATGACCCAGAAGTTTAAAACCATTTAATTCCCCTTGTGTTTTAAAAGAGCTTTCTATCAAGTGTAGTTAGTCATGCAAGCTGTTTTTTATATATATTTTTGTTTTCTGCATAACTAATTCTTCAAAATATCTGTTAAACTATGTCCATAACTATGAGCAAGTGTGTAACAGCAACAGCATTAATTGTGTGATTTCAAATCATACCATTGGTAGTTCGCTGAAATGCTAGATATGAGAACACTATAAAAATGTTGCACGCTTTTAAAACGGGTCATGTAGAAATAAAGGCATGCTTATAATAGGGCCCAAACCGGTAGAGATTGAACCCCATGTTGCTCAGCACTGAACAGGTAGCATGTACCAACACACTCTGAACAATTTACAATTTGAGTAGGTGAAACAGATTTGAGGTGTGTAGTGACAGGACTAGAGGCAATGGTTTTACACTGAAAGAGGGTAGTTTTTAGATTAGATATAAGGAAAAAATTATTTACTCAGAGGGCAGTGAGGCCCTGGCACAGGTTGCCCAGAGAAGCTGTGGATGCCCCATCCCTGGAGGTGCTCAAGGCCAGGCTGGATGGGGCTTTGGGCAACCTGGTCTGGTGGGAGGTGTCCCTGCCCATGGCAGGGGGTTGGACCTGGGTGGTCTTTCAAGTCTCTTCCAACCCAAACCATTCTGTGATTCTGTGGTTACGAAGCTCAAGCAAGTGCAATGACAACAGTTGGATGACAACCAGGATATTACATGTGTGTTTGTATAAGAGGAATTAAGGTTCACAGCAGAAGACGTGGGCAGGAAAGACAGAGCAGAAGAGGTCAGAGAAGGTAGGCAGTGAAACTTACATAAGAAAAACAAGGGAGGAAGAAGGAAGGAAGCAAATGGAAAGTCAGAGCTCTGGTGGTTTCTCCGAGGAAGAGCAAGTTCCTGCCTCAGCTAAATTCTTCTGTCCAGAGTCTTTGGCTGGATTCTCTATGCAGTTAATTATTTCTTTATACTCAACATACACAGTTATTCAAGAATAAATGTTTTACTTTGAATTAGTATCTTCTGTAGTTCAAGTCAACTATTACGTGCCAATGTACCTCCCACTGATTAACCAGCTGCTAAAGTACAGTTTGCCTAGAGAGGTTATGGCACCTCTGTCTGTGAAGGTTTTCAAGACCTGGCTCATCAAAGCCCTGAGCAGCCTGGTCCGTATGTAATGCTGGCCCTGCTTTGAGCTGGAGGTTGAATTAGGTCACTTTCACCCTGAATGAGTCTGTGGTTCTGTCTGTGCATCTCTGAGTGTTTTAATACTTCCTGAATAACAAAAATAAGTAAAAAATTATATGCATGAATGTTATGAAAAGAAGATGAACCTAACTAAGATATAGTGGGAGGGGAAGGGTAAATACTGAGGGATAAATAAAATAATGTTGGGAAAGTTGACTGACAAACTTGTTCAAAAGAAATTCAATTCTGTTGTAGAAGTGAGAGAGTTATGAGTGAAAAATGAAAATGAGAATCTTATAAATATTTTTCAGATAAGACCAAAACCTTGGCAGGTGTAACTAATAATGCAAATACCACAAGTACACAAGCATCATCAGTGGCTGTGACAGCACCTTCAGTAGCTGGTGGTCAAGGGACACCCACATCACCTATTAAAAAGGTAAAATAAAATACTTGTTGTGATTTTAGATTTCTGTTCTTTGTTTTTGTACATTTTTTGTTACTTGTATAAAATTGACTTGTGTTATCCAGTGATGAAAATATGAATAGATTCCTAACATATTTTGTTTTTCTGCAGAAACTGTGTTCAATTTTTGTAAATTTTGAAATTTGAGTGAACAGTTTTGATTCTAAACAGGAATCTAAAATACATAGCTACAATGTAGCTGAACACAAGATCCATTTAAAAAAAGCAAAAATCTATTGCACAGTGACTGTAATTCTTGTTTTTCTGAAGTTATCTTCATCTTTCAAAAGTCTTTTTTTATGCCAGACTCCTCCTAAAGTTTTGGAAACTACTGTCACTCTTAAGGCAAGGGAGCCAGGTATGACTAAAGTACTTTTGAGAGTCCTTAGAAGCATTTAGCTTGTGCTAGAAGTTGAAAATGAGAGGCACAGAAATTGAAAATGATATTTGAACTAAGAAAATGCTGTAGTTTCTAGCCCTGATTTCAGTATGGTTAGGATCTAACGGGAGAACCAGAGGATTGGAGCACATAATTTGTCATTGGTGCAAATAATTTATTCATCTCAAAAACATAGCCATCAAAGCCATATTGCTTATAGGAAGCTTGATTTGAAAAGTCAGTTGGAATGAATCTTGGGTTTGCTTGTCAAAAGGGAGATATGTATGCCTGGAGAAACAAATTACAATAGATAATAATGTACAGTCACAAGGTTGTATGCAAGTCAATCATTCAGAATATATAAGCAAACTGGGAAGCAAGCCAGCAGGTCTTCCTTTGTCATCCTTTACAAGTTTTCTTCACGTCATAATCAAAGCTTAACCTTCTACAGATGTTTCTGAAAAAATGTGACTATGATACACTGAAATCACAGCAGAGAGGGAAGACGTACTATAGGGGGAATATTATGTATTGCATTTAGCTTCCTGGCAATTACTGGAGTTGTGCTTTCATATACACAATAGAACCTAATAATAATTAATCTTAAAAAATATAGGTTAGAACCTAATGGTTAGCACCTTTTCATGTAAAAGATAAAGAGAATATACTTTAAATCGCCCAACTGCATCATATTATGTGATACTGTACAACAGGGTTGGGCCAGCTTTCCTGATCCTAAAAGCTGTTTTATAAAAATCATCATAACTGATGTCCACAAGATTTCTCTTTACAAAAGCATTAAGAGCAAAAGGTAATTGTGGGCATGGCTCACTGGCAGGAATGACTACTGTTTCCCCTCTCTGAGCCCTTGTGGCTGGGCAAACAGCTAGATTCCAGGGTGATCTTGTGATGTTAATCTAAACAGTTTGCACTGGCTGAGTTAGGAGTTATGGTTCTCTGTCATGGGAGCTGCATTTGGGTTGCTCGGGAGCTGCACAGAACTGAAGAGCCACAAGTTTTCTATACAAACCGTAGCAAATGGGTCTCTCAAACCATAGCAAATGGGGCTCTGGGGGAAAGGGAAGACATTGTGAGGAGTTTCTGGTTTGCCAACTGTACTTAACTGTAGAGAACACAAACATAGAGTGTGAAGTTAACTTCAGGGAAACAGGCCTACTGTATAGTTTATCTTTTTGAAGTCAGTTTAGTAATACAAGCATTTCTGACAGTTGTTCAGTTTAACCAATACGCTCTCCACCCAGTTTTTGTACTGGAATTAATTATGTTTGCATGCTTCATATTCTAAGGTATCTAACATTTCAAATACTTCGTTTTTCTTGGAATTGTCTGAACTTCATCTTGCAGTGAAAGCTTCCAGCTTGTGCCTTTCAATCCATTTATTTCATACTGTGCAAAAGCCTTTTAAGTTATATGACCTTCAGTGACAGGATGATTATCAAATCAGTGCATGCTTGGGGTATGGCTTGGTATTCCAGAGTTGAATGATCAGTTAAACAGAATTTTTTCTTGGTACATGATTAAATTAAGACATATGAAAAAGTTTTGATAAGAAATAAGTATGATTTTAAGCTGATTGAAAACCTTTTGCAAATCAGTAACACATTAGCATTTAGTTTGTTCCAGTTTTATTGTGCTGTAACTAATAGCTTATCTTATTTTTCTGTCTTCAAGGCAAAAAGTGCAGGTTAAAAGTACACTGCAGTTATCTTTCTACAATTAAATGTGAAAGACTCAGGGTTTTCTGTATTTACAAAATAAATGCCCGTTTATATTGAGGCTGATCATTTTGTAAAATGGTATGCACATATGACTTGGAGAAGCAGTTGCAGCTCATGTCAATGAACAAACAGGGTTTAAACTGTTTAAACTGTTTTTACTAAAAAATTGTAGAACAGCACTGGTACAGGTACAAGTTGCCTTGAACCTACTCTTGCACCTGCTTCTTCAGGCTTGCGACATCTGTGCTACTGCAGTTACTCTTCTGATTTTACACCATAGATGTCCAAGCTATATGTTGCTCACAGCAGTGTACTAAGCTGGAATTTGGGTTTTCTTCAATCTCTGTCGCATTCAATAATGCTACTTTCTGTCTGAGGACACTAAACTTGGGGAAGTGTGTGAGTAAAGGTGTGGGTTTGATAGTCAAGCTAGAATGTGATCATATTAAGGGATCTCAATGGGGTATGAAAGACAAGAAAGGTAATGGACATGTTAGTGTGAATCTTGTAATATTCTCCAGCATATGATGATTTAGGCATGGACCTGTTAGGTCTACAGGCTTTGCTGTCCTATTCTATGCAAACTGTAGTTCTGTCAATGAGCTAGCTAAACATGTTGTGCTGTGTTTAATAAGAATCTGTTACTAAAGTTGTAATTGTCTTTCTGCTTTTTGGTATTATGTGGTGTAATGAAGAGCTACATGACATAAGCGTGGGAACAAACTATGTGCTTTTGAAACAACCTTTTGTTTCTATTTTCTGTTCTTTCAATCTTCATCTTTGTCTTGTCTTAATTGGCTTTAGTATGATTTCATTCCTCCTATCATGCCTGTCGTGGAGTCAGTAGATCCTGCATCATGGAGGCAGGGCTTGCGCAAAACTGGCATTGTTCTTGTGCCCAATAAGGGTGAAAAATCTCTGGTGAGGTTCTGGTGTGCACAGGTTTGTGTACAGGTTGCAAAATAACATATTTAATCAAAGTGTTGATACCAGATTTGCATGGTTTTAAGTTTGCATCTCCTGATCGCTGTTTTTATTACGAAGTGTGAGTTTTTCCAAGCTAACTGCTAGAGGAGTAGTATTCCTTGACCAGTTTTATGTTTCTTATCTCATTAACTAATTCAAGAGAAGAGCGTGTAGGCTGTCTTTCACCTTAACTCCTCTAAGAATTCAGTACTTCCATGATTATTAGAAGTAGTTGTGTTCTCAAATCTCTGCAAGGATCGTGAATTACCACTGATAATGCAAATTAATAGCCTTTAATTTGCTGCTGTGTTTTACAGTTTCCAACATCTACAACCAAGGTTTCTCCCAAAGAAGAAGAGAGGAAAGATGAATCTCCTGCTTCATGGAGATTAGGTCTTAGAAAAACTGGTAGTTATGGTGCACTTGCAGAGATTACTGCTTCCAAAGAAGCTCAGAAAGAAAAGGACGCTGCAGGTGTTATGCGTTCTGCTTCAAGTCCTAGACTTTCCTCTTCATTGGACAACAAAGAAAAGGTAATCTTTTTCAGTGTGAAACAGCATTTTGAGGAACTTTGCTTAGCATAGGTGTTTATTGTAAAAGGAAGACATTCTCTTTAGAGTTTACTGCACATTTATTCTTTACTAAAATTCCAAACCGTTAAATTATACAGCTTCTATGTAGTACTTTAAAATACAATATGCACCTTCACTGTCTGGTGACCTGGTACATGGATCTGGGGCTTTTCCCTTTCTGGGACTTTCACTGACAGTAGTAGTATTTTTTACAGTTAAGGGAGACCAGAGGGTTGACAGTTTCAGCATCATTTGGAGAGCAGTGTTGATAGAATCTTCTGAAAAAGGAAGCTCTTTTTGTATTCTGTAGTCTTTTTTTATTTACAAAAATTTAATTGCATAATTAAACACAAATGTACTGCAGTCCTTAGCAAAGGACTAATTTGGAACAGGTAATGCATATAACATATGGTTCTTTTTCACGTACAAATGTTTAAATCTGTTTTTGGGATAGGGAATAATACTAAACTATACCATATAAAAATACTGAAATAGTTGTTTTCAGTAAGCCGTTTTCTGTTTCCTGCTGTATAAACGGAAATCAAGTCATGCATAACTAGCAAGAAAACATAAACAGTTCCCTTTACCTGTTTTAGTCTTTATGATATTTAACTAAAGCTTAAAACTCATTTGTATAATTGGGTCACAACAAATACAGATGAAGTTGTCATAATGATGATTTTCCAGCTTATAGGAGTATAATCAATGATAGTAGCACTTGGTAAAAATATGTCTTTCAGGAGAAAGATGGAAAAGGAACGAGACTTGCATATGTTGCACCTACAATACCAAGACGACTGGCCAGTACCTCTGACATTGATGAAAAAGAAAACAGGTGACTCTAAATTTATAATTACTGTTAAATATAAAATTATGTGGTTTTAGAGTAGCTGAGAAACTTGCAGATATGAAGACAGTGCTGGTTTATAGCATTATACTTTTCCATACATTATGCTAATCTGTAGAGTAATCCCAAAGGTTTTTGATTTTGTAAATCATAAATTATTTTATTACAGGAGCTGATCTGGGCATTAAGTGTTGTCATTTTAGGGGAGAAAATAAATGCAAAATAAAAAATTGTAAACTTTAAACTATTGAAGGGTGCTGAAAGAATTTTACTGATTTGTCTTGAGCCATCTAGTGCGGATACTGGGATTCATTATTACTTCTGCTGAAAAAAGATATGTTTTTCTTATAGTGCTTGGTAAAACTATATCATGCGTCAGCAGCTGTTTGCAGAAGTCATAGTGGTTCTTTTGTAACCTTCGCTTCTATTTTTCTTGTTTGCTTGTTGGCCTTTCATCTTCTTTTGGAGATACTTTCTTTACTGATATTTTTTATTCAGCTTTCAGTATAAAGGGAATAAAAAGTTCAGATGCATAGGCCTGTCACCTGTAAGTATTTGGAGTACTTTCATGACATACTTACATTGTCAGAACCTTCCAATTTTTCACTTCTCTCTTTTATTGCGGTTCTATTTGGCTGCTTTCACGAGTTTCAATATATTATACGTAGTACAAAATGTATGTCGTTTCTATCAGATTGTGTCTAGATAGCTGAATTTTGGATGACCTGAAATGAAAATACTTCTCATTGCTCCACTGTAAACATTTTCTATAAGACTGACAAATCTTATGTCTGAAGAGGAGGTTTTTTATTGCTACTGTTGAGAATGGTTCAGTTTGGAGAAAACACAAGATAAATGCTGTTTTTTCTTAAACTTGCAGAATACCGTTGCCAAAGTTCAGCATCTGGGTGACAAATTCTGTTTTGAAACAGGGATATTCCAGATCTCATACTCCCCTGAAGTTCAACTTAGTTTGTTGGCATCTGTTATGTTACGCCCTGGTTGAGTTTGTGATCTTAAGGAACACGGACCTGGCAAACGGCAAAGTCAGGACCCTGAACTCGCACAGAGCAAACTTCCAGCTGTTTGTTCCAGTGGATGAGATCCACTGGAAGACTGTCGTTAGGGACAAAGGATCTGAACAGAGGTGGCAGCTTAAGGATGCCTTAGAGGGCAAGAACTCTTCCATCCACATGTATAAGAAAGGGAGCAGGGAGGGCGGAAAACCTGGATGGCTGAGCAAGGACCTGCTGCTCAGACTGAGGTGTAAGAAGGAGATGCACAGGCAGTGGAGGCCGGGACATGTGGCCTGGGAAGAGTACAGGGATGCCCCATCCCTGGAACTGTTCAGGATCAGGGTGGATGAGGCCCTGGGCAACCTGATCTGGTGGGTGGCGTCTCTGCCTATGAAGGGTGGTTGGAACCAGATGGTCTTTAAGTTCTCTTCCAACCCAAGCCATTCTATCATTCTACTATATTCTTATTTGAAGTTGAATGCGTTAGTCAGTTTTGGTTTGTTTATAACAGAGATTGTTCTTATTTCATGTTTTATTCTTTTACGAGCTTCTCAAATGACTGTCTGAAACTGTCTTGACCAGATGATAATTTAAGATTGGGATAAATATTTAATTGTAATTTTATTTCTTAGAATTTTTTATTGTTTGTAACAAAGGGATTAAATGTTGGTGCAGTGTTGAGGTTTATTTTGTCTCTTTGGCATGCCATCATGACTTATTCACAGACACGGTTCCAAAAGTGGGTACCAGCAATATTATGTTTTTCCTCGTGTGTATTGGGTGACCTGAGATCAGTGTCATTAGTCCTGACAGTGTTGTCTGAGCAGTTGACCTGAGAATATTCTTCATTCCTTGGTGTACAAAAGGTGAAGCTTTCTTTTAGGCCAGCCTTTTTAGGCACGAGTGCCTTGCCTAGTGTATGACTTGGCAGACAACCCAGCTTATTTATTTAAAACCATAAGAGATTTTTGACTTTTAGTCTGACCTTTTTTATGGTGACCAATTTAACTCTGCCCTACAGATACATTAATTAATTACTAAGGGTTCTGCCCATGTCCCAGATCTCTATCCTTGTTGCTTAGCTTAATGCTGTGTTCTTGTTCCACCTGTCTGAACACCTGCTTGTCTAGATAATAGATGATGTCGTGTAATCCATCTAACTTCCTACTGTGAGTAATGGAAAGGACTTCCAGATGAATCCTAGTTGGGCCTTTAGATAAACAAATCTTAGACATCCAGCCTCAGAAGTGTAGCCAATGCTACAAGAAGAGTGCTGAAGTCTGTAGAGTCTTGGCAAAGCTAAACTTTCAGCAATTATTAAAATCTGTCATGCAGCAGGACTTACTTAAAATGTGTGGTAGGTAATATCTCAGAATTAGTGTTTCTCTTTGTTTGTAAGACGTAGCATTGCATTGGCCTGTATCTGATCCTTTTCTGGGGTTGTTTGCAACCACAGAAGTGCTACCATACATTTTTGTGCAAAAGGATACATTTGGAGTAAATTCTGAAGTTCACAAGTATCCTGAACGTGAAACACCTCTTTACAAGATTTTATTTCCCCTCACATATACAGTTGCCTTTTATATATAGTTTTGTGCAAGACATTTCTTTCTTCCTTCTATCTGAACTTTACTTCGTATCTTGAGCTTATGTTAGGCACTGAGTTTTTTGTATTAGTATCAGTTTTCAGAGCCATTTTTCTAAGCAGATTTTTGCAAGGCTATTTCTTCCTGCTATAAACTGCAACAACAGAATGGAAATTCCTCATGACTAAAGTAATGTCAGCTAGTGATACGTGGCAGGCCACTCAGGAATGGCTACTACGGACCTGTTTACACTAGCCTACAGCATCATGAGTTCTAAAGGGTAGTCAGCTTTTGAACTTCGTATTATAACATCCACGAATGAATAATCCTATGAAACCAACTTCTAAAAACACCAGGTAGTTTTCCCTTTATTGCACTGGGTTATCTCAGGAGCAAACGAAGAAGCCTCTTGATCCTTTTTGGAGAGAAACAAATCCAACAATGATCACAGATATAAGCTGATGTTTGACTTCCTATTGATTAAATCCCCTTTAATAGTATTTTTCTGAAACTTCTTTTCTATTATACTTCAAACAATGTTAATATGAATCTGATATTTTTCTACAGGAGCTTGAAAATTACTGTATGTATCAGGTCACTTTATTCCTGTTCTGCATTGTTACGTTTATTTTAAATGCATTATCCACACACAAGTTTTTCATCTTTAATTTGAAACTCATTTTCAGCTTGCATCAAAATCAAACTGCTTTAATATGAGTGTGCTAAATTAAAATCTTATTTACAGGGACTCGTCTGCTAGCTCAATACGTGGTGGTAGTTCCTATGCAAGGAGAAAATGGGAGGAAGATGTCAAGAAAAACAGTTTGAATGAAGGTCCTACATCATTAAACACAAGTTATCAAAGAAGGTGTGGGATTTTCTCTTGTTTTAAAATCAAAATAATTTTACAAATTAAAAGAAAAAGAATAATTCCTGAATCCTTAACTTTGTAAGGACAGTTTAAAATTGAATGGTGACATGTTAAAATGGCGTTCATAGTAATCACAAAGTATGTACTTAAGCTGAGGTACAAGCTCATGTGCTTGTTTTAAAGCTACACCATTTTACCAGCTTAGAGTGTTACAGCAACTGCTATATAAAGTTATATGCTTTTTTATTCCTATTGTTTATTTCAGTTTGAGATTATTTTGAGTCCTTCCAGATTTGATCAGGAATCAAAGATAACTATTTTAAATGTTGGAATAGTAGTGATTCTGTCTGATATCTGAAAAGAAGAGGGAAAAAACATTGAATTCTGCTTGTACATGATAGTATCAGAAGCCTTGGTCTGCTGTCCATAGTGGTAGATTATAGCCATGCCTACCTTGAATATCGCCATCATAGAATGAACACGTAAAACTAAATCTCACTTGAATGTAAACTAAATAATGATGAATATGAAAATAACTTTCAGGTGTACATGGCTCTCATCTTGCAGGATTTTCTCAGAATGGATCGTATCCAGGAATTAATACATGATTAATTTTACTGTGTAGTTTCAGTGAAGCTATTTGAGTGAAGTTCTTCGTTGATATTAATGAAGTGGGCAATAAGTATCTCGAATAGATCAAAAGTTTGACATTCAGGTAGCTGAGTTGCATACTGATACATGCTGATGATGTACATGGTGATGGGTGCTATCTTTTTCAGTCCTGACATTGATGTGTTTTCATTAGCATGTAGTCAGGCCATTTCATACAGTACAGTACATCTTACATCTTTGGTAACCTCTTGCCTTAAAAAGAAAACTACGTTTTCTTAACATGGAGTTGAGGAGAAATATTGCACAGATTTCACGTTCTGGGTGGAAAAACAGTTTGATTTATGAAAACTATCTTTGCATGATAGCTTTTATCAGTATTTATGCTCCAGACTTCAAACACCATGTACATATCCCTTTAATATGGTGCATGGTGTTTTAATTGTGTATTTCCTTAGCTGTTCTTGTACAAATGTTTTTTTCTTGGCCATTTTAGAATTGATAGCAAAAGAAAGAAAGATCAATAGCAGAATGACAAACAGATATTTTTCCTTAAATCTTTTCTAGTTAGTAATGTGATGTTCTGTTGGTCCTAACTGTGGGTTTACACAAGTTTACACATGAAAACGTCCTGACTTGGTAATGTAAAATCTGTTCAGCCAGAACCAGTGGGATAAAAATGTGGAAACGTCTGCATCGTCGTTACAACTAGAAGAGCAAGGGAAAAGCATGGGTGGGAGGTTAATCTTTCTGGGAGTGATGAGAGGTTTTTGTTTGTTTGCTTGTTTTTTTTTAAAAAGGATGTCTGTTGAAAATTGTTACAGGAGTGATATTAATGACATTTTCTTTTCTGACAAGCTATGGAGTAGAGTTCTGTATTTTCAGAGGTCTTCAGTGTGGGTGAAAGAGCAGCTTGAAAATGGAATGTTGAGGGCTCTGTGTGAATACTTCAGTAGATGCAATCAAGACAAGTATCAACCAGTGAGATGCCACTTTTATCTCCCATTCCTGTGGAGGAATGGTCAGGTCTGTTGCCTTCAGAAGTTGGAACTTAAAAGTCCTTCTCAATGAAATAATGAAGAAAATGGCGTTTGGAAAAGCTTCTTTTGCCCAAAAATTTTCCAGAACTCAATTGAAACATAGAATAGACAGGCAGGAGTTCAGTGGATCATTCACAGCTTTGTGATATTTTATTGAACAAAGAAAGATAAGTCATACAAATGTATTCATTGTAAATGTCTCTCCTTCAGTGGCTCCTTTGGCAGAAGACAAGATGATTTGATTAGTTCTAATGTTCCAAGTACTGCATCAACAGTTACCTCATCTGCTGGTCTTCAGAAAACACTGCCCGCCAGCGCAGCAAACACTACTACAAAGAGTACAACGGGTTCTACTTCAGCAGGTGTACCAAGCAGGTAATGCCACCAGTATACTTTTGTTGTTCTTTTTTTGTCAGGTCTACTATGTGCTTATGTACGTGCATGCGTTCTTGTTTAGTAGATCATGGGGCTCTGGATTTTTTCACTTTCCTGTTCAATTTCTTTTAATTTTATGCAATTTGGCTCAAATTATGCATGGCTTTCTACTGCAAAGTGACAGCCATGTTGTTATAAATAAATAAATCCAATATTCGAATCGAAGGGTGAAGAATAAGAATCCAATTACTGTGAACCATTCAATTCTTAATTAATTCAATTTAATAGCTCAAGTTGAGCTTTCACAGTAGAGACATTTCTCAGTTTGCTTTTAAAAAAAATCCGTCCCTCAAGTTACATGTTATTAGTTGTTTAGTAAAGTGCTTTCATTGTTTAGCTGTTTCCTTTTCTCTTTTTTTGTGTTGCTGCTTGTTATGCTGTAGTACCTCAAATCGTTTGTGGGCTGAGGATAGTACTGAGAAAGAAAAGGAAAATGTTCCTACAGCAGTGACGGTTCCTGTTGCACCATCTGTTGTAAATGCTACGGCCACTACCACAGCCATGACTACAGCTACTTCTGGCACTGTGTCCTCAACATCAGAGGTCAGGGAGAGACGGAGGTGTGTAAAGGTCCTAAGAGTAATGTTGCTCTTGTACAAAAATAATCTTTTTTTCTTATTTAAATGAATGTGTTGGTTACCACAAATTTGGATAGTACAGTATGTAAAGCAGTGGTATTTGCTTGCTGTTTATTGAAACAACTACCAAGATGCCTCAATTTATCTATTGATAAATCTCATCCGTGAAACTTAAACTTTGATATTGTGTATTTTGGCTGTCCTTGGGTTTGGATTTGGTATGCAGTATTTTTATATTTGTATTTCTGTTAATACATGAGTCCTCTGAAAAATACCCATAATGGAACTACATAAAAAACACTGAATTAAAAATAAGAAAATCAATAATTACTTATTGCAAATGCATTGCTGCTGTCTACCGTGGCACATCTATTGTGCCAGGGGCAGTATGCTGACAAGTTACTACGTAGTATTTTTTTTTTCAGTCATTTTGTATGTCTGCCATTACAAAGACAAGAGTGTTGAACCAAACACATTTTGTTCATTTCATTGCAATCATTTAGGGTCTCTTCCATTTGAAACATGATAAACAGTTGTAAATGCAATGGTTTAAGAGCTATTCAATATGAAGAAGGAGTAAGAAGCTGATGTAAATTTTAAGAATACAGTGTTTTTTCTGTTACACCTACATGGAGGATGAGTTACAATTGATGCATATTTGTTTCCATAAATAGGTGATACCTACTATTTATGAAAGCAAAATAATAAGATTTCACAAGGTTGTTAATTCCTGTTAGTTTTCCCTGGGTTCTGATTATTTTCGATATTTATAAAAGTTTATCCCTTGTCCCTTCTGCTGAAATGCACATTCAGATTTCTGTGTTGCTGCTGTATTATTTTTGAAATGCAGCTACTATGTCAGTGGTGGACATGTATCTCTCCGTATGTTTACAGAGGGAACAAAGCTATTTGTTGTTAGAGAAGAAAGGCAGCAAAAACATTCATAGATTCCACATACCTTTAGCCATGTTTAGGATACTCGTAGTCCATTTTCCTGTCATATCCCAAACTGCGATGAACTACCTTCTTTTAAATGGGGATTTTTTTCTTCTCTTCCATGATTCGGGAGGTGCCCACAGGTGCTTACTGCCATTTTCATAACAACCATAGTCAGAACCTGCATTTTCCGTAGTGCAATTTGACAAAGCAAAAGCAACAAAATGTATCATTTTTCCAAAAACAGTTTTAAATTTAAAATGCAAATGCTATTTCAGTCTCATATGAGGTAGAAAAACGAGGAGATCTAGAATTAAGGCTTTCGCTGTCTCGTTTGCTCTGACTAACAAGTGTATACTAATATACGTATACTACATATGTTTTAGATACCTGCAATTGGCCTGAAATTCTTTCCTTTTAATCTGACTCAGGGCCAATTGTATAATATACTGTTGTAGATGTATTCGTGACGGCGTGTTAAAATATCCATTAAGTGTTAACAGTCAGCAAAGTCGGAATAATAACTGTGTGCATGTGAGAAGGTAGTACCCTCAATATGTGCACATGCATATCTATCTGTATATATACAGATACATATCTCTCTGTGTGTGTATGTGTATCTATGTATGTTTATATGCACATGAAGAAATTTTGTCCGTTCATGAAATATTTTATGTTAAATATTCTCTTAAGAAATGAAGTTGATTAATCCGTATTTATGGACTGGAAGTATGTTAATTGGAAAGTATGTTTGAAGTAGTATTTCAAATAGTATATGAAAAGTAAGCACGTTATGAATTACTTTTAGTAATGAAATATGTAATGGTGCATCCTTTCAGAATGTACTGAAGAAGCTATATTCTTTATCTGATTTTCAGGATTGCTTTAGAGAAACACGGAAGAGAGTGACAAACTTGAATCTTTAACATCTTTGTATCATGAATACATAGTTGACCTGTGAGGCATACACAGAGGATGCTGGGCCAGTTTCCAGTCTGACAGTAGCTATAGAGTTGTCATTTTCCTTCAGCAAGGTTTAGAGCTTTTCACATTTTTGGAGGGTAGGATTGGTATGTACACCCCTTCCTACAGAGCAATTTGCAGCAGTTTTCAAACTGTAAAGGTTACACCTGCTCTGCAATCAAAGCTGTCTTAGGTAGGTTAAAGCTTACGTCTACCTATGTGGCTGAGGAATATATTGGCTGACTCTAAAGTGGAGTCAGTGCAAACCAGATTTATATGATGAATTGTATTTCAGACTAGCTAAAGCAGCTAGTAGGCACCCTTTTCCTAATATAGATAGGGCCTAAGGGTCTAGGAAAACAGAAAATCTTATCAAAAATATTATTTGCAGGAGAACAAGATAGAGAAATGAAATTAATATAGTTCTTGAGAGGGGATATTTCTGCATTTGTAAATGTAACAGCTAATTATATTTTTTCTCTGTTTTGGAGATAATTTGTTTAGTATCGATAGAACATGGGTGGTAAAACATAGGCATAATAATCTGTGTAAATGAAGTTTATTTTAAAAACTTAGAACCGTTTCAGAACTGTTTTAGTATGCCCTAACCTGAGAAATACATAATTAAGTGACCAACAAGATGCTTTTTCCATAGATAAATGTTTTAAGTGTTAATACATGATAGCTTCCCTAACAAAGTATTTAAATCTGAGGAATTTCAGGAAGAACTGTACAGTTCAGGTGACAGAGCACTGGAACAGGCTGCCCAGAAAGGTTGTGGAGTCTCCTTCTTTGGAGATATTAAAAACCCACCTGGATGCGTTGTGTAACATGCTCTAGGTGACCCCGTTTGAGCGGGGGGATTGGACTAGATGATCTCTGGAGTCCCTTCCAACCTCAACCGTTCTGTGATTCTGTGAAATCATTAGCCAATTATTAACGAATGAAATACGGAAATAATATAGTCAGAAAATATCATAGAGTCTGATTCTGCTTTTAATGTAGCTAATTTTATCTAAAGGATCTCAGAGGGGTTTTATGTCTTAAGCAACCCTTTAGCAACCTTCAGTTTCTACTTTTTCAACTTTCTCCAATCTATTTAATCTAAGGATTAAAAAACATAATGGTAAATTATAACAGCATTCTCAGAATGTTCTGTAATAGAAAATCAACAAATGCATTAAAAATTTAAGTTCTTTAACAATGGTTTTACATACATATATATATATATATTACATACATACATATACATATTTGTGTATGTGTATGTATGGATTTTTTTTACCCAAATTGCCCAGGTTGGAAAATCTCTTTAAAGAGTCCTGACCTTGCATGTTTACTGAAGTAGCCCTTTGCCTTTGATTACAATTACTTGGTTACTCTGCAGGATTGTTGTGGGGTTCCTGAGGATTTATTTTTAAGGTCTGTTGTTTTTAAAGGGCGTTGGATTACCCAATTCGTGGATGATTCATGTGAAAATATGGTAACTACCTCCCTAAGGATTTTTAATCTCTGGTGCAATAGAAGGTATAATTAGGATTTCTGTATTAGCAATACATACTGATTTTTCTGAAAGCCTAAAAGTTATGTTAAGGGTTTACCTGCATGCGCACTCACATCACACACACACATATTTTGTTTGTAAATTTTTATGTTATATTTAGAGAAAAACGAATCTAAAATAAGTAGAAAAACACTGTTTTTTAATTGAGTTGTAAGGCCACTAGCGTGATGAACAGGTTATTATTATATAGATGATATAGTGTGTATGATGTATATAGTATATATGATATAGTAATTCATATCTTTAAAGATTTTCTTCTAACTGCTTTGTTTTTCATACTATGTTGTGAGTTTTTTTCTGACATTTAATGCATTTGTACAAAAATTACCATTTGCTGACTTACTTGTAATTAACTCTTTAGATCATACCTCACTCCAGTACGGGATGAAGAGTCAGAGTCCCAAAGAAAAGCTAGATCCAGGCAAGCAAGACAGTCTAGAAGATCTACACAGGTATAGTTATATTACAGCTTCTACATTCACAGAAACGTATATAACTCCCTGAGTACAGTGAAGTTTTAATTTCCCATTAAAACTCCAAATGATCAATTGATCTTCCTGGTATAAACAACTTGTTACCAGATGAAGTAAATGCCTCTTATTTCCTTTATTCCCCTGAAAGCTTGAGGACCCCTCGTTATGTCCTGGAAAGTGCTTTTTCTGATCACCACAGAGTAATTTAATAGAAATTTGAAAGCAGAGATGCTTCCACTGGAGTTTTTGTTTGCGTTCTGTGAAAGTAGCTTACTCAAGTAATTGTATCGCTTTTATATAGATATGGACTTTCAATTCTCCAAGAACTAGCAGCTTCTGTCTCAAAATTTTACTTGAGAATTAGGCATGGCATATGATATGTATATTTACATACATTTTAAAGTCTTTTCTGTGTATGGACTATTGAAGATAATGTGATTGAGTTGACCAACATGTAGATAGATGGTAAGATCTATGACAGAAAATACACATTCAGCCTAGTTTCCATGGACACTTGAGAGTATTGGGGAAGAGGTTTTTGATATTTGATATTTTGATATATTTGGAAGTTTTTCCCAATTTCTGTGAGAGCTACCTCATACTGAATTGCAGCCAGTGCAATCCTTGCATAGAAAAAGATGTGACAGTAGCAAAATAAATGATGTCTAAACAGGACTTGAATGCTTTGTGGGCACTGGAGCAATTACCAGCTACTATCTTCTGTAAAGTGTGTCTACCCTTCTCTCCTTGTCTGCTGACAAACTGAGAATAATCAGCAAAATTGTCCTTAGATAAAACAGAACAAAGAAATACTTCAGCCAGCATCCTTATCTGCATTAAGCCAGATCTATAACTAAATTATTTACTGACATTACTTTCAAATCTTCGTAATTCTAAACCCCTCAAATGTTTCTGGTCACTTTTCCTATTGAGAGATCCACATTGTTTGACATGGGTTTATCATAGTGGAGTTCTTTTCTACTTCTTGGTAGTAATTCAGAGTCCTGGAAGATTGTTAAACCACAGAGCAATTCTTGAATCGTTACAGTGAAAAATCTGCAAGGAATTACTGTGTTACAACACTATCAGCATAACAATCAATTAAATAAATAATGAGCTGGGTGTTTAGCTTTGGAATAGGTCACACAGAATTTTGAGCAGTATCTCCATGAGATAGATAAGTTGAAAATTGCAGTATAGAAAAGTTCTCTTTAATTAAGAAGTTGTTTGCATTCTGGCTTCATTTGAAAACTAGCGTTTAGCCTAAGAACAGCAAGGAAATAAGAAATTAGTTACAACTTTCTCTAGTGCTCTCAGTGTATTTCGTTGATGTGTTGTTAACCTCAAAATCCAGTCCCAGTGAGTGAATTTGTAGGTATTAATATTTCAATTTTTTTTAAGTATTGTATTTTCAAATGTTCTTTCAAAAATGTTTATTATGGTTATGATGATATTGGAGGGAGCTAGTGGATTCTTTAATGATTTCGACATGATTTTCTACATGATCTGTATGTACTAGTTCAGCTAAAAATGGTGTTACTGGAGAACCTGTGGTAGATCACATTAGAGCAAACGCTGCTGATCGGAGAGGGATATTTGGTTCCAGGATTCAAGAGAAAAGTTTATAGGTAGAATATGTAGGTAGAATGTATTTTTTTTAATAGAGAGAATTAATTTTCTTAAGCTGATTTTTACATTTAATAATAAATAATGTGGTCATCTATATTAATACAAGCCAAATGATATATTGTAACCTTGTTTGCTGACTGCTGTTTTCACAGGGTGTAACATTGACAGATCTTCAAGAAGCAGAAAAAACTATAGGAAGAAGTCGTCCCACACGAACCAGAGAACAAGAAAATGAAGAAAAGGAAAAGGAAGAGAAAGAAAAGCAAGACAAAGAAAAACAAGAAGAAAAGAAAGAATCTGAAACTAAAGATGATGATTATAGACAAAGATATTCCCGAACTGTTGAAGAGGTATTTTCATGATGGGTCCCTTTAGGTAGAGAAATTATACGAATCTTAACTCCAACTATAATACTGCAATTTTGGTATTACTGTAAACAGTCATTTACATATTTACATGTTTTATTATCCTGTGGTTTTATGTTTGTTTAATCTTTGTAAATTAATTTTGACATTTTTCTGCTGAATAGCCATATCATCGCTATAGACCAACAACTTCAACTTCTTCATCATCCACCTCTTCGCTCTCCACCTCCACTAGCTCTCTTTCAACTTCAAGTCAACTAAACAGACCAAACAGCCTTATAGGTATAACTTCTGCCTATTCTCGGAGTGGAACAAAGGAAAGTGAGAGAGGTAGGAGTATTATCTGTGAAGTTGTTTTTTTTTATTTATTTTAATTGCCAAAGGGCTATTTATGTTTCTAAAGACTGTTCAAAATGGGGTGTGATATGCAAGACCACTCTTAGATATATGTCACTCCAGGTTCTTGTAAGAAATTCCAAAACTTGCATGTAGAGAGGAAAAACAACTTTGAGGACTTAATGGTGTTTTTCAGTCTTATGGTGTGTGAGTCTGGGTTCATTTCTGCTTTCACACAGCAACTGTAACAGAATATCACGCTTCAGAGTTTAAAAGTGCAGGTGTCGAGGAGGAATTTTACTTGATTAAATAATCGCTAAGTAATTGGGGAGGAGGGTTAGTCGTACAGTGAAGGAATGAAACGATGCTTTCATGGTTTCATGAGCATCTGAAAACAGGAGAGAAAGGGATACTTCTGGTGGTAGTGTGGTGGTAGTTCATAATACATAGTGGAACCACACTAATATCTAACCGGTTTATATAATCATACACTGAGGATGAGATGCTCGATTCAGAGATCAGAAAGATGCTTTTCCTTGATGTCACGGATTTTTTGCCTAGAGTTTTATTCGAATGTGAATCATCTGCTATAATTCTTTAAAAATACTGTACCTGATCAGTTGCCTGTCAAAGGATGAAGCTGTTGACATACATTGTGATCTCCTCTACTCTCTCTGAGGTGTGGCACTGTTAAGCTGG
Organism: Anser cygnoides; assembly: GCF_040182565.1. Classification (NCBI taxonomy): domain Eukaryota; kingdom Metazoa; phylum Chordata; class Aves; order Anseriformes; family Anatidae; genus Anser; species Anser cygnoides. The sequence goes on along the minus strand of NC_089873.1, from coordinate 43,146,689 downwards.
GAGAAATACATTAATTCAAGTTATTGATTAGATATAGGATTACTGATTGAAAATGGTAATTTTTTTTGTACAGTGGTTCAGATTAGATGATCCGTTGTTCAAATCTCCATGAACTATGCATCAGTATCACCAAGTTCTCTATATTGGTATTTTCTGAACAAGTTATTAGGACTAAGCTTCAGTGTTAAGTTTTCTGATTTTGTTCCCCTCCATCCTAACATGACGTGAAATTTGGAATAAAATTTTTCAGTACTGCATGCTTACTTTAGGAAACTGTTTCTAGACTGTTCTGTGGAAAAAAAAAAAAAGGGGGTAAATATTAGCTACAGCAGGTTTTTTTCAAATTATGGTTTTAGGAGGAGAAATACGTTACTGTCTGAAAGCTCAAAGGTAAATCATCAATTATTAGGAAAGGTCGGTGTTCAGCATGAATACTTATCTTTCTTCTTTGTTTAATTCTTGCTTCATACTAAAAAATTCATTTACCTCTGAAGAGCAGTGATGATACAGTTAAGTTAGTAGGGATGCTATGATTTGAACTCAACTGTATGGTTTCTTTCTCATAAAGGAATAGCAAACTGAACAAACTTCCTAACAGGTAAATAACTTCTGTTTGGGCAGGTTTGTTTAATTGTCTTTTTTGTGCAAGTTACTTGTAGGAGACCAAACGGAATTCTGAGGTATTATGTCAGTTTTGAACTGTAATTGCATTTCTTTTAAAGAAAAAGGAAATCTGTATTACAGAGTTAATCTTTGAGATCCAATTTTATTCTTCCTTAGATGGGAAAATGAAGAAGACTAATGAGAAAGGGGACTCTAAGGAGGACTTAACAGACTTTTAAAACATTTTTTTAACAAGGAATTTTTGATGTAAGCAAAAAAAAATCTTGTTTGAAGGATGATGAACTATCTTATACTTATCTTTTGTACTTTTATATAACTACTGACACAAACGCTAATGAATTATTATGTGAAAGTTTTGAAAATTGAATTTTAAGTGCAATTTGTGGTGTGTTACTGTTACACTGAAGCATTTTGTTGAGGTAACTGTTTAGGTGGAATTAGTATTTTGAAATTGTTGTTCAACAATTGGAATGGTATTTATTTTAGAGCTGTGTTCTGAGGAATGCATATTACAGCAAACCATGTGGTGAGGTTTGTAGCGAATTTATTTCAGGTAAAAATATCAATTGTAAGCATTTTAGAGACTGAGAAATATTTCAGTAGATTTTCAGAAAATCAGATTGTCCCATACTTAAATGAACAAGAAAGTTGTCATTAACAGAAGGGGGCAAAAAAGAGGAAGAAAAGGAAGAAGATAAGTCACAGCCTAAATCTATACGGGAAAGGCGGCGACCAAGAGAAAAACGACGATCTACAGGAGTTTCTTTTTGGACTCAAGATGTAAGTAAAAGACTGCTACTGCTGATTTATAGCAATGATGCTGATTTGTAGCAATATGGAATGCATATAGTATATTCTTAACATGGAGAACAGTTTAGAATAATAGAGTATTTCACTGACTTGTTCTGGAGAAAATGGTACTCATTCATTCTCTGTTTCTCCGTTGTGAAGCTTTCAGGAGCAAATTCAAAATCAAGTCTAAGTTACGCTGATAATGCTGAAAAAAATTCTAGAATACTGTAATAACCTTAACGTAATAGAATTAATCATAATCTTAAAAAAAAAAAAAAAGGAACAATTCTTTTCTATTGCATGCGTACCAAAGCTGTAAGAATGAGACTCATTATCTGGCACGTTACAAGTAGCTATGTACTTAAAGCTGAAAGAACTGTTGTCAAATTAGGAGGAGTATCACCAGTGTTTCAGCAGATTACCTTTCCCTTTCCTTTGTCTTAGGAACAGCATATAATTTTGTAAAAGCAAGATTTTTCAGTGCCAAATGCAAAGCTCTGTTTCCTCTGCTGGTACTGAAAGCAAGTGTTTGTCTGAGAATTTTCATCTTACATCCCATATATGCTCTGTATATTTTAGATAGGTAGAATTCTACTACTCGTAGCTTTTGATATTAAAAATCTAGAACACATTAAATTCTCAGAAAGCTTTCAACAGCTCAACTGTTTTTCCTCTCCCACCTCTTTCACCAGAGTGATGAAAATGATCAGGAACACCAGTCTGATTCAGAAGAAGGAACAAATAAGAAAGAAACTCAGGTAATTAAAAAAAATGGTAACTTTATAATATATATCCTAATTTTAAACTTTCAGTGCAGTTGGATTCAAATAAACTAATGCATATGATGAAGTCCTTATGAGTGCTTTCTTAGTCATAATTTGATTTTGTGTTTCAGTGCCATTTCCTTTGCAGATTTATAGTGAAAATCTTGTCTTCTAGCATATTTATGAACTGCAGAATTTTATAACAATTTTAATGTGTTAACAACAGATAAAACTGTCTTTTTTCTCTTCCATTCTGATTATGTAGAATTAGTACCCAGAAGGTGTTGGTGAAATTTCTGACATATAGGTCAGGGACATGTTGCAGCAAGTAACTGGAGTGAGTTTTCAGATTCTACCATGCAAATATCTTTGTTTCATCTGCTCTTTCACTGAAAATAAAATGATGTCCTGTGACTAATACACACTAGAACCTTTTTAAATTAAAAAGTGGTGTTAATAATGTAATTAACGTCTAATGTGAGAAAATATTAATATAAGAAAGCTTAGAAAGTTAAAGAGCACAATGCACCTGATTTCTACATTGAAGAAAAAAGATTTCTGAACATCCTAATTCAGTATTGTTAGTTTTGTTAAAAAGTCAATGGCAAACAGTATAATTGGCTTGATTTGATGTGAAAAATCCTTATAAATTGATGCATGAGAGTGGGATGAAGAGGGCTTAAAAAGGAAGTAGCAACTTAAGCTATACTATAAAATGGTGTAGCAGAATGTATTTCTTTTGACCCTAATCCCTGGTGTAACACACTAGGGAATCAGGGTCATTATTGAGTAATAAAACTCAAGTGATGTAAAAGCTTCCATTTTATGTCCTTAACTGGTTTAGATGTTGGTTCGTTCCATCCCCTTTTGTTTTGCTGTATTTTTGATTTCCCTGTGATGTTAACATAAACGCATAGTCGTCTTTCCTCTCCTCCCACCAGTAGCTGTTGTTAGATCTGTAATTATTAGATCTGTAGTTATTCCATATTCTATTCTGTAGAAACTTGTTCTGCTAGAGTGTAGTCCTTGTGATAGAATTAGACTTATATAAAACTACAGTGAAGTAGTGGTAAATCAGGCGCAAAACAGCTTATCAGAGCTTTAAAACGTTATGTAGATTTTAAGTAGTTTCCTCTCTTTGTTGAACAACTGCTTAGAGTTTTTCAATGATAAACAAAGAACTAAACAACTAACTTTTTACAGTACAGTATTTTGCTGCCTCTAGAAAAAAGAAGTGGAGTAGACTTTGAGCATTCTAATGGCAATCTGTTACCAATTATATGACAAAAATTTTTGATTTTACATAAACTGCACTTTTCTTTTTGCAGTCGCTAAATCCACTTACAATTGACACAAATCTTGCACGTTTTGTTGTAGAAAATTCATGATTATTTCGCTATAAATCCTTTTCATTTTTGAGAGAAGGAAAGAGATGGAATAAATTAGAATTATAACATTCAGACATTCAGAAAATATTTGTTTTTTCAGTTGTACTGAATATTTGATGTACTACTCAGAAAACAGAAGTCTTTGGAAAGACTGAAATTCTCTGTTACTCCCTTATGTGGTGCTGCTGTTGGTTTTTTTGCTTGTTGAAGCTCCAAGCCAGAAGTAGAAGATGGTAACTATAAACTTTGAAGAGCTTTGGCGGTAACTCAGGAATTTAGAGGAGGTCAAAAACAAGCCTTGCACATGCTACAAAGAAAACTAAAGGGCCTTAGACAAAATAATTTCTAGCCTGAAATCTTTAAGGAACTTGACAAATGCTTATGCTTTTCATTTCAGAGGTCTTTGAAAGCACTGTCTTACAAGATTTCAGTTTGTACTTTCTTGTTCCCTATACTTTTGACATCTCAGTTGATCATTAAAGGAGAACAAAAAGGAGAACTATTAAAATGAAGTCAAATTTTGCTAGCACTATGACAGTTGGAGGCTGCTGTAATGAAATTTTGTTTAGGCTTTTGAGTGCTAAGAGATGAAAAATTCTTTAATTTGCAAAACAAATGACATGTTACTTACAGGAAATCGTTGTTCCTCTAAGAAGGATAATCTTATGTTGTAGGAAGACAGTTCAAATATAAGCAAGTCTGAAGATCATTTTGGCAGCTGGGGGATTTTACATAACAAACTGTTCCAGTGAAGCCTCTTTTTCAGTTACGTTTTTGCCTTTATAATCCAACAGTCATCTCATGGATTTCATTCTGAAATTGAGACTGTGAAGAAATAAATTGTTTTTGTAGACAAGTAAGTTTTACCAGTGTAGCATTCTTGGGAAATGGAGAACCTGACTTGCACCACCTTGTTTAACTTTTGGTTTCTAGGAACAGTTATGTCTGAACTCTGGGGACAGAAAGAGACGGGAATTAGGAACCGTGCTGTTGGTAGCCAGAGTGTGCCAGAAATAGGTATAGACCTTTTACGTGTGGGTAAATCTGACCTGAATTTAGTAAATAGGGAACAACAGAAAGTAACGGATTGCTCAGTCTTAACCAATATATAGGCATTTGTTATGTCACTGAAGAAGAACTATTTTTGAAAAGCACAACAAATTTCCAGGAAGGTGAAAAAACAGTTTTACCAGAACATAGTTCAGTAATAAGTTTCCATAAAGCACAACTTTGAACGTACATACCAAAGTGTTCTGTGGAACAGCTCACATTATTTTCAAACATGCCTGAACAGCTCTCTTTCTTGGCTGGCTGAAGGGGAAGATGTATTTAGATTACTGATTTAAGTTCTGTTGATGTGGTCTTCAGGAATTAGTATGATCTCTTCCTTATGATAATTAGATTTTACTTTGAGTTGAACTTCATCTGTGGATTAAGATTCACAAGATTTCTTTGCTTTTTGAAGTTATTTGGGCTAGCAATTTGTCCTTAAGCAAAAATAGCTCAAAGTATGAATATTGAAATCTGATTTATTATTAGTGGAATGCTGACCAGAGAGTCAAAAAGACTTAAGGTATAACAGAGTTGCCAAGTCTTGTGATGATGTGGAAAGTGGTGTTTGCTGTGCTTTTTAAAATGTTATTCCCCTTATTGCTGCTTTTTTCTCAGTGAGCCACCTTGTCGTTCCTTTCCATTCTAGCCATTTTTTGTTCATGGAAGTATGTCTTCTGTTACTGGAAATGGTGCCCCTGTGGCACAGTAAGAGATAATGAATGAAAAAGAAGCCAGTAACTTGTAGGAGATGAGGAAATTAGGGGTAGAATTCAAGCACACGAAATCAAGGGTATTTGAGAGTTCAGCTTTTCGTGGTATGAATATTTGCAGGGAAAAGAATATGGAATATGTGTGGTGAAGGAGAAATAACGTGTACTTGAGCAGGAGATGAGAATGGGAACATGATCTGTTAGAGAAATGATCTGTTTAAAAGTGGGCAGAAGACAGAGATATCAAATGACAATGATACAAATTGTATTACTTTTATTATCAGTTTGTCCTGTTTTCATTAGCGTTGAAGCTTGGAGTGCACTTGAGCTACACTCAGAAGGATACCTATAGAAGTGTGGGGGCAGCATAAAAAAATAACATGAAAACAGCAAAACAAAAATCTCCCCTGAGATAATGTATTTAAAAAATAATTACAAATTTAAATAGGCACTACAACGGTGGTTAGTTTATAATTAAATGAACTGAAATTTTATTTAATGCAGGATCAGATATGTGACTTCTGAAGGGTGAAAGATAGCAATATTAGAATAATCAATGTCATTAGCTCTTCTACTTCTGCAGGAATAAACATGAGAAACTGGTATTATTAGCACTGGTTAAACATTGTACTCAGACTTTGTTTCTTGGTTTCATGGCTGTGGCAGTTTTATAGAAGTACTCATTTACCCAGTGTAGACAATTCATGAAATTAATATTTTATTTCCATTACTAGAAGTTATCCTAACCTCACCAAAATGTGACGTATGTCTGGAAGCCCAGTGTACATTTTCGAATATACAGTGTGTTTGGGGGGGAGGACACTCTTATGGGCAGTACAAACTGATAGCTTAGGGTTAGTGTTAAGTCAGCTGGTATAGATGAGGATACGTACCCTTTCATTTTTCCTTACTCCTTGGGTGCTGCTTCATGTAACTTCAGCTGTCACTGTCTCGCAGTCTGCTCAGTTCTGTGAATGTGTTAAGAGCACCCATCTCATGTAATTTGGATGCGCAGGGATATATATCAGTGTTGGCCTCATTTGTCCTCAAACCAACTTTATGCAAAATCCATAGACTTAGAGTTACAATTTAAAAAAAAAAAGTAAAAAAGTAAACTGTGAAAAGTTGTGACTGAACTAAGAGAAATCAAAGGGAAAAATGAAATTTAAAAAAAACAAACAAAAAAAAGATAAAACACCACTCCCCCAAAAAAACACATTTTGTGACAAGTGAGGGAAAGAAGAACAGGCACATGCTTTAGAAACGTGCTCCTCTTCCCATGAGCTCTGGGTGCTGGATACTGCTTGAAGCCCAGCAGCAGGGCTTCACAGCTTTCAGGAAATGGAAACTGCTGATGTATGCTTTTCTGATGCTCATGGAGTCCTTGCCTTGCTGCTCAGATTCCAGATCTCAGCCAGGAGAATGGGAATGGGCTGGGTCGTTGCTTTCCTGTCTCGAGCAATCAGTGCTTCCCCGTCTCCAGGACTGTCTTATGTCACCAGCTCCTATGGTCTCCCCCTGCAGAGCTGGAAAGTTCTGTTTGCAAAATGTTCCGTGTGTGACTTAATAACTTGCCTTTCCATTTGGGAAGCTGTACGGCAGTGGGTTAATGGAGATCCGTGAGGCTTTCACATTCCCATGACATCATGGGGAGCCCACTAGAAGCAAGGAAAAACAGCCTTTAGAACCCTCTTTGTTAAGAAATAATGCAGGAGTGGTGTCATCACACTAGCTAAAGGGTAAAAGGCTTAGTGTTTTTGTTTGTATGGTGTCCCTTCAAGGTAAAAAGAGAAAACCTAAAGTCTTTGTGAACAAAGGATCCTCTGTTTGGTTGAGAAGGAAGGAGTAAGCAGTGGGAACGAGGTTTTTGTAGGTCATCAATTATGGGGTGGAATTCGGTAATCTCATATGGATCTTAATCTTTAGATATGCAACATACGATTCATACTTAGGTGGAAGTTAAAAATAATGTGGCCAGTAGCTTAAAAACTAACCAGGTGTAGCTATGTGACACTTAACTGCAATGTTTTCTACAAAAATCTCTTAAGTTCTCAGCATTATTCATTCCCTTACAGAAAATAACAATATTTTGATAGGAGTGGTTAGTCTGTCGCACATACTTTTGATAAACCATGTGTAGTAAATCCACTTCAAGGTGTCAAAGGGGAAATTAAGTGTGTTATGGAGAATGTGACTATTGTGACAATGTAGGTTAAAAAAAACAACACAACCTCCACACCCCCACCCCCAAAAAACAAGCACAGGAGAAAGCTCGAGCCACTGCTAGGTGAACATCATTGGAGGATATCCAGGGGAATATACGTCAGTAGAGTGAAGTGTCTTCACTCGAGATTATTATAAAAATCAGAATAAATGATGAATCTGTATTGACCACCCAGAGGGGAAAAAGGCTTATGTGAGTGATGTAATGCTTCGAGGACACTCCCTCAGTCCTAAGTCATCACTTTTAATGAAATTTCACTCATCAAGTAAAGTGAATGTACTGTCTGCCTGTGGATGCGCCTGTAATGAATGAATGAATTAATACAAAAAATGAAATTACATAATTTAAATTTAGTCTAGTAAGTGCTTCCTTATGTAGTTGGTATAGCAGCTAGTTTCCCATTGACGTATGTTGACGCAATGATCTTGTAGCTTATTTTGCAGTATTATTTTAAGCTGAAGTCATTATTATGTTGACTTTTCAAAAACATTATTGCTACTGTTACAGAAGAAGAAGAGGAATAGGGAATTCAGAGAACAGGGTCCCCCCTGCTGGGGGTCAAGTCGCAGAATGCACCAACTGCTGAACTGACTGTTATGTTAAGGACAGTCCAGAATTTTAAAGTGTAATGCTAACATCCTTGTAAACCATATTCTGGCAAACACGTTTCTAGCACATACTTCTCTTCTGTTCTAGACAACAGTATTGCAACTTGACAATACTACTGGATAGCATATGTGCTGTAACATAATTGTTGAGTTATGCTTGTTCACAGATTGTTATATATTTTATTTAAATAAATTACTGATATGATCTCTTCTTTTTCTCTCTTTTTACCCTTCCCAACCTCAGAGTGATAGCCTTTCAAGGTATGTGTGATTTAAGTAAATTAATTTAAATTTGTTACACTTTTTAGTCACATATTCTCACTTAAATTTATGTACAAATTCAGCTTAACCTCAGTATTGAGTTGGGTTGAACTTCAAAAGGCATTAGAGGCAGTTAAAATTTGTGTGGAATATGGTTGTAGACATACAGTTCTGTGTTTTTTTCTCCGTTTGTTTGTAGGACACTCAACACTAGGGAATGTATTTGTAGTGCACTGAAGGCAGGCAAGGCATTTTGTGGAACATCATGGATACGGATGGTACCATTCCCTACAAATTTGTCAATATGAAGTCAGCTTTTACAAAAAATTAAAAAGGAAAAAAAAAATACTCTACTGAAAAATGTCTAAGAAATCTCGATAAAAGTACTACAGCCTCTGAAAATCAGATTTCTGTACAATTTTTTAAAAATGAAAATGTAGAAATATCAATCATTACAAAAAAAAAAGGCTTGCTTTTGATTTGGACCTGTAGAATTAATTATTATGTTCTGTCTGTGCTGAAAAGCTGTTAAATATTACTACAGCACCTAAACCATGAAGAATGAGCACTGTGAAAATGCATAAAACTGTATTAATATTGGTTGTAATTCACTGTTTCACTGTTTAATAGGATAAGGACCTTGCTGTAGATTTGTTTTGTAAACTGCTTCTGTTGAAATAGGAGAATTCACAATAAGTAGTTTGGAAATCTCCTTCATTTCTCTAACAGAACTTGGAGAATTCATCTTGGATGATATTTTAGAGATTACTTTTTAAAAACCCTTCAATTAAAGTACTACATTTAAAGTAGTACTGCAATTAAAGTACTCCTTGCCAGAAGTTGGACTCAATCATTCTTATGCGTCCCTTGCAACTCAATATTCTATGATACGTTTTTAAGAATAGTTCTTCAAAAATAAAGAAGTAAAATATCTGAACAAGCAAAGTCCTTTAAGACATTTAAATATCTACTTGATTTAAATATTTTAATTTATTTTTTTAAATTTCTCAGCATAAAAGGCAGGCATTTATGTAGCATGGTGGGCAGTTTTAAAACATTTTCAGTCAGAGAATCTTGAAGTATACTGAAGAATACGGAGAGAATTTGCGTTAAATTAGTATGCAGTGGCTTAACTAAAATATGTTACTGCAAGTGGCTGTGTTCAGTTGGGTAATGGTACACTCACAATATCTGATACAGTGAGTAGTCTCAGTTTGAGTACAAAAGCAAAGAAAAATAAGAACTTTTCTTTTACAGATACGATACAGGATCACTCAGCGTGTCTTCCGGTGATCGTTATGATTCAGCACAGGGGCGATCTGGGTCACAAAGTTACCTTGAAGATCGAAAACCTTACTGCAGTAGACTAGAAAAAGAAGATAGCACTGATTTTAAGAAGGTATCTGATACAGTGATTTTGGTGTGAAAGTAATACTTGATTAATGTTTTTCATAATTTTTTTCATAAATTGGAAATAATCTCACATTATTTCACAAATGCTGCTTAGAGCAACTCAGCTTAACGGAGGAGCAGAGGAACCACTGCAGTGGGGGAATACATACATTACAAAACAGTTTATGGCTTTTGCACTGAAAAAAGTGCAAAGGAGTTCAAAGTGCAAAAGTTCAAAGGCAAGGGAGAAATCCTGAGGAGCAAAAATGTATATTTTTATGATGAATGCTATTAGATTGTTTTTGTAGTTGATTGTATTATTAATACTGCTTTATACATGCATGAAATCCTATATTTGATTTTTGGTAGCTTATAAACATGTAATATAGAAATTTGTTTAGATCTTGCTTTAAAATAGAGGAGGAGTTTGTTAAGAAAAAAAAAAGGTGTACTGTAGTGTCTAATCTGTGATATATGTGGGGTAAGTTGTATGCTCCCTGTGCAAAGTTGCTTTTCTCTATAGATGTCTGGTAGCAGTTCTTTAAAGTGTTTGCTAGTTCTAAACATCTTTAAACTCTATAACTGATTTTTACTTCTTAGACTATTAATGTATTTCTTCATTTTACATGCAGCTCAGACAGAGGTTTTAAAATGTTCAGCTAATGTCACAATTCTTATTCAGTGTGTTTTTAAATGAATATTTTGTCTTAGCTTTATGAACAGATTCTAGCTGAAAATGAAAAGCTGAAAGCACAGTTACATGATACCAACATGGAACTTACAGATCTTAAACTACAGTTGGAGAAGACCACTCAGGTTTGTATAAAACAAAAGGCCCATACTTTGCTGACAAAGTAGATAGCAAACTAGAAGCACCCCAGCATATGGGTTGCTATTTACTAGGCATCAGCTTTGTTTCTTATTCAAAGATGGGAGTGAAGAAGAGTACCTCTCTGTTTCTAAAGAAAAAAGAGCACAGGATTCTGGTCTTCAGCTGTGAACAAAATGTGTGAGACCATCTCCTGCTTATTTAAGTACTGGTGGTTCTTGCCAGCATGTATGTGGAACTTCTTTGCAGGGTAGGGATAAACGCTTTCTACACTGTTAAGCCTATGTTCAAACTGTCAGTCTGATTTGATTAATTAATTCATAAACCTGCTGGCAGATTGGCATAACCTGCCAGTTCTTCCTGGTTGGTTAGATAGTCTTATCTTAAAACTGAAGAGCAAATAGTGCACTTCACTTACAGGTAACTGCTCTCAGATAACAGTGCTGCATACAGTAATATTATATATGTACACAGAAGTGAAATTCTTCTTAAATTGCTGTAGAAAGAACGTTCCCCTTTCTCAGATCACATTTGCCACAATTTACCTGTGTATGTACTTCACTGTCTTCCATATGCAACCTGTAAATATCAGTAAAGTACATTTAAAAAGATGTTTGTTTTGTAAAGCTTTTAGATAGATATACTATATTGCTCCTATTTGCCAAAGGCTACGTAAGATTAAATTACTTAGGGATGGTCACAGAGGAAGTCCGTGATAAATCCAGCTCATTCTTTTTTATTTCAGTGTTACTTCCCTGAACATATTTTAAACTGCTTTTAAAGACATATTTTGGACAGAATACAGTAGTAGTTGCCCTTAGCTGAAATGTCCTTTTGTATTACTTTTCTTCAGTTTTACATTGTTTGAGAACAAGTACCAATGTCTCTATTAATTCTGTGTTTCAGAGACAAGAAAGATTTGCTGACAGATCAGTCTTGGAAATGGAGAAAAGGGTGAGTTTCTGCCAAATATCTACTGAGTAGTCCAATACAGGCTTTGTTTTAGTTTGTTTTTCAACCCCTGGCTTGGATATATTTTAGTGGGAACAGAAGCCTTTCTTACAACTTTCATTTTTTAGAAGATTTGGGGATTTTAGGTTTCAAAGTGGCAATGAATGTGAGATACTGTGAGATGGAATTACTCTTAAGAAATGCCTTCAGGTTGTCTGTTGGTTTGTGATAACCGGGTTCTAAACCCCACTGCCTTCCAGGATTCTGCCGCTTGTTCCATCTCGTCCAAAACAATATTGGCTCTCCAGAGAGTTAAGCAGATTTGGAGCGTCTCATCTTTTAATGCATTTCCAACGTTCAGAGACTTTAATTTCCTCAGAGCTTTCCGGAGGCATGTGTGTCGTGTTACCAATTGTTATTGGTAGTGAAGTAGCTGTTTCTACCCCACAGACATCAGACCTCAAACCTGCTAATGATGTAAAATTAAGCATAGTCTGTCTCTTTCCTTGTACTGTAACTTTTCCAGAGGGAAAATGACACTGTGTTGGGGCGGAGTGGAGGCAAATGAACGAGCAGTGTGGGAAGAAGGGCATTAGGGTGAGAGACAGCCCGAAATTGACAGGGAAAGGAGATGTGTAATAAATCCACATGTGAGATAGACTGCAGGAATTATTTCAGAAGTTGTACCCATGATAATTTAGGCTGTAGTTTCATGCTAGCTTAAAACCCATCCCGAGTTCTGCAACAACTTAAAGAAAACTCAGTTTCTTCTGTTTTGATCCTGACTTCCTTTATGGCCACATGTACCTTTCTCCTCCCCTAACCCTGGAGTGACGCATTAGATACTTCAGTGGGAAGAAAACTAAATGGACTTTGACAGTAATGAGTGATATGGTATATATTTATTTATCCCTGGTAAACTTCATATTTATTAGCCTGATATGTTTATTTTCCAGTATTTGAGGTTTAGAAAACACATTCTAAAATGTAATTCTGCAAACCTATCTGGTAAATAAACAAACGCTTGATTTTACAAGAGGACATGGAGATGCAGAAATGCTCTCAGGCACTTCCTGAAGTTCTATTATTTTTATCTTAATAATCTCACCAGATAATTGCAGCGGCCTTTTAGTGCCTATTTCTTCTTGTTTTTGTGGCATCCTGCTGTAGGCAGTGATTTCATCAGCAGAAAAGTTTCATCAGCAGCTTTAATTGGTTTCTTCCTTGCTATCATGGCCACACAAGTGGACATTTAATTATTTCATAGATTTAGCTGTATGCATTACTATACAGGTTTCATACTGCAGAATATTCTGTAGTGTACATCTTGGCATTATTTCAGTTTTACTGTTTTTTTTTTTTTTTTACAAATTTTTACAAAATTACTGTGCTACTTTTTCCCAAAAATAGGCCACTGCATTAAGACAATTGGTTATCATTAGGAATTCTTGCACCTTTTTCTCGTAAAGACACTTATTCCAATAGCAGAAATGTCTTTCTGAAACGTTACTTTTTCTGAAGTTATTAATACCGAAGCTAGCAGGTAAAAAGATAAATAAAATTAGTGATAATGCTGCCTGGCTGAAACATGGTTTACACAAGTTTTAGGATATGTTCCTTGTATTTTTCTAATTTTAAATTTACCTCCTTTCAGACAAGAATTTAAAACGGGAATTTATTTGTGAATGTATTTTCCTCGTTAGAATCTGGAGCTGGTTTCACTTTGAAAGTGACTGAAGTGAGATTATCAGCTGCTGCTTATCAACAGCTGATCTCTAGAAATAAGCTGACTAAATTCAGTTCAGATGGTGGGTCTTTAAGAATAATTGTAAAGACATCTATCTATGTTTGAAGTAACCATATAAATGTAAGAGGTAAAAACAAACTGTAGAGCTTTTCTACGTATACTTTTCCAAGTATAAGACTTCAGTAAAATAAAATATAGAATTAAAGATGTTCATATAAGTACATAGAGAAAAAGGGAGGACAAAAGTAAAGAAAAACCTGAAGACATCTTTGAACTATGATATTTTCCAGTTGAACCGTACCTTTTCAGTAAAGAAGATGGGAACATTTATTAAACCTAGAATTTCACTGTGACAAAATTTAGAAAATACAGATTTTTAATTTTATTTGAACTTAGCCTTTATACATTGGTTTCCATGATGTGATTTGATGACGCTTTGTCGACATTTTTAATTTGAGGATTAGAAATAAGTACATAGGCAAAAATACAGTTTTTGTCACTCTGAAACAGTCTGTCACTCTGAAAAGTATGTTAAAAGCTCTTTTCAGAATTTCATATAACATGGTCGCATGCAACTCACACTGCAAGATTTCAGTATAGATCTAAATTGGAGATATGTTTAACCCATTTCTTCTAAATCTAGAATTCATCACCTGGGAATTTGTGTTGGGGAGAGCTTATTGTTTTTATATTACTGAATAAACAATATCTGGGTTTACTTACTTAATTTTATAACTCTGGGGTCAGTTTTTCACCTGTGTATATCCACGTACCTCAATCTCGCTGCACCAAGACTGTGGTTTCTGGTTGCTTCAGTACATACAAATGAGCTATTGTCTTTTATAAAATGAGAAACTGGTTTGTGCTTTTTTTTCATATTGAGAACTACAAATGTTCTTGGCGTACCTTAAAGAAATGTTGATGTATATCATAAGATTTTACACTGCTTAAGCATTTGAAAGCCTTTTTTTGAGTCCGGGGACTAACCAGATAATACTGGCAATTTTTCCTACTAAAACTCTGATGTGTTGTTTTGTTGGCATTTCTCTAGCCACTTCCTAGCAGAGTAAGAAGGAAAAAAAGGAAACAGCTTCATCTAATTAGAGCTATATATTTTTGCAACAGATCTTATATCTAAGCCAGTCCATTTAAATGTTTCCTTTTTATTATGTGAAGTATGCAAAGTTGATGAAATAAGGATTTTATTTTATTTAACTGGTTTTTATTGCTAATAGTTATTCTTAAACAAACTCAACATGTTAGGTAAGCAAATGCATCAAAAGGACGAATGGTTTTTAGTCCTACAAAACAAGTAGGTAACTAATAACGTTCTAAGTAATGTAAGATGGTGTGGGTTTTTTGTTAGTCACTTGCTTACTGCAGTTAACTCACTGGTACTTACTATGCCATTACTATCAGTCTTTACTTATAGGAAAATTAGTAACTTGAAGTAGTTAAGTACATTAAGTACTAACAACTGCAGTAATCTATTACTTTGATAAACTTTTAAAGTTGTATTCTAAAATGGGAAAATGTTGGGGAATAACTGCACTATGATTAAACTAAATTAAATGATTTGTATCTGAAAGGTGACCGGCAAGAGTCAGTATCTACTGGGCGGTATGATCTAACCAAAGTTTTACACACCTTAGTCAATGCTGCTTGCTGTTTGCATAACACCATTGTATGCAGATGCATATGTACACTTTGCAATAATCTGTTGCTTTTGCCTTTCACACTTTGGAAAGATCTGAATGTAGAATAGTGAATAACCGCAGCTGCTTTTACATGAGACACACTGCATTGTCTGACACAGAAAAGCAAGCAAGCAAGCTATAAACCCCTGAAGTCCACTGCATTAGCTGTTGATCTGTCAGATGCGTTGAAAATGAGGTTTAAACAAAACAATATCATTTAGAAATATGGTAGCATGTCTGCACTGCAGACTGCAGCATAGTATAGAAAACCCTAAGCTAATTTTCAGTACAGTAGCTTGGGTATTCTGATCAGTGTTATCAAAACAACCTGAAGTTCTTGACAAAGGCTAATTCCTCCTGCTTCTCAGGTAAAAAGGGAAAAAAAATCATACCAACTATACTATACTAGAAACGCAGAAAATATTCAGGAAACATTTACTCAAGAAGCAGGTGGTCTTACGTGGCTAGATTTCTTGGTACTCAGCTGAACTCACATAACGTAAGTTTGGGTTGCATCTACACTACGTTGCAGTTTATAGTGTGGACAGATCCCACTGAGCTGAGGCAGATTTTTCAGCTACGTTTGCTTGTCTATGAAAGCTTACGCTTTTGTGCTTGTTTCTTTTAATATTCTTGTTTGTTTCTGATCATTTTCTGCATTTCTTGTATATTAAGCTTTTATGGAAACTTAGCTTATGAAAAATAATTCCAAACAGTACTTACAAACTGTCCCAAGTTTTTGTAAAGGAAGGGGTATATTACAAAATAGGACTTGATGTAAATTTTTATATCTCTTCCTCCTAAGTTATTGAAATTCAATATTGAAATATTTTCTATATATCACGGCCATCACAAGTTTCCTGTCTACACTATGCTTCTGGTTGTATGATCTTTGAAACTTGAAGTATTTCACAGTTATCACAATATTTACAAGCATTAATTAAAAAAAGAATAGTATTGCTCAGTGTTAACACACATTTTCTGATTTAGGAAAAAAGAGCTCTAGAAAGAAGGATATCTGAAATGGAAGAGGAACTGAAAGTAAGTATTGTTAAACTGTTGTTAACATGGTGTATGATTATGTCAGTGGCATTAAACAACACTTAGTCTAGCAATATTACTGCTCTCTATAATTTCATTAGAAAATAAGTAAGTTATAACCACATCTCAAAATCACTCGTTTCATTTAGTTTGTAGTGGAGCTGTTTTTCTGGCATAAGCAGTCATACATATAGGACTTACTTTCTAGGAAGGTACTGAGGCTTACACTTCTATAACATATTGGCTGACAAGAAGCATTTGGAGATGTTTGCCGTGAAACATGTTTTGATCTAATCAAGACAGAATTGCCATCTATGTTTTTGATGCAAAACTCTCATATTTTAATAATTTAAAAACAATTGTATTATATAGTTCCATAGATTAAGCATAGATAATTCTGTAGATAAAGCATTAAATGTTGCTTTGCTCAAAAAGCTTAATCTCATTAATTTATGTATTAGGCAGCACATTATCAATATCAAAAGAAAAACCTTCATTTGTATAGAATGAAAAGTAATGAGTTTTTAGTTAACAAAAAGCAGCAAATTTAGATTTCAGATGTTGACAGCTAAGTACCATTTACCACATGCACTGAATAATAAAAGTTGTGGTATGACTTTTCTCATTTCCTGGTTTATCAGCATTAAGTTCTTTGATATAATTAAGAAGACAGAGAAGTCCTGCAGGTTCACTTTGGATATAATATTGGACAGAGCCAACCAAACTGATAAAATTAAACTGTAACTAGACAACCAGTGGAACATGATGAAATAGAAAACATTTTTGTACCCCATAATTTTAAAGCAGTACCACTGTTTTGACATTTGATAGTTGTCATTGATTAATAAGTTTACTTTAAAGCTCATTTTTGAGCTCCCTCTGGTGCTTGAAAACTGCATTAACTTCCAAATCCTTTTCATTAAAATACTTGTAGTAAGGTTTGTTGATACAGTTGAGACTGACGAGCAGTGGTAAACAGAAGGCAACCACAATGTCTATAGCTCCCTTGGATTCAGGCCAAGGTAGTTTCCTGTAAGGAGGGGAACACAGTGTCTGAGGTTCCTTGAGGGAGAGGTCTTTAGAAGTGAAATATGTAGAAAGCTAATTGTGGTATAGGAAAATAATTATTTTTAAAAGTGGAAGACAGGGTATGAGTTTCTGTCACCAACCTGTAAATTTCTGTTAGGGATGGTTGGCCTTTTTCAGAAGCTTACATCTTGCCTTTTTCAAAAGCTTACTTTCAATATGCAATATGTGAAGGTTTTAAATTAAATATTAATACTCTTCCTGACATTTGTTGCACTCTCATGCACAAGTATATGTTAAACATATCATTATTTACTGACTTTTGAATAGGAGATTTAGTTTGTGCAATTGGGATGTTAAGTAAAGAATTCCAGGAATAACTCTCATTGTTAATGTATCCTGAACTGTTTTGGAAAGCTGTGACTAATCACTGCTGGTTCTTAGATTGCTTTTCAGGAATGTGCCACTTGCTTGATACTTTATTTTCACAGCAAGTTATCTACTTTAAACAGGACTGTCTCTTCTAAGTTTTCTTTCAATTCTGTTCATCTCTTGTTCTTTTCAACATAATATATGTGTTTTTTTCCCCGTTTTCACTCCTATTTCTTTGATTCCTGCAGAACCTGCAACAAATAAAGCAGATTCAATCTTTGAGACACATAAATGAGCGCCTGGTGACTGAGAATAGGGCCTTGACCCGTGTGATTGCCAAACTGTCAGGGTCCTGTAGGCAACAGCGTTCTGTGGACTTGTAATTCCTTCCTTCTCCTTTGTGTAGCCAGGCAGGTGTTGACAATAAGTTTGTGCTTGGGCAGAGTTTTACAATTAACACTTGTGTGTTCAAAACTGACTTACTGCTCGGTTATGGAAGTGTGGCTAAAGCATGGTGTCCAGTGTACCAAACAGAGATGTCACAGATACATTGTTATGGTGTGGTGTTGCCGATACTAGCACTGAAGCTTGTCATTTTTCACTTGAAGCTAAGTTGGCAAGGATTTCGAGAGACCTTAGACATGTTAAAACCCTGGGCAACAATTTGAAAGGAGTTGAGTGCACACTAGGATAAACTGAAGTCACTCCCCTGTTTTGATACTTGAGTAAATGCTCAAATTGACAGATTTGTCTTTGGTTTTCCAACAAATTGAAAGTGACCTTTTCATGCTGCAATATAATTAAAATGCATAGAATTGATACAAATCTTGTCAGAACTAAAGAAAGTTTGAGAAACGGTTGCAGTACTGTGCATTTCTGAACAGTTGCATTAGCAACTTAGTTTCTTAAATTTGTCTGATTTAGTGTTTAGAGGGGACCAAAGTTGTCATCCGTTAAAATATATCAGACTTTCAAGACAATTGATATTTTCTATACTAACTTCCTGTGCAGTTCTGGACAATCCATATTTTTATCTAGACTAAGCTTAAAATACCCAATTTTAGCACTAAGTCAAAAGTCAAACTGATTTATATTGCTATATGTGTAGGCATTCCAGTCGTGGACCACAATCCTATCATGCAAGGACGACACAAACACCCTGTCTAGACTGTCAGATTGAGCAAATCGATTGCCCTTTCTTCCTTCTCTTATATAACAACTGCATGGGGTGGACGTTTCAGTGAGGTTTTAAGATCTGTAGGTGAAAATAAAATATTTTTTATTCTGCACAGTGGCTCTTGCTAACCTGCTTCCCTTTGCTTACCCCCCTTCTCTCGTAGAAGCAAGGAGATGAGCATACACTTTTTTTCATTCTGCTCAGAGTCAGATCTCAGGTTTTCCCCACTAAGAGGTATGAAATAAATAGCAAATTTATCCTTTGGCTTTATGTCTTTCTGAAGTTGACCTAACAATAGGATGCGGATAGAAAGGTTGTTCTTGGTCCAGGCCCTGCATTCCTGAGCATTCCCTTGTGTTAACCCTTGCTGAGTGAGTCAAGTCAGCTCAGTGACGTGGCTGAAAAGAAATCCCTTTATCAGTTTTATGACTTGATCCATCTCACCCCAGCGTGGCTGGGTTGCTCAAGGTAACACACAGAAAGCAGCAGGAGCATATTGCTGCAGGAGAAGGGAGAGGTGTCCCTTTGGGGCAGCTTGTCTTACAGCAGCTTCAGCTAAGCATGGGTTTCCAACACAACCGAGCTTAATCTAGTGACTGCTGTCCACAGCCACACATCCATACCATCTTTTTTTTTGCTAGTATTGGCATTCCTTTAACCATGTTAAGCCATTTTAGGATGTTAAACCATAGAAAACTATTGGCGTTCCTTTTTTGTAGGGGAATTTTTCAAAGGCAGATCATTGTGGAGCTTGAGGAGCTGGGCTAGCGAAAGACAAGCAATGGAAACATAGCAGGGAGGCTTGATATTGCGATGTAGCTTAACCACAGCAGTGTGCCTGGTTAATCTGAACAGGTACCTTAGCAGCTCGTGAGCTTTCTGTAATATTTATTTACAAAGCTGTTTTATAGGTACAAACTCTTATATCCTCCAGCAAACACAGTCATTACTACTGAGTTGGCTCCACATAGATCAGGTGATTATTGAAAAATTATTTGATCAGCTACAGTACTGCAAAGTTCATATCTAGTTATATAATACAGATAGGCAAAAGTAATATAAGTAGTATTATAAAGTAATATAATTATAAAATTATAACTATTATGAGTAGTAATGTAAAGTAATATAATACAGATAGTGCATTTGTAATCTTATTCAAGAATCTCATCAAGGCAAGCTACTCTATTAATTTAGTGAAAAGCAAATTCGAATTACAAAGTATGTAATGGTAATTTTAGTGAATTTCATGAAAAGGTTTTTCTTCTGCCTCTGCACATGAAAGGCATGTGGTACCACTTCATAAGTCTGAGTACCATAGGAATGCACTGCTCCAAGAAAATTGCATAATATCTTTGGCTGGGTTTAGTACGTGGATTTTATGTTGGGATTAGTATAGATGGGAAGTATAAGTATTTTATGTTACTTGAGCTTATCCTTTCTGATAAGTCTCCTATTACTTACAAATCCTTTTGTCTCCTGCCAGGCTTCCCTTATTCTTTAGCAGACTCATAACAAAAGAGAAAATACTTTTTTAATATGTATTCTACCTATTAGTTTAATCAGAATTAAAATCTACAGAGATCTGCAAGCATGTAATGGTACTGGATTATGTTAAAGCTCTAAATTTGAACAGTGTTGTTTTTTTTTTGTTGTTAAAATTGTTCACCAGAAAATATATCAATTTTTGTGTCTGCCTGTTTGTATTACATATTATTGACTGTAGCTCCCTAGTCACTAAGCTGAAAGAGGACTGTGAAGTAACTGGAGTTGCTTTGAGATTTCATTGGAAGGCATACAAGGTGACGCTTGTTGAAATACGCAATTAACAAGAACAAAGTCAGACTCCTTTGCTTCCTTGTGCATAGCTAGATAAATGCTTTGTGGTTCCACCCAGGATCTTTGGTATGAAGTCTGTAACAGAATGAAAAGTAGGAAAGAAAGGTGTTGGTTGCTTTTACCAAACAAATGGTTATTTCATTGTTTGCATATACACATCAGAACAACTGTAGGTTTATCCTAATATTACAGGTGCATGCACAAGTGTGTGGTACATGTGCCTGTTAACTGCATATGACCAATAGCACGTGTATCTCAACCCACAATATGGTGTTTAGATGGAGTCTCCAGATTGGTTCTTGCCCTCCTTTTCCTGATAGACCCTCTCTACTGTCCAGACAAGACACTGACCTGAGATCACAAAATCAAGGCATCAGAATGAAAAATGTGGGAATCATTTGATCCCTATATGTGTATATCTTAGAATTGCCTTGGATAATAGAACAGCTTTTTGCTTTTTTCCTCCTGAAGGCACTATTTCACTGAGTTGATAGCAGCATTAATTTAACTGTCCAAACTCACAGAACACAAAACTATTTCCTCTTACTCTTAGGGTTTTTGCGTGTGTGTTTGTGATTTTTCTCATTGCATTGTGAGTTTTTCAAAAAGTAAATTAATGTCTCTTCATAGCATATGCGTGATAAGAAGTGGTGATAATAGGCTATTTAACAGCGTAGAAAGCACAGATAACGTTTGAAAATTGTCAAATGATTACTCATGTTGCTCAAGTTCAAACACGTTGACATGATTTTTGAAAGTAATCAGTGTTTTACAGCACTTTATGTTCAAAGCACAGCTTTCTCCTGACTGTAATGGAAGCTGTAGAATTAAAGAGCTTTGATTCCTTGTGAAGAGCTCAGTGTAGGTGACTTGCCCTAAGCCACACCGTGGAGTAGAATAGGAATTCAGGTTAGCAGAGTTATTCTGTGGAGACCATCGTTTTTCCTCTTATGTTATCCTGTGATCTTCATTTCACATACTCTGGTACTTGCAGTTAAAGAAACTAGAGATCCTATAGCCTCAGTCATCCCTAGTACACCATCATGTTCCACTCTGTGAGAGGATCTGAGGAATCCTTTGGAGATGTGTAAATGAAGCATCTAGTGTAACGCATGGTTAATTAACCCCACATTTTAAAACTTCACAGTTCCTTCTGTTCCATAATAATGTCCTGAGTATCATGGAGTCAAAGATATAATTTTGTTTGGATAAAGCAAAAACAAAATAAGTGGCAAGGAAATTTCATCATGAACAATTCTGTAGCCGTTGTTACATAGGTCATCGGTTGGACTTAGACCTCTTGTATGCTCTTGGACCTGAGGTTACTGAATAACCACACTGCAGGAATAGGCTGATAGCTCCTGTGTGAACGTGCTGCTCGAAACCATACACATAATGCAGCTATGAGTTTTATAGGTGGTTTGTTATCAGTGTGTGAACATAGATACTGAGAATTTCTGAAATTACCTCTAGCTTCTCGGACAAGTTATGTTCTACCAGTACAAGCCTCTGTGCACTGACTTGTCCTCCTTTCCTGTCTGATCCTGTCCAACTCTCACCTCACTTGGCTTCTGCCTTCCAGCTTTTGTGCTTGTGTGTCACCCATCTCCTGTGGCAAACTTAACTTGCCATCTTCTAACTTGTGTGCCCGAGTATGCAGCCTGGTGTTTCAATATCTGATCTTGTGTGAGCCATGCTATTCAGGGATGTGATCTCAAATTATAGGTTGTGCGCTTGAACACAAGTTTGGCAGTGATTGGAAGATAAAGGCAATGAGTTAATAAGCTGAATCACACTGTATCTGATCAGGATGAAATCATCCAAGAGCACAGTGGTAGATTTAATTAGCCACAGCATGTTGTTTTGAAACCACGCAAGTGCAGTATAGACAAGCCTCTTTAAATTGTCAGTAATTAACATTTTTTTGCTCTGCACTGAAATCTGGAGCATTTAATTTTCTTATGCTACTGTAAATGCTTTTGTGGAGAGGCTGCTCATCTGCACCACTTAGTTTTAATGTATCTAGACCAAGCAAATGAAAACCCCTAATCTAGAGCTCCTAACTGTATCGTGCTAAAAGGTGAGAAATTTCTGAACTGCTGATACGAAGGGGGACAGTAACTGCCAAAATACCTCAGCTGAATAAAGATTTTTATCCCCAGTGCTTGTCTAGTCTTGTTGCTTTTATTTAGTGTATAATTGCAAATAACCATTGTGTTTTGTTTTTGATAGATGCTACCAGACCTGAAGGCAGACAACCAGAGGCTAAAAGATGAAAATGGGGCCTTGATCAGAGTTATAAGCAAACTTTCAAAATAAAGGGTTTACTACAGCAGCAAATAACGGTATTGCACATCACTAGTAACTCCAGTGGACCATAGTATGGCAGTCACTGGAAGTGTGGGAAGATCCCTTGGAGACTGTCATTTTCAGATATCCTGCCAAAACGCCCTCTTACCTGTGTGTTTTTTGTATCAAGATCATTGTTTCTGTTAAAATGCAGCTGCTGAGAAGATAAAATGACTGAGAAATCTTGTTTACAGCTACAGCATAATAAGGAAAGTGTTCAAGGCCAGATACGCCTCAGATATTTAACCAGTAAGCCTTAGTTGTACATAAACACTTTTACATCAACAAAAGCTTTCAGCTCTCACAGAAGACAGTTACTCAATAATGTTTTTGTTGTGCCACAATTCCCAGGTTTTTTTCTATACTCAGTTTTTCTTTAAATCTTAAGTTTGGATTTTTTTTCCCTTCTAATTATTCATGTACCAGATTTTCTTGTACAGTGTTTCCACAGCTTTACCATTTGCAGAGACCACACACCCTTTTAAATTACATAACTGTGTAGCTACCTAGAGTTGTATTGTCCAACCACCTGGAACAGAGATGCTTGGTGGAACATTTGCTTTCACTGTTTGTGCAATATGCATTTATTTCCTATACAAAATGCTTTAAAAGTCAGTTGAAACTAGAATTATTTTAAGAGTCCTGTTTTCTGCCTTTATTGGTCACTTTAAAAAAAAAAAAAAAGTTTGTAGTGAAAGATGTTAGATCCTGTAATCGTCACATTCATTTGAGCAGGTACTGAGTGATGCTGTATATATAAATGTGTACTGGTTTGATTTTTCAGACCACCACGTGGCATGCTTGAATATATTTCCCTATTGCAAATGTCTGTTAATGCAAATTAGGCTACTCCAGAATAGTGTGTTTAACAAAGTTCATTAATTTTTATGGTATAAAGAATTTAGACATTGTACATTGTATGGAGCCCTATCTTTACAAAAGGTCTAAACTATATAAAATACTTTATTATCTTTTCTTCCCATTTTTTTTCATTTGATAGTGTTCACCATAATAAAAATTGCATAAATATAACTGCTTCACTACATTTCACATACCTGTATTTATCTGAGTGCTGTCCAAAACTGTTGTGCTAGCCAAAGTAATGTTACTAAATCATTTGAAAAACATAACCCGTTACACTCACATTAATGTTTATATGCACTGTCGTTGCCATGTGAGAAGGCATCTAATTTGATAACACCATCATGTCAGACCATTTTATACATTTCAGTGGCCTTTAAAAACAAAAAAGTACTTAAGTGAAGATCGCTTTTGTTAGAAACAGCTTTTATATTTTCACTAAACCATTCAAAATACAACATCCTATTGGCACATAGTTTATTGCCTAAAACCACTGAACAGATCAGCCATTAAAACAAATTGTACATTGTAAAGCTTGTAGTAGCTATTGTATTATTGATTATATTGTATACTATATTAAATGTGAATTTGTACCCCTTCATTTAAAAAGGTCATTGTGTTCTACTGCCTACTTGGGGGGGAGGGTAGTTTTATGGGGGTGGGATATGTTTTGGTAAGGAAGACATGATGTCCTCTCTCTGTTGATTGGTTTTTTGAAGATGTAAGGTTATGCTCTTACTACCAAGCTCAGGATTCTTGATTTTAAAGGTACACAGATAGTTTGAGATATCTTATTGTAATTGATCTGTATGAGAGGTGGGTCTGAACCATAGGGAACTTCCATTGTCGTATGCTAACGTAAAATAAGCAAAGAATTGAACAGTTTGAATGGCTGCAACGTATTGAGTTCTGTTACAAGACAGTTAGGCATATTCTGGATTATATTTGGTAAAGTTTGGGTGCCTGTGAATGATTAAATAAGTGTTTCTAATATTTTAGTGTTTTATATTTAGGTTATTTATTCTTTATATCTAAAAAATGAATGGCTACTGTGCTATATTGATTTTATTGGTAGTACTGAGCAGACCTTGTATCTGCATGAAACTAGTTGCAAAACCCACTATTTTGGAAAAAAAAAAATGTATTTTGACATATACAAATAAAATGAATACAAACTATTTTAAATGTGTGAAAGTTTTACTGAGAAGTCATTGAAATTTGTTATGAATTTAAACCATGTTATAAGTTTGCTATTTAAATTCTTCGGTGGGCATTTTTCATTCATTGCGCTACTTGGATGCCAAGTTCAAGTACGTTTCAAAGATTGTAATCGAATTGTGATTATTTGCACATCGTTGTACATGCACATCTGTAAATGCAACAGTAAAAATGCCATATTTATGCAATCTGTAACAACTTGGACGAATGTTTCTATGTTTTACATAAACCTGTATGTGTGCAGAATCTGAGAACCATTTTTTATGCAATACTATCTGAATCTCACAAATCAATTGCTAAACTTGTGTCACCATCATACTGTACTGGTTGTGTTGCAGACCAAACCCAGCCCCAGAAAATCATGCTACCACAGAGGCAAAATGGTAGCAGGGGACCACTTTATTATATAGGCGATGGTTTGCGTATGAGAAACATATTATTGCTGGCTGCTGACTCTGGCAAGCTTGCTTAAATGACTAATGGCTTAAATGGTAATTCCAAACAGCAACCTACATTTTCAGGGGACTTGTCCCACTGTGGAAAGGAATATTTAAGTGCCACAGTTTACACCAAGAACAGATGGAAGCATGGAAGTAGCTGGTGCTGGAGAGGAGGAGACAATGGGAATGCACAGAACCACCCCCAGCTGGTAGCAAAGCCGTCACCCCAAGAGGAGGGGTGAGCACACGTGGGGAAGCAGCGCTGGGTGCAGGGAGGATGGAGGGAGTGTGTCTGTAGGGGCTGCAGGACTTACTGGGTCCAAACACTAGCAGTTACACCTAGAGTAAGAGGCTCTGGAGATGGAACTGTGTTTTTACCCACCGCATCTCCCTCACCATGAACAGTTTCCTCTGGACCTTCCCACTTCCTACCATACGCCACTTCCAGACTTCTGCTAAATGTGTCAGAGAAGCTCTTTGTGTAGATTGGTGCAGTTGTTTGTTGAGCACCAAATACAAAACATGAGTCTTGGTGTTACTCTCCATGGTAAACTGTTTTGTGCTTAGATGAGCATTAAAACTGGATATTTATCTTCCCTCTTCAATAGTTGTAAGCCACTGTTTGTTTGGTGGTCTTGTCTTAGAGCAAACGTTCTCTCCTTTCTAGAAAACATAAATACATAGAGGTCATCTTGTAGAAGAGAGAAAAGTATGCTCTTGGGGAGCTGAAGATACCTGTGTCAGGAGATGTGCATCAAGGGAAAAGTTTTAATTATTCCCTTCATCTTTATCATACAGAAATGGGCTCCACATGAGGTGACTCCTATCTCTGCTATCTGACTTAACAGTGAGGTTTATATTCAAGAGTGAAGGTACCACTCAGTGCCAAAAAGATGAGTAAGACGGTAGACAGGAGATCTCTAGTGCTAAAGAGGAGCAGGTAGCGAGGAGGAAGTACGGCGCGATGCCAGGTGCTGTAAGGCATCACCACGTCAGAAGCTGAGCGGTGCGTGTGGAGAAGGGTAGGGGGCACATCAGAGCAAAACTGGCTGGTAGCCAGAGTTAGTGCCCCATCGCATCTGAGTTCCTCAACAGGAAAATTGTCCAAAGTTAGCAACGCTATGAATTGTGCCTCGCTGCGGGCTTTTAATACTGCTTGGAGGAGGCGTTTCTCTTTTAGTCATTTCTTTCTAAATGACATGGTGAAAGTAATCATTACTGACTCTTACTTGATCTGGGTGATCCTGAAAGTGGCTTGACTCTACACAGCTGGCACTTCACAGTTCCTTTACTGGCAGCCTGTCTTCATCCCAAGGTCGTGCCTACCTGTGTAGCACGGTGGCTCTTCCAGAGAGGGGCTGGCGCCGTGTTGGTATTTGCAGCAGAAGCAGAAGTGATCCCATCGGGCACGCCGCAGTGAAGTGCAGCCTGTGGTGCTGGGAGCTGCAGTTGTGGCCTCAAGCCTGTCCCATATGGAAGGTGTGGGCAGCTCTGCTTTCAGTGACACTGGGAGGTTTTTTCCCCTTTTAGTGGTAGCTTCAGCTCCTGCAACTTCACATGATGCAGTGTGGTCAGTAGATAATTTTGACACTTCAACTGTGCAGCTGATAGGTTAATGTTTTATAGATAAAATTTAATTTCCAGCTACAATTCTGAAGACTGTCGCAGCAAAATGCAAGACAAAATCACTGGGTAGCATACAGTTTGAAAAACTACACAACTATACAAACTTTATGTAAGTTGTTGTGGAACCTAATTTTAAAGAGGGTAAAGAAAGAATTGCAGTTGCCTTGTAGAGGGTTGCTTTCCCATGTTTTTTTTTTTTTAATTTCTTCTTTTCCTTAAATTTTGCAATTGTTTATTTTTTCAGTGGCTTATGAAATACCTTAATCCTTCATTTCTACTGCAGCTTCTGCTGTAGAATTTCCAGCATAGACTGCCCGCGAGTTCTTAAATAGAAAACTCCAGAAGCTTACGGAATTGTTGCCACAGGATTGTTCTAACTCTACAAAACAAAACAAAAAACAACAACAGCAAACCTATACAGGGCTTTAAATCTTAGAACAATATTCTCGCAGTCCTGAGAATTGTCTCTGTGAAATTACATTTTTTCCCCATGTAGGAATAGCCAGTCTGTCTGCCGTGAGTAGAGCAGACAATTTGCTGAAGTTTTTCAGAAGTTGTTACTCTACATGATTATGTACACATTGTTAACATTTAGCTATGGTGATTCAGCTTCCTCGGGTTCTTAGGTCGAAGCCACTAATAACAAGGGAAAAAAAATGTTGGTGACTGGAGGTATTTGCTTTACATTTGTTTTGAGTGCAAGAGCAGCAGTTGGGGTCTGTCAGACAGTAACAGCAAGTGCCCTGCTCCAGTGACAGTGCTCTGCCTCAGCACAGACTTAAAGAATATACCAGTCCCAAAGGTGACTGCAGATT